>NC_137271.1:7440565-8000565 GCF_053477335.1 Acartia tonsa | reverse complement strand
AGAAACTTTTTCCCCCTCTAGGTTGATGACCGGTTCTAGAGATGATAAGGGAATACATTGTGACACTAGGTTCTCGTCCAATCTGAACTGTGAAAGGTCCAGATCCTTTATAGTTAAAAAGGATTCTTCATCCAGCGCTGGGCAGAATCTGTGGGTAGATACAATGATATCTGACTGCCAAGAACCCAACATGGATAAATAGCAGCTGTTAATTTTCTTGTTATCAGAGCCCAGATGTGTGAAAAAGAAAAACGTTGGTGACGCATCCCATAACTTTTTTTCTTGAAGCGCCCTTGCCGCTACATTGCCTGTGCCTGGCGCACACAAATTAATAATTTCTGCATTTGATAGCGGGGATACGGGTTTAAAGCTTGTCCCTTGGATTGGAGGCATCCTATAAATAATTTTCTATATCAAAAAAATTTTAGTTAATGACAAGAGAAATAGAGATATCACTTATTTTCCTTATTAAATTGTCACCCCATCAAATTAAAGGGTGCACCTATTATTTTAAATTAAAATTAAATATTTGATCAAATTTCCATAAATTTTAAACACAAACCAATTGCATCCAGATTATAAAGCAATTAATGGTTGAAATAGCAACAGCAAATATGAAAAAGGAAGTAAACAAGTAAGCTAAGTAAATAATACTCTCAACATTAAATAAAATATGAAAAGAAAACACTTAACAGCTTACCTATTTAGTTTTCACCAAAACATAAAATGATAAAATATTCTTTAACAGACGCGTCCAGCTAAAAGATTTCTCTACGACTGGGGTACAATTAGAATAATCATTATTCCCCCCCCCCCCCTACAATTCACCCTTGATGCACCCCAGCCCCTTGGATACATTTCCTTTCCCCCTTAACCTTCAATACTAAAATTGTACTGTCCAAAATAAAAATTTATTTAAATAATTTCTTACAATGGAAATGTATAACAATTAATCATTGTAAGGAGTGAGACAATATGTTCTTTTTTTTTTAAATTCAAAAATATTCAATTTAATTCTTATTGTAGGTTAGCCCTTCTCAGCCGACATCCTTAAGATACTTAACCGCTTGAATATTATTCATAATATTGAGCAGCTTAAGTTTACATTATCGACCACTGGCTTATCCCTTAAAATTCCTTGCTTTTTAGGATCATGAAATTTTACGGTAGTGATAGCAAACCATATGATACAAAACTCTAATGTTTCCAAGGATTATATTATTAGAATGTAACACAATGATTTCTGCCTTGGGTAGCTTGGGACATAGCTGTCATACTGCAGATATTAATGAACTTTAGAAATTTATTTCGCTTAACAACATACCTTTCCAAAAATGTGTTTTTTCTCCCTCCCTTTTTTATCTTCCTCTTTTCTTACTTTCTTTTAGATCGTTGCATCTCTACATATGTCACTTAACCCTTAATAGTTGGACCCATTTCTGCACCTAAATCTCAGCTCCTATTAGAGCTAGAGGGCTAAACAAATTTGTGCATGTCCCCTGTTGATAAAGAATTTCCTGAGTCAAAGTCGTATTTTTGTAATTTGTAAACAAAAAATGCTTTGTTTAAGTCAACAAAATACTTTTGCTCTTTACCTGGATAAAGCTGCCAGGTTTTCTGGCATTCTGTGGCCGCCAGGATTTAAGATATTAAAAAAATTCAAACTCTGTGTTATGTGTTATACCCATAATTAAGAAGTCACTCAGTTTTATCTTTCACATTTTTTATCTTTGAAGGTTATACAAAAATAGCCTCTGCGGAGTGTCTAATCCCATTTAAACTTATCCATGTGGGGCTTACCTAACTATTCCTTTACTAAACTGAACTAAAGTGAGTTTTAGATATAAAACAATTGTTCGGTGTTCCTTTTCTTGGGAAGCTTTTTCTATATTCTCCTAAACTATTTTTATATCCAACCTTGTCTTTTCTACCCTATCATTTAGAAAGCCTGATTCTTGTGGAAAGTCATGTTCTTGTTTTCCCTTTCTCTAACCGTCTATTGTATATGTGTGTAAGAGTGAATAATAGATTTTATGAAAATTACTTAGAATAACAAACTCAGAGATACTGTACTTATCCACCTTACTATAAACAATCTCTGCCAGCTCTATGTAAATAAGGTGTAGGTTTTTAGATTTAAGGTTAAAATGTTTTTCAGCTTATTTCTAATAAAAATACAATATTTCAAGACTTAAATGTATATTTTAATTATAGCAATTATTTTCAATTAATTTCGTCTCTTGTAGAAGTGAATCAAGCAATATTAGCTTGGTCGTTTAAGAAGTTTTTTTTCCATTTCAAAATTTATATGTTAAGGTTACACAAAAGAAAATATTTGCATCGTTTTGTTCGCATTATCCAATAATATATGACTAACTGCAAACAGTCGGTACAACAAATAATTTTCCTCCTTTTTAAAACTAGTTATCTAACCAAAATATTCTGTGAAATGTTTTATTTAATTCAAAACAGTATTTTGATCTGGAAATGGAAAAGTTTGCCAATGTCATTTGACCGCAAGGATAGTAATATTGCGGATATTTAGCGGTAATATTTACACGTTCTACAAAAATCCTATACTAGAAACGTCTACTAGAAGTAAATGAAATTTGTTACAAGAAAAATGGGGGTTTTCATCAATCTAGTAAAATAATAGAAAAAAAACATAGAAATATATTTTTGTGCGCCCAAGCGCAAGTCAAATAAAATATATCTCGTGAGCTCAACATTAAGATACAAATTTTGTTAAAAATTGACAAAAAAAGTCAATATGTAGCAAAGACATTTTTCTGTGAAAAAATTTGTAAATTGCATCAAAATGTGAGCTTGCAAATTGTTATATATATGTATTGTTGTGAAAAAATTGCAGTGAACCGATAAATTTTATGTTTTGAACGTGAAAAATGTATAAGAAATAGCTTTGATTTATTATTTAAATCTGTAATACAAAGTAGCTTGATATCTTTCCGTCCGTTTGTCTGCCTGTCCGTCCGTTTGTCTGCCTGTCCGTCCGTCTGTGTGTCCCTTTAGATCTTGGTAACCACTGAATTAATTAGATTCTACTCTTCAGGGAATATACCTACTAATCCTGTGGTGGTTTTAGGCTATTTTCTTGCGGGGTGGGACACCCCCCCCCCTTAAAAAAATATAAAAAAGATAAGATTTTTGTCTGAATCGTAAGACTTCATTAAGTACTGAACTGATTGAGTTTTTTTTAGTTAAGCTTCCCATAGGTCCTGTTATGGTTACAGGCTTTAAATTTAAGTCGTGGAATGGTATTAGACCATTTCTTGCCCATTTGAATATACAGCCCTTAGATGCTATGCCCGTAGCCACTCTTATTATATAAAGAAGTAATGTTTTGTTTGTCTGCAGTGTAAGATGCTGAACTAATTGATTTCGTCATTTTAGGGAAGCTTTACATACATCCTGGGATGGTTTTCGCCCTAGACAACCAACCCTTTCATTGCACGTCCTTTTTATGTAAGTCCTAACTGTATATGGTAATGAATTGCGCCTATTTATGGGTTAAGGCATTTCCCCCACTCATATTGATGTCACACGCCTGATATCGCAATAAAAGGTATCATTTTAACGTTTCTAGTATGCCGCGGTGTGGTTTAACTTACGGACATACACAACATATATGTAGTTATCTAAAGTTTCAGCAAAAACAAATTGTCAATTTTTAAAAATAGACATTTTAAATTTTGCATTACAAAACATATTTCTTAATGAGCTCACTCATTTAGTTGTCTATATTAAGACCAATGCAAAGATTGTTCTAGTTTAATTAATTTACAATCGTAATTTTCATTAAAAAAAAATATTACTAAAGGTCAAACTAAACTTCTTGAATAAAATTAATCGGTTTCGAAATCATACTAGAAAATGTTTTTTATGGATCATACTACAAAATAAAGGACAGAAACACATCCTGCTACTTTTGTTTCATTTTGTATGTTTATTTAGCACAACTAACAAAGTCTAAAAATAAACTGTATTTAATTTGTTTATGTAAAATGCGGTAATGATTTCAAAACAAACTAGTACTTTAAACAGCCGTGGTAAGCTGGATAATTTGTTGTGGGATTTTATGATTAGGGCCTGTCCTTCCAATAAAAATTTTGTGATTTTATTCATACGAGTTATTGCAGTTATAAAACCATGGGACTATCTTTTTGACAGTTTTATTTCTTAAATGTATTTGGTCTTATATTCTTACGAGCAGCTACGCCTCTAAGGAATTTTTAAGTAAGACCAAAATTGTCAAAATTGAAAAAAAGAGGATAACGCCGAAGTTCGAAAGTAGTAGTTTAAAAACTCTCTGCATTCTGGAATTATTTTTTTAGAATTAATCTTGATATTTCAGATAAAATGTTTTCATAAAATCTTTTTTTTTTTATATAATTGTGACAAAGTTATAATAAAAATGCATATTTCAGGTGAGATTTTGGTATCTGAGCTACTCTACAATTTAGAATATTTTGTTTATACATTCATCAAACATTAAAACATATTAACTGAAAAACTGTTTATCTTTCAATATAATTTTGTTTTTTTCTTTTTTTGCTGGGTTACTTTTGAACAAAATTAGTCTTGTTGAAATAGAAACGTGTAAATAATTAAGAAGTAATTCTACAAGAAAAAATATTCTGACAGAACAGCCACAGTTTTATGTTTTTTTCCTAACTTTTATGCTGTTTTTACGATTGCATAGTCACTCAGGATTTTTAGATTTTTATACCTTTTTCATCTCTATTTACTCACTTTTATATTTTATCAACAAAATCCTTTTTTCCGAATTTTGTTGTTCTATAATTTTAATAGGTAGGATAAAGTTCGGTATAAACCAGGGAACTTAAAGGATTAGACAATGGCCGATGCATTCATGTATATCCCCAATGTTGATACACAAAATGGTTCATGGTTGAAACGTTTGGACATTCAAATGAATGAACCAATCAACCAAAATTCAAGAAAAGTTCCAAAAGTTGTTGAGTTAAAACTTTGGGGACTAGTGTAGAAAGTAGCCCAATGTTCCCTCCCTCCCTAGGTATAAACACAAGTACAAGGTTCCAGCAAGGATATTCGTCTTTAAGGCATTTCTGTATGTCTGTAAGTCACAAGCGTTACAATTCTCTTGTATTTTGTTATATCTTTTCCAGTATGGCTTCGAACCGAATAATATCTGTATAATGGTGCTCAGCCATACGGAAAATCATCTATTGGAACCCAGTATTAGTGTCGGACTGATTATGACGTAACAAAAAAAATTAGCCAATTAGAGGACATTATTGACCAATGGTAAAATTCATAGTGCCCTCTCATTGGCTAATTTTTTTTGTTGCGTCATAATCAGTCCGACACTAATACTGGGTTCCATCTATTGTATCGTATTGAAGACAATTTTCTACGAATAGTGATAAAATGAAATAATAATCATAATAATAATAACAGTTTCGTTAGCCTGGGACTTTTGCCTGTCGGGACAAATAAAACCGGAATTAATCATATAATTTATCGTTTTTCTTTACGCGGAAAGCTGTATATTATACAATGCGATATATAAATATTCTAATAAAGGTCTTCGGGACATTACATTTTTTAATATGACATAAGAATTAAATTTTCTGTTGCTACAGCATTAAACTTTGTATTTAACTTGTTACTTCTGCTATTTGCTTAGATATTCATATTCTTGTTTGTCCTCTTTATTGACCCAAATAAATAACTAAATATATATTTGCATTTGTTAATTGACAAAATAAATGAGAAAGAAAATCAAATAACTTAATTTAAAGATGCACAAAATTTGGATAATAGAAAAAAAACTAGGACAATTTTGTGAATATGTAGCAATAAAAAAAAATCGACTCCCCATAAACATTTTCGGAAATTTGATTAAAATAAAAAAAAGACCTACAAATACTTTAAGTTGGGTTATTCAAGGAAAGGGTTGATATAGCCCAGCAGGGCTTTGGTCTAGGTTATATAGCTTACTTTCATTAGTTATAAACATTGTTTTTGTAACTTTCTTTTAGCTGCTTTGCTACAAAAAAAAGATCTGAATAAAATGGTAATTACTTTTTTATTAGGAACTTTAAATTTGTACTGTATACAACTAAAGTAGTTGTTAATATTTTTAAACTAAATATAGTAATATCTATTAAACGGCCTAATATTAAATTTTTGCAGGCAAAAGGATAGATGAAAAAATACAAAAATTGATTTTTTCGAGGCTTTCAAAAAAAAATTGTAAGAAATATTTAATCTAAAACTTTATATTGTATTAAAGAAAATCTGGCCAATTAAGGACAATACATAAATGTGATTGTGCATGCTGTTTCATTCTAGAGGAAAAATTTTTTCAATGAAAGTTAATTTACTGCACTGACATGATAAATAATCTAGGGAAAAATTTTTTGTTTCTGTTTTATTTAAACAAAAGAGTAACATCATTTGCTTTAGATAAAACTAGCGGCTACAAGTCTAGTAGCCTCTAGTGGTACTAAAGGGGGGGGGGGGAGTTTTAAAAAGTAAAATTTTTTTTGTAGGGTAATTTTTTTTCACTGGCGGTTTATCATGATCGTGAAGATACCTTCCACAAAAATAGTTATAAACATTTCCTGGACTTATTAGAAGCTTAACTTTAAAGGAGAACCGGTTCAGCGGTTAGCGAAAATGTTTCTCCTCCTAGTTGTAAAATTTTTTTTAAAGAAAAAATGTCCTTATCTGAAATTAAAGTTGCATATTAGTTGCTGGGTGAAATGTGTATAGGTAGGGTGGTGCTCTCGGAGGGTGATACAAAATATCAGAAATAAAAGAAAAAACAGCCAATCGAAAACAGTATAGTCAAACAATTAACGAACGAACCTATGCATCTAAACCATAACGTCCAAGCTTTTTTTCTAGTTTTTCTGAATTTTTTTAATCTGAATCTACTCTATAATGAACTTTGTCTGTCACTCAGTCAGTCAGTCCATAACGAGAAAGACTAAACTACATAACTTTTGTGTCACTTTTGAGGAAGACCTTTTCTCCCATATCTTTTGAAGAGATTTTCTTCCCCCTTCCCTTTTTCTTTTCCCTTTATATGACGTCATATGAATCGTCTTCCTCAAAAGTGACATAAAAGTTATGTAATTTAGTCTTTCTTTCCATAACGCTGTAGGGAAATGTATTTTTTTCGGCCGCTTTTCAAGATAGATAGTGTTTTTTTTTCTCGTAAAGATTCACTTTCCCAATGAGCATTCAGTCTGTGCTTTACTTTGTCCGTTGGTCTGCCAGTCATGCTAAAAGATATAAAAGTTCTTGTGAAAGGTATCTTTAATTTTTCTCTCTAAACTTTATTCTTGAATTAAACATCTGATTTTTAAATCAACTCGTTCGTATTTTTGAGCTTCACTACTTATGACTGTTGTTATTTTTGTTTCATTCACATGTTTTTGTTCTAAATTCTTTTTTATTGAAATTCTGTAGTACCTACTTTGAAAAAGCTAATTTAAATCCATGAAAAGAAATTAGCAAAAGAAGTTTAGTTTTTTACAACTAGTTGTTCATTTCACTATTTAAGCTCCAGATAAACAGTTAAGCTAATTTTTAAAAGGTGATATGTTTCTAGTATTTTTATATTTTATGTGTATGGAATAGACCGAATACTAACAGGCTAGTATTGGTTGTTAGAAGATGTAATGGATATATAATAAAAATGGATATAACTACAGGGGAAAATTTGTCGTCAATTTAGGTTGCTAACATGGATCTCATGGTAAGTTTGTTCATCCATGCAGTAGGAAGGGAGGGAATGTGGTAAAGAGGGTGGAAAGAAATTTCGTTTTTTATAACCAGCTACGAGTAATACTTATTAGAGTACATGAATGTCTAGTGCAACATCCAAAAAATAGTATATCGATTGAAGTTATGATATCTTATTTTAAACAGTGTGACTTTAACAAAACACTTGATATATTAAAAGAACTGTCAAGCAAAAATTGAGATAGCAATGTTCTTTTCCCAAATGATTGTAAGCAACAAAAGCAGAATTTCATACATCTATTCAAGGAGGAGTTTAAATTGTCGTTAGCTCATTTCTGTGAACTTAAAAAAATAATTAGAGTTTTATGCCCATAGACGTCCAAGGGGGGGGGGGGGGGTAAAGTGGCGATACCCCCCCCAAAAAAAAAAAAAAAAATTTACCCCTTTTTATTCCTTTAAATCCCTTCTTTGCGTCTAAATAATAAAAAATAGCTTCTTCTTAACTCTTTACTTGAATACGTCAATTTCACGCTAGAAAGCGTAAAAAGGGTGAAAGTTTGACAGACAGATTGTCAGAAGTGAGTTACGTATGCATTATAGAGTTGCTATTCATTTAACAAACAAAAATGACGTCATACAATACAAAAGACCAATGATAGGCCAATACACAAACTATTTAAATTACCATTAACAGGCCAATACACATTTTTCCTGACCAATAGTAGGCCAGTATGACGTCATTTTTTACAGGCACTAAAAACAGTTTCACAAAAGAACTTGCTTTACTCACACACGTTCATAGACATACAAAAAAGAGATATACAGAGTGAGTGTGTGTTGGAAGCTAAATTATATGGAACATGATAAGCGTGATAAAAGGAAAAAAGCAGATGTCTTTCAAGTTTCACGTTTGACATTAGCCTAAATATGCCAGATATGCAGTAAAAAATATATTGCACTTTACACTTTCAAAAGATTGTTTACAAAAAAGGTGCTTTCCCATAAAAGGATTGTCGAGCATTGCCCTCTCCCCCATTCATTTTGAAGATTAATAAAAGTAAGGATGTTGTTATTTCCCTATACCCATTTATTTTTATTTTTAAAAAAATACACTATTCTAAGACATGAATGTATTTCGATTTTCAATTCATTTTGTCTAAAAAAAATATAGATATGAGACATTAGATAACATCAAATATGATCAAAGATATTAAATATAAATTTATATAAAACAATGTCACAAATTATTTTGAAACTTATCACCAAAAAATTCAAAATGACAACTGGAGAAGTTTGAATGGGGCCTTAACACTGCAGGGACTATACTTATAATTCCATAACTAACCTAAATCAACAAACAAAAATTTACCCACCTCCCTCTTGTTTTATTTTTTTCTAAAATAGGGGAGGCGGAATTTGTGCTCAACCATAGAGAAAAAAATAAAAGAGAGGAATCGAAGCAACTAGAAGACGAAAATAGGCAGTAGGCCTACTCAGCACTGTTGCCGCGCTAAAATTTATTGCTATTCCACTACTTTTCAAATGGGAGGATTAAAAATTATTAAAAAAAAATATTTTTTTACTTTTTACTATTTCCATATTTAGGGCAAGAATATTAGATTAGATATTTTCGTTTTAATGTTTTAATTAAAAATTACATAGAATTTTATTTTTATTTAAAAAAATTTGTTCATGAAAGATAAATCCTTCTTTTTCTAAAAAGGGGGAATTTTTTTTCAAAATGAACATTCAGCTGATTCTGACCGCCCACGGCTGTTTGCTAAATATCTCTTTTCTTTTTATTCACATTATTATTTATGATTGACTTACAAAAAGCCCTGGGCGGTTTTTGATTTTCGTCTGCTTCTAAATTTAGGGATGGGGAAGTAGTATTTTACTATGAAAAAGGGGTGAGTATTCATCCTCTTATCCTTTTTCCTTATGTGCTCAACAAGGCACCTTGGGGGAAATCGCTTAACAAAAAACTGAAAAATCAGGAAGTTACTTTTTGAAAAGGTTTCGTAATCAGTCAGTTTTCATATCTATTTAAAGTGTTTTAAAAAAATGACCTTTTCATTGTAATTTGCTTTTGTCCGCCTTTTTATAAACACTTGCACTCTTCCCCCATAAGCAGGGCTTCAATGTACACAAAAATCTATCCCTAAATTATATGTTTGACTATTTTTGGGTGGAAACAGGTTGTGAATTAATTTCCTTACTCAATGCTTTGAATAATTGTTTTACTGTTATTTGGTTTTAACGGTTTTGCTACCATAGACAAAATAGTCCTTGTTATTTAGGGAGGTGAAAAATAATAAGTTTACTATTTTCGTCAAATTTAGATTGGGTAATGGGTAAAGTATCTGAAGAAAAAAATCTATTTCTAGCATTGTTTCTGTCAAAATAAACTTTCCTGTCCAAAATTTTGTTTTGTTTTGTTTGATTATTATTATAAGCATGCAATGACATAGTAAAACAATAGGCAAAATAATTGTATGTTATTAAACACTTTTATTGTTCATCAGTTACATCTTTCAGCTTATTTTAATCTTTTAAGTCAACTGGAAAGATTAAGAACTTAGTTTTGAAAATATTTGAACAAAAATGAATTAGTAAAATGTTTAATGTAAAATTGCTGTCTTTTTGAAAAAGCATGAATGATTTTCTTATAATCTCCTTTAGTGTATATTTGAATTTATCAGACTTAAAAAAATCTAGAAAAACATAAAAATTACATTTTTTGACCTAAATTTTAAAATGTTCACAAATTGTTTTTTGTAAAATTGAAGCAATTCGTTTTAAAAAGAAACTTGGGATAATGCACCCTAAGAAAAGATAATTCATGACAAATTTTAAATGAATATTAAATATCTCCTTTAAAGATTGCATTAACAGCAAATACGCCCCAAGAGTCGACCATGCACTTTTAATTTCAGTATTAAAATGTATCTTTGTGACGTCATAAAAAGTCTATTATCCATCTTTTTTAAAGGGGTTTCCTTTCCAACTTCTCCTCCAATCCTTCCTTTTTAGATGTTTTTTTTTATGACGTCAGACAAGACACTTCTTCAGTGCTCCGCCTTCAGGTCAATTTTAAGCCTTGGGCATAATATTTGGATTATAAAGAAAACGATGTAGCGGGTTTCGTCGTATTTTCCAGCAGCTTTTCTTCTATTTCTAGGATCTGTGGGGCTTTATTTATCTAACCTAACCTAAAATAATCTATCAAAAGCTACTTTGAAAATACGACGATACGTTTTAGATTGTTATTTTACCTATTTACTTCTTTACTTCAAAGTAAATAAACTTATTTTGTTTCCTTTAGTTGACCGCTATATGCTTTGTGCTATGGATAGGTATAAACTATCATAAAAACAAAAAGCAAAGCATGTTAAATAAATATCATAAACTGTCCTATTTGGTAATTACTTTTTTCAAACTAGCGGCTGCGCTCCTTGCATCTAGGAGCTATAAATTCGAAGGAGTATGGAGTAAGGACATTAGCCTTAGACCAAACTTAGAAATATTAGCCTAAAATCACCCAGTGACCTAGAAAAAGCTTCAATAGAATTGAGAACTCAATCGGTTCAGCAGTAATCAAAATCTTACGCTACAGACCAAAAATGCCACTTCATAGAAAAGGGGAAACATTAATATGCCATTTAAAGGAAGATTTTTTTCAATATAAAATTTAAGATATGAGCTATTAAATTCTAGAAAAAAATTAAAGCGTATCTTTCCCTTTAGGATAATAATTAAAGAATTAAAAGATAATTTTGTCCAGTTCTGTTTTTCTTATTGTTGTATGTATTTCCAAATACTTTAACCGACATGCTTTAAACACTTTTTCTTTCTTGCAAAGATTATGGGATATCCAAAATATAATTTTTATAGAAGCAAAGCTATCATTTTTTATTAGTAAAAGCAATTTTATTCAATAAGCATTTCTCTTTTTCCTAGCTTTGAAAATATTTTGTCAAATTTTGTAGAATGTTTAATGTTTAAAATAGCACACATACCAAACTATGCAAATTTATGTATACACTACAAATATTTCAAGTTTAACAAGGATGGCAACATCCATAAAAAAGAAAAGCACTAAAAATTCATAGAAGGACATACAAAAAAATCAATTATAGGGAAGATGTTTAGTTGATATATTCAATAATTTATAGAAATCACGAATACAGTGAAAGTGTCGGACTGATTATGACGTAAAAAAATTAGCCAATGAGAGGCCACTATAAATTTTACCATTGATCAATAATGGCCTCTCATTGGCTAAATTTTTGTTACGTCATAATCAGTCCAACACTTTTACTGTGTTCTTAAATTACCCCTCCCAAATATTTTATCCCAGGGGTAAATTTTGGGGGGGTTAACAAAATTTACCCCTGCCAACAGATTTCAGGGGGGGTAATTACCCCCCCCCCAAGCAAATTTAACCCCCGGGGTAAATATTTTTTTTTTTTTTTGGGGGGGGGGGGGTAAAAAAATTGGCGTGCCATTTTACCCCCCCCCCCCAAAAAAAAAAAACGAATTACCCCCCCCCCCCTAAAAAAAAAAGCTTTGACGTCCCTGTCACGAAACTTTTCTGATAATGAAATTAATTCTTTTTTTTGCATGACCTAGAGTCTGACGGACAAAGTAATTTATACCCTTCATTGATATTGAGAATCTTTACCAAAAATTTTAGCCGTCTTTTCTCAAAAGCGGGCTAATTGACAGATAAAAGTGAATTATGGAGTAGCTTCGCTACTAAAATGCAGTGTAAGGACAATGGACAATAACTTAATCTTACCCCAAGTATTAGTGTAAAATAAAGCTTGATATATATTGTGACCTGTATGTTTTTTATCATACAGGAGTAGGGTATATATCCAACATGCGAAATAATTCTAGAATATGGTCGCCAATTCTACTATTTGTTGACCCCCGACGACAGCTGAAAATCACGTATAGGTTTAGTGATTTTTTCGAATCAATTATTTTTGTTGGTTTAATCTGCTTTTTATTTAACCCACGGGGGGGGGCGTTGAACGCCCCCCCATCCGGTTTTTTCTATCTCATTTTCTGTGTGTGAAAGATAAAGAGCCCAAACTGCGTGACTTTTTAAGTTTGGGTATGACACATTCCCGAGAGTTGGAATTTTTTGAATATCTCCATCCTGGCGGGCACATATTTTTTTGACTTAAAAAAAGCTTTTTATCTTACCAAAATACTAAAATATCCTCTAGTAGTACATCCTCATATTAAATACAGGTGTTCAAGTCAATTTCAGGTTCCAGGTATGATCCTGCAGGTCCTGATCCTCCAGGTCTCCAGAAATCTTTAAATGGCTCCTGTGGGCGCAATTTTTGACTTAGAGACTTCAAATTTTAAACTTAAGCTTTTCTTACATGTCTACATAACGTATTAAATTTTCATAAAGATCCGCCGCCGTTTTCCCGCCGACCGCCGACTGCGGCGGCTGGCAGCTGCCAAGTACAGCTGCGGCCGCTTAAATTTATATTTTGATATTTGAAATATAAAATTTACATAAAGATTAACATTTTCTGCAAAAAAATTTTTATTCTAGCTTCAAAAATAAAAAAATTACAGCCGTTTGAAATTTTTAAGTAAAAAAGGACCTAAAAACAAAGGTTGTTAAATAAAAGGGTGAAGGAAGCGAAAATTGACCTTGATTTACTTAAGGTCGGAAATTCATCATAACACAGGGGACTTACACAAAAAATTTTAGCCCTCTAGCTCTAATAGGAACTGAGATAACATGGGGGGGCGTTGAACGCCCCCCCCCCCCCCCCGACTGATTAAGGTGCGGCAAGGGGCCCGACTGTTAATGATTAAAGGTATATCTCCTCTACCGTTATTTCCTGTCTGTCGGTCAATACAATTTATAGTCACTGTGGGCTAGAATTGAATCAAGACAAAAGTAAGTGCCGAGCCCTGGGACCTATGTGTGGTGAAAATTGAAATAAAACCATGATGATTCCAGGTAAAGCCAAAATATTTCAGCGGAAGCTTTTTGAGAAAATTAGATTTGAAAATTTCAAGTTCAATTTTCACCCCCCTAGGAATTGCCGCATAATCATGACAAGAAAAGCAAATATTATTTATTTTTAATTTTGAACAACTTTGCTTTTATGAAGTCTTTCATAAAACCTCTCTATATATGATTTATTTTAGGCTGAATTTTCGTGACCTTTGCAAAGCAATTGATAAAAATGGCCATTAATTAACTCCCTTCAGGAGTGGTTTTATGAAGAACTTATGAAAGCAAAGTTGTTCAAAATTTAAAATAAATAATATTTGCTTTTCTTGTCATGCTTATGCGGCAACTCCTAGGGGGTGAAAATTGAAATTGAAATTTTCAAATCTAATTTTCTCAAAAAGCCCCCGCTGAAATATTTTGGTTTTACCTGGAATAATCATGGTTTTATGTCTATTTTCACCATACATAGGTCCCAGGGCTCGGCACTTACTTTTGTCTTGATTCAATTCTAGCCCACAGTGTAGTCAAAGGTTTTTAAATCAAAAGATCGGTGGTTTTTTTAAAATTTGATTTTAGTTAATTATTTTTTTTATGTTTTAGATTCAGCAGTGAATGGTGGACCCATCTACATCCAGGGTGAATTTTAGAATATAAATACCATTTTCATTTAATTCTACAGCTAATAAAATCGCCAGGTTAATAAAATAATAGTTATGAGCAACGTTTTCAAACTTAACCTCTTTGTTTTTGTTTTCCTTAAATTTTAGAATATAAATGTACTTTTAATTTTGAAAATAAAACTTCCCAGGAATCAGCAATTGGGTAATACTACCATCTAATGAAAATTATGCACCATGCTTTCAAACTGAATGTAATGGAATTAATAGGATTATTCTAACATGTCTAATTTAACAATTAAAGTTGTTACTTTTGAATGCTTTTGTAAAAAACATAAATATTTTTTTTCTAAACTGCCAATAGACAAAGTAAAGATAGAGGTTTTGGAGACTGGAGCTTTTTGTTTTCCAGACTTTCAGTGGGTCTGGCAAGATTTTATACCTGTCACACAAAGTAAGAAATGTTATTTATAGCCTCGTATTAAAAGCAGCTTTCCGCTAATAATAAAAATGTACAATTATAATCGGTATTTCTTGGCTGAAAAAACTGGTTTTAGTCTTATATTGTACATTTTAATATTCGTAGAAAGCTGGAAATAATATGATGTTATACTTAATTTTGTCAGTATGGCTGAGACCCAGTTCTAATCCACCGGATGATGTTAATCGGTTTCAAAGCTATACTAGAAATATTTTAGTTGCGAAGATACTCTATAATTCACTCGGCTGCTATAAAAGAGTCCTGGCTTTTGGTGAAGATAGAAGAACATGCAGCTTATAACTTACTTTGTACGTCAGACTGTAGTCCAAAATATAAAAGAAATATTAAAAGGTTTCGTGATTATCCATTTTCTCTCTCTTTCTTTTATTTGGGCTTGAACCATCTGGTCAATAATTCACATTGACCGTTTGAACATTCATACTTTTTGTGCTTCGCTACTTATGGATGTCGTAATGCTGAGGGAGGGAGGGGACATTGGGCTGTTTATTACACGAGTACCCAAAGTTTTATAACGCCATTTTCTTATTCGTTAACTAAATAACTTTGGAAACTTTTAATGAATTTTGATAGGTTTATTCGTTACGTTGATTGTTCAAACGTTTCAATCACTAATTGTAATCTACAGAAGGGGTAATTTTATTTATTATCATTGAGAAAATGCAAAAATGTATCGGCTCTTTGTCTTATCCCTTAAGATCCCTGCATTATGCTAATATAAATTATTGATTGGATACAGGGAATATGAATTTATTTTCAGTTAACCTACCCATATTTCTAGCTATGCATGACAGCATAATGGACGATTATTTACCTCCATTACGATAAACAAAATTGCTCCTTTTTAATCAATATTAAGCAACCACAATCAGAAACTAGTGTTCAAAAATTATTTTTTCAGTTTCAGATTTTTGTAGCAATCTTAGCAAGCTCCCCTCCCTCATCTTCTACGTTCCAGAAGTTTCAGATGTATTAAAGGATGGAGCATTCTGGTTTAACTTTGTTTTTGGTGAGTTGTAGTCTTTATCTTTTGACACGTACAAGTATGTTTTTCTTGGTAGAAAAAAAAATTATTTCAGAAAAAAAAATTATAGCAGAAAAAAAGTTTATTGTTCTTATTCTTTATATGTTCTATGGCTTATATGAGGGTTTTTTTTTTGGGGGGGGGGCGGGTTTGAGGGGGTATTTGCCATTGGTAGCGCCACCCCTCTTTAGTTACATGAAAAAAACAATATATACTTTCAAAGGTTTCGTGATTTTTTTTTGTAGAATTGATTGTTAGAATAACTAGGCCTGATTTTTCTGTTTATCTTAGCATCTTCTTCTAACATATCTACAATAAAGTATCTTTCTATCTATACATATATCTACCCATCTAATTATCCATCTTTATATCTATTATTTTCTATAGAATGGTGGTTCCCCCACTCCAACAGAAGAAACTGAAACAAAACTTGACTTAAACTAATTTTACTTTATGTGATTATCTATCTATCTACCTACTTTTTTATCTATTCTCACACATTTACTCTATATAGAATGGTGGTACCCCTACTCCAATACAGATGAAACTGAAACAAAACTTGAACTAAAAATAGTTTTATCTATCTATCTACCTACCTATAAATGCATCAATCTCTCCACTCTAACATACATGAAACAAATCTACGTATCAATCTATCTACTCCTTATTTTTCTAATTATCTATTTATTCACGCATTTACTCCATATAGAATGGTGGTTCCCCCACTCCAATACAGATGAAACAGAAACCAAGGTTGAACAGAAGCTTACTTGGCCCTGCACTTCTTGTCAGAAAAAATTTGCCCAGGTAAGACAATATTGATACATTATTATAGTCTAGTGGCTGCATCTAGGAGCTCTATTTGAAGATTGCAGAAATTTCCTAAAACCTCCCACAAGATTTGAAGATAAAATCAAATAGTCTAGAACCACTCTTGAACCTATGTGGAGCTTTCCTATATTGGAGAACTCAATCAGTTTATTATTTATGGAAAACTTAAACTTCAGACAAATGAACCTTAGCTACTTTATATTATAGGATTAAAAGTGTTAAATGTATAAACGTGAGTTTGTTTGTCTTGAAATTAAAAAAAAATTACTTAAATTGGAGATTTTTCCTTCCTCCTCCCTTTATCTTATAATGATTAAAGGTATAGGAGTGTTTTGAAAAATGAATATTTGTTGCTATTCCTAAAAGGGATTCTTGAGCGACCCCCCCCCCCCCACTCTTATTTTTTAAACAATAAAAAACAAATAAGCAGGAGGGATTATTTTCTTCCTAAGCCTCACCTCTGCGGGAACTGACATTGTTGTCTCAACCATGACACTTTGGTTGAGCTTGACTTCCGAATTAGCGGGAAGTTCACGAGATCAGTTGGCGAACATACAAACCCCCAATACCAGGAACCATCAAGTTTCAACAGCAGGTTTGAATATAGATTTATTGATGAAATTATTTCAAAGACCTGAAATTACAATATCAATTAGTTCATAATTCCAGTTATTTATAACCACGTAATCTTATTTGCTTTTTAAAAATCATTTTTCTCTACGGTAAAAAATCTTTGGAAACTTTGGCTTTAAAGGAAAATTATTTGGTTTGATAAATCATTGTTAAATGCAACAATAAGGCACATAAAAATTACTAAAACATATATTAATCATAATTAAGTTTCATGCTTAGCTGGCTAAAGCCTTTTTAAAACTACATATAATCGTCCTATACACCATACTTCTTAATAAAAATAACAAATTCTACCTGAAGCTCTTATGGTTTCAAATCCCTGATATACTAGGGTCGTTCACACACTATGAGACCAATGATAGGCCCAATTTTGTTCTCCGAAATCTTCACACTCTCATATCTCATTCAAAAGTAAAGAACGTGCGCATCAAATAAACAAACAATCTATGCCGCACCACATTATGAAAGGAAAGCCATAAAAAGACGACATTTGCGCTTAGTTTTAGAATAATGATAAGGAATTAATTTCGCACTTGATAAACACAAAGCTTCCTCGAAAAGAGGTTAAGACACACCCCCCGTTTGAAAGTCAAATTAACTTCCTTAACGAGATTCAAGGTTTTTTTGCGCTGAGCACTAGCAACATTTCTCACTAAACTCAACTCACCATAATCACATGAGAATGGCCACATCCCGAAAACGTGACAATTTTGCTCCTAACTAAATGAAACCCCGTGAAATGCATACACAATATTATACTCCTCACTAGGACTCATAATACCTCACATTTTAGGATAGAAGGATGGGGATTGGTTTGTACCATACAACATTCCATGCACATGACAATCACAAGATCACATACACAATCCTAAAATAGACAATCCTATTAATCATGATGTTGTAATATAACAACTATACTAAATAATAATCATTTCATAATCAATAGGTAATAAATCATTATTAATAAATCAATAAGTACCTACGAAATCAGGTTGAAATGTAAATGTAAACAAATAATGGTAAAAATAAAACGAAATAAATCTTAGACAAGAAAATTAAGATTTATGGGTACTTAAAACTAAATTTGTTAAGCATCAAAAAGAGTAGTAAGAAAAATTTTTCAAAATCCTTGGGCAGAAAGTTTTTCAAACCTAATGAATAAGAACTGTAATATCTTAATCAACAATAAAACCTTTTAATACTTAAAGAATAGCAAAATAATAATATCCTCGTTAGAACTTTCATTGAAATTATGAAAAAAATACCAATTTTTCTTTATAAAAATTATGGAACTTTAAATATGAATTTTCAATCATTCCTTGATCTGAATAAAAAATGTTTACTTGATTGAAACTCATATATAATCCTAAAAAAATCTGCTAAAAAAACACTTGATTTTTCTCTTAGAATAAATATCGAATCACGCAACCTCGACACATTTATTCCTTTTTGTTAAACTTCTCAGGTAAGTTTTAAAATGAATTGTACTTTTGAAAAGAAATTAAACTCAATAAAATTAAATTTGAGCAAATGAAATAGAAGAATATTTAATCGCATTTCATTTGATTCCTATTTTAGGCATAAAAATAGGCATATGAAAAATGTGGCTTTTTACTAAAAAAAAACTCAATTTCCATAAAATAAGAATCAATTATTAATCATAATTTTTAACAACTGCCTGACTGATACAGCATGTTCTTCTAGGGGAGATTTATCTGTCAGTCTGAACAAGACTCTTGCAGTCTTTCTTCCATCCTCAATTCTCGTCACTCGGCCCATCCTTAAACATCTCATCAGCGGATTGGTACTCGTAACCAGAACTATATCTCCGTCAGCTAGTGGCTCCGCCATCTCATCCTTCCACTTGGACATCCGTAATATCTTCGGTAGGATCTCCTGGCGGTAGGCAGTCCAAAACTGGGCAGACAAATCTTCCAACAACTTCAACCTGGAGGAAATTTGGTCCTCCGGTTTCATCGCCACGTTGCACAACGGCTGGCGGTCAACATTTCCCAGCAGCTGGCCAGGGGTAATCAGCCGCCAATTCTCCACGTCGTTCGCAGCTTCAATCGTCAATGGTCTGCTATTCATCAACTTGCTGACCTCCGCCAACAGCACCAGGAGCTCGTTGAAATTAACAGAACTATTCACCAACTTCTTGGACAGCAATCTCTTGGTTAATCCCACCATTTTCTCAGCTTGCCCAATGTAATGGTGGGCTCGGGCCGGGATCTGAGACCAAGAAAACTCTACCTGGCTGCCCAACTTCTGCTCTAAAACTTTGCGAGCACCGGATAATTGTGTGCCCATGTCGCTTACAATGATCTTCGGCAGACAATGAACAGCTTCCAACTTGCGCAGGGACAACAGGATACTGCTGGTATCATACTTTTCCAAGGCATCTAACCATAACGCCCCTGAGAACCTGCAGACCACCACGAACACCCACACCTTCTTCGTTGCTGTCTGACTCCTCGTTTTGGCGGCAGCTCTCCTCGTAACCAGCGGACCCATCAGGTCGACTTGCACAGCTTCAAAAGGCCTGCTCGGGACCAACTTGTCAGGTAACACGTCCTTCATGGTAGCACGACATTCCTTAGCCCTCTCAACACTGCAGGGCCAACACTTCTTCACCTCCATGATGGACAACCTCCTTGCCTTCACAATCCAGCACCAACGGCGGCTCTCAGCTAAAGTTCCACGGACACCAGAGTGAAGCTCAGCATGCGCTTCTCTCATAAAAACAGCAGCTAACCAATTACCAGGCTCCAAAATTATTAAACCTGGCATGTCTTCAAATATCATTTTACGGCCGCCAGTAATGGCGTCAATGACGGGCTCTCCACGACCAACCATTTTAAGTATTCTCATCTCCCTGGTCACATAAATTCCTCCGGGACCAACGACAGGCCAGGTCAATGATACTTCATGCACTAATGGATTTAATGACGCATAATTGCCTTTAGCGTCATTTATCCACTCATCCTCTTGGCTTCGTGACACAATGAAAAGTTCCGCCGCCGCCATAAAATTGTACAAAGACGGCTTGTACACAGTATCTGCGGCTGCTACATGACTACCAGCGGCTGTAGTCTTACCTTCTTGTCTGCTCTTTAGCTTCTTCAACCAGGTGTTCGCAACTTGCAGGACAGCTGCCATAATACGTTTGGCCTGTCCAAATGATCTCCTGTGCTTAAACCTAAAGACATCTTCAGCGGCTTCTCCGGCAACTTTCATTGAACATAACTTAACCATTTTGGTATTCAACTCCTCTGGGGGTAAAACCTGCTTGACTTCTTCGGCAGTTTTCACCGGCCACGCACTTTCATCCTGGCGCAACCATTCTGGGCCCAATCTGTACCTGGAACCTGGTCCCAAATCTGATACCTTGCAGGTGCTTCTGGTGCCCAAATCTGCAACGTTGTGCGTCCCCGGGACCCACCTCCAGTCATCCTTGTTGGTTGCAGATTGAATTTCTCCAATGCGATGAGAATTAAATGTGTTCAACATAGCACTGTTGGAAACTATTTGTGATAAAACACACGATGAGTCAGTAAAGTACATCACTCTGATAACATCAAAGGGCAGGGCATCTCTGATGGACTTTGCCAACCTTGTGGACATCTGGCACCCCATCAATTCAAGGCGTGGAATTGATTCACACTTGACCGGCGCACTCTTGACTTGGTGGCTAGCAGAAACGTTTCAAATCCTTGTCTAGTTGGCCACCTCAAATATGCATTAGATGCATAAGCCTCTGATGACCCATCCGAAAACATCATCAAGGATGGAAGGCCAGTTGGTTCATCCGGGACCACACAACGGTCAAACTCCAATTTAGCGACCTCAGCTCTGTCCTCCAGCGACTGCACAAGTTCATCCCGTAAACTTTTTGGAATGAAATCTTGCCAGCCCAAATTCAGCAAACATGTTTTTCGCAGGACAAGTTTAATTCTCAACAGAATAGGGCTGCAAAGCCCGATCGGGTCGAAGGTTTGGGCGGCGAACCTGTGGACCATCTTCTTTGTCAGATTCTCGTCCAAGGCGTCCTGGAGGTTGTACAAATCAGCATCCTCTTTCACCTTCCTTCCCTTGACCTTACCATCTTGGTTGACTCTTGTGGCGATGGACAACACATCAGTGGCTGGCTTCCATATCAGCCCGAGAACCTTGGTAGGCTGGCAATCATCTCCAGAATAAATGACTTGTTTAAAGGAAAAACTACCCTTGCCGATAATTCTGTCGGCCTCTTTCATCATCTCCTTGGCTTCTGGCTTCGATCCTGCTCCCGAAATAACGTCATCTATGAAGCTGTGCTTTTCAAGCTTGACTGCAACTGGAATCTGAGGTAACTTGAATTCCTCATTAGGGTAGGTAGGTATTGGTGGCTCCTTCCATAACTCTGGTTTAGCAACAATTTCACTACCGTTTATCTGCCCCTCTCCATACATCTCCTTGACCTCTGCTTCACTCTTTCCGCCGAACAGGCGGGACGTCAACTTCAGGGCTGTAACTGCCAAGTTTCCCGCAGCCAACTCGCCGAAATTCACAACTTTGGTCAGGTAAATTTCAAGTGGACCATCTGGCGTCGGGGAAAATAAAACTCTCTTCATCTGGCTGTCGAACTCTGTGGCCAGGATGGAGTTATAAAACTTGGAGATATCCGCGGTTATACCAACCTTGTAACCGCGGAAAAGCATCAAATGATAAAAAATCTTCTGCATTGGCGGCGGGCCTCCCAGCATTATGTTATTAAAACTGGTACCCTTGAACGTCAGAGAACTATTTGCACACAATCGCATGGGTGTGGAACTTGAATCCTCCTTGAAAGCAACCACTATTGATGAACAAGACTTAGGCCCTTCATACTGCAATTCTTCAGGCGTGGCTTTTTGAAAAACGCCTCTTCTTATGGCGTCGTTGAATACCTCCACATACATTCCATAGGTACCTTCCTTGACCATCCTGGCACGATCCTTTTCAGCAATTTTGCGGGCTAAACTCTCATTGTAGGGTAAAGTGTGAGGATCTTCAATATAAGCATATTGACCTGTCCACTTGTTGGACTGCAAGTCTAGTGTTAAACCTGCCTCAATTATCCTCTGCCTCTCACGCTGGTCCCAGGTAGTGCCGTCGGCCATAGCCTTGCACTCTTGACAAGCAGTACATCCTGGACAAAGTGCCTGCGGCTGTACGCCAAACGATTCAGACGTCAGAAAGTCTGGCAAAGTGCCTCCACTGACACTGACAGCCTTATATGCCGACTTTTGATCTCCAGCTCCACCATCAGCACTCGTACAGATAAAACCACTACCAAAAATGGTTCGCCACAACATAGACTGGCCCACTTTCTGGTAGGTTGAAGGAAACACGTCTGGATGTGTATTTCCAATGATGATATCTAAGCCTCCACTAATATATGTAAACCTTTCTGGCGGCATTTTAAATATCTCGGCGGCAGTTTCGGGGTGGACCGAGCGCATCTCGTTGGCCCCGCCGAGGGTAGGCATGACAGCTGCCTCAAACTCCCTCAAATTGCCGTCCCTATCCTTCAGATAAAACACAACATTGCGGCAGGAAGACTCACTGCCATCAGCTACAGAAATAGTTGTATATCTGCCGGTAGATTTCAGCTTCAACTTGTTGGATAACTTCTCAGACACAAGTGGCAAATTTGCCCCGGAGTCAAACATTACCGTGGCGTGGCAGGTGCCGCCGCCAGGTGCTACAACAGGAACTAACTGAAGTAAGAAGGTACAGGGGCTGGGTGAAGAACTTGACTTGTAAACTGTATTCACACCAGCACTAGCCTCATGGAGTAACCTGGAATGGTATCTGTCGCAATTATTGGTACCACAAACACCAAGCTTCTCCGATTTATTACATTTGTCAGCAGTATGGCCGTCACATAGGCAAAGTTCACATAATTTCTTCTGCTGGACAACTTTCTTTCGGTCAACCACATCCATTTTCTTAAACGTGAGGCAACGGAAAATCGGGTGTTTCTCCTTGCAGCTCTCCACAGGACATGTACTGTTCCACTTGGAAGCCTTGTCCTTTCCAGCCTTACCATTTTTATTGTCGCTGCGGCCAGATACTTGCGCGGCGGCAGCTCTGTCACGATTTCTCTTGCCGGCGCCATTGTCATAGGACATATCACCGGCCAACATGGCACCCCTGGTCCTCTCCAGCAGTTCTACAATCTTCGGGATGTTTGGTTGGTTCATGCTACCTAGCTCCATCATAATTTTGTCTCTCAAATTTTCAGGGCACTTGTCTTTAAAAATATGAATAAGAGTTAGGTGATTGTAATCCTTAGCTGCAGAACCAACGATTGTTTCTACCTCCTGCATCATGCTCTTGAAGGTAGCAATTGCGCTAACCACGTCCACAGGTTTATCCACAGGTTTCATCTTGTTCAGCTTAGTTAAAATCCTCATGAACCGGCGAGTGTTTGATAAAAACATCTGATCAAGAAACGCCCATTGTTCATTATGATCTCTAATCGCTGACACTTGCTTGCGTAGTTCCGGGTTGGTTATCACCTTCTCCATACACAACATCAGACTTAACCTCTGGTCAGCAAATCCATAACCAGAGCATAGATCTTTAAAGACCTGTTTAAAGTTTGGGTAATCCGTGTCAGTACCGTCGAACGACGGCAACAAACTGTTGTCCCAGCGCCCATACTGCGGGTTGGAACTCCGAATATCCACAGCAGACATACTTCTGGAGAGCATGGCAGGTGTCCCACTCTCATCCAGGTTAGATGAACGACGTTCCATCTCTCTAAGCCTTCGGTACATATCACGTACTTCTTGGCGCAACTCCACGGAAATTTTAAGCACTCCATCTTCACCTTCTCAATGACGTCGAGGTTCCTGGCGACAGTGCTTGACCTCGCGTCGTCTGAATCATTGTCAAGCCAGTACAGAATTTTTGTACACTGCTCCAACGACGCATAGACTTTATCTGCAACAGTTCTCTGCTCACTAGCTTCATCCAAATCACGCTTGAACTCGCGCAGCTCACTAGACTCCACGGCAGGTTTTAGACTTTTTATTAGGTCAGATTGGTCCTTGACCTCACTAAAAATGTCACGAATTGATTTTACATTCACATTTTCACATGAACTAAAACTTTGGCAGGCTTTTAGATTGTCATAAAACACTTTTAACTGTTCATCAAAAACTTCTAGCCTTTCACTGCCAATAGCGATAGCTCGCTCAATTTTCTGCTTTTTGGTTAGTGGCATATTGATTCACTAGGTACTTATTTCACAGAAAAATTGTCACAGTTTATTGCATCAATAATTCACTGGATGCTATTGATCTCTTGATGAATGCTAACGCCTATTCATCAGATACTTTGAAATTGTCTCAACCATGACACTTTGGTTGAGCTTGACTTCCGAATTAGCGGGAAGTTCACGAGATCAGTTGGCGAACATACAAACCCCCAATACCAGGAACCATCAAGTTTCAACAGCAGGTTTGAATATAGATTTATTGATGAAATTATTTCAAAGACCTGAAATTACAATATCAATTAGTTCATAATTCCAGTTATTTATAACCACGTAATCTTATTTGCTTTTTAAAAATCATTTTTCTCTACGGTAAAAAATCTTTGGAAACTTTGGCTTTAAAGGAAAATTATTTGGTTTGATAAATCATTGTTAAATGCAACAATAAGGCACATAAAAATTACTAAAACATATATTAATCATAATTAAGTTTCATGCTTAGCTGGCTAAAGCCTTTTTAAAACTACATATAATCGTCCTATACACCATACTTCTTAATAAAAATAACAAATTCTACCTGAAGCTCTTATGGTTTCAAATCCCTGATATACTAGGGTCGTTCACACACTATGAGACCAATGATAGGCCCAATTTTGTTCTCCGAAATCTTCACACTCTCATATCTCATTCAAAAGTAAAGAACGTGCGCATCAAATAAACAAACAATCTATGCCGCGCCACATTATGAAAGGAAAGCCATAAAAAGACGACATTTGCGCTTAGTTTTAGAATAATGATAAGGAATTAATTTCGCACTTGATAAACACAAAGCTTCCTCGAAAAGAGGTTAAGACAATTGTCTATGCATTGCGGTCCCTCAAACCTTACATGACAAAACAAATAACTGAACCTTTCCACCTTCATTTTCAATGTATTTCGGTGTTTTGTACTCGACTAGCAACTTTGTGAAAGACCGAAATACTTAAATTATACAAAACTAGCCTAAAACATGAAATATATTTGATACAATATAATTTTGAAATATAATTATTTAGGAATGGGAGGTATCTTTGCATTTCATAAACGATCATTTGGCAGCTAAAAAAGCGACTGAGCCACCAGTTGAGTTGCCTAAACCACCAGCGCCAAAACCCAAGCCTCCAACACCAGGTATATCATTTATTCATCTATCAATAAATAATTTATATATTTCAATCTATCTATTTATCTATTCATCAATATATTATTCTATCCAACTAATTATCTACACATAAATTCATATAATCATATATTCATCGATCCATCCCCTTTCCCATCTAACTATTCCTCTATCGCTATTTTCATCTATTGCATCTACACATATACTATAAGAACCTCTATCCTTCTATAAATTTGATAATATATCTATCTAGTTATATATTAATCTATCAAACATTCTATCTATCTATCTATCTATCTTTCACTATTTATGATTTAGAACCTGAAGAATATTGGCCCACAGAAGATGAGTTTGAGCCCCTGCCTTTCATCAAAAACTGGTTCTGGCAAGATTTTCTTCCAGGTAGCATTTACCCGGAGAGAGAGATAGAGGACAATGGGATACAAAGACATACATACATTTTAGTACTTCATTTTAGAGATGCTTCGCTTATAACAGTGTACCTTGTGGTAATAGTAATCAGTATTTTAAAAATCAGATGAATAGTATATAAGTGAAGGGCGTATGGACTATCTGGCAACGATTATAGAGTTGCAATGGTTCCTAAATCATATTTAACTGTTATAGTGTTCACCATTTCTAGTTTGAAATTGGTAGGCCAAGTGTAACATGTCTAAGCTATCCAAAGAGCTAACCGTTATCGACGAACGGACTGACACTTTTTATAGGAAAGCTTTGATTTTAAAAATTTTGATTATTTATTGGATGAAACAAATGTGAGATTAATTTTACTTGTTTTTAGATTGGAACGAAGAATTTCTACCATCACCGTACTATTTCCCATACAGATTTGATGATTTAGAAATTGATGGAATGGGTAATAGTTATTTATAGTCTCGTACTATAGACAGCTATCCGCGGAAATTAACGAGGATAACTGTTCGTAATACGATGATATTCATGATTCTTCTTTCAGTATGGCTGAGAACCGGTTATAATCCAGCGGATATCAATTAATCGGTTTCGAAGCCATAGTGGAATTTTTTTATTAATAGCGCAGATCTTCTGTGTAATCGTACATAATCTTATTTCTTCTATGTACAATGTACAGTACATAGATTTGAAAATTTGGAAATCGCCGTGGATGAAAAAGGATATCAGCGTGTAAATTATATTGCCGGCCCCCCCCCCCCCCCCCCCCGCCAAGGTTGACTTCAAAACTTTTATACATATATTTGTTTATAATATAATTACAGGTTAACCTCTATTATCATACCTTAGGATACCTGGTTCAAAACGAGAGTTTCTCTGATTTATTATTGATTAAAAGTTTATAGCTAATGTGTGATTTTTGCTAACATATCTTTGATTGTTTTTGTTTAAGAATTCAATAAATTTTGATTATAATTACACAAATAATAAAACTTTTTTAGAGGAAGAAAGACTGGCTATGTTAGCCTTATTACAAAAGCCGCAAGAACCTCCAGTTAGAAAATCCAGACATATTCCAGTACCCATCCAGGTACAGGCTAGAAGCGTTTGAAAGTGTCATGTATGACGTCATAAAAATACGGCTACAAAGATGAGAGGAAGGGTGGAAAAGGTAAACCCTAAAAAAGAAATGGATTTAGAAGCATTTTTATGACGTCACATATAACACTTTCAAGCGCTTCACAAGATTATTACTAGAAATCTGCAACTTTCTTTCCTATGTCTGTTTATCTATCTATCTATATATATCTACCTGTCGACACAATACAATCTGTCCCGATTTTGTATTACTTTTGCGGAACATTTTTCCAGTTACGTCATATTTTTCTTTCCCGAAAAAGGGAAGGGGGAAAGAAAAAAAAGGGAAGGGGGGAAGAAAAAAGAGATGGGAGAAAAGGGGTTTTCCCCATCTCTTTTGAAGAGATTTTCTTCCCCCCTTTCCTTTTTCGGGAAAGAAAAATATGACGTAACTGGAAAAATGTTCCGCAAAAGTAATACAAAATCGGGACAGATTGTATTGTGTCTACCTGTCCTTCTGCCCTTAATCTAATCATCTATATATCTTTTCATCTAACTGTCTGTTCTAAATCTATTAATCTATCTATCTAAAGGTAGAATATCAGACTCCAGAATTCCAAGTTAGATTCCTGGCACCTGTACTCAAGCAAACTAAGGTAAACACATAAATTTTTTGAATTGCAGCAAAGTTGTAACTATGGCATGACCGTCCTTTAATGAAGTTAGTTATACTGAAATGTTATTTAGGTGGGGAAAAAAACTTTTACATTTTTACATGTGTATACCTATACCATTATTAAAGGGAGTGTGAACGTAAAAATTTATCATCTGATTATCAAATCTTAACATTTACTAAGCACATTTCACTACACTGATCAACCAAAAATGTCCTATTCACAAAAATATCCAGAAATAATGCCTTGATTTTATGGTATTTTGAGAGGGAAAAAGGAAAAAACAGGGAAAATCTGAACGTTTTTGTTTCTTATAATGTTTGTAGGGATATTTAACTTGACATATATAGTTGAAACAATTTACTTACTGTTAAGGATTTATTTCATGCTATAAAATTGCCAATTCGTTTTCTTATAACGTAGTAATTAGGTAATAAAGACATATTTTAAATTCGTATTATTGAAAAAAAAAACCTCACTGTCTACAAAGGGTTGAATCTCATAGGTTATATAAAATAATAATATCCTTTTTTATTGTGTTGAACAATAAATAACCCACTTTGGAGAATTAGTTTACACTTTTATCAGACTGTTTATAAAGAAAAATATTGCGTCTTTATTATTTACAAATTTGTAATTAAAGGTGGGGGAGAGATGGGCCATTTAAAGTTAATTGGATACTAATAAAAAACCTGTTTCTGGCTTTGTTATTGTATTTGGTTTTCAATAAAAAAATATTGCTTATTTTATCAATTTCTAAGTAACTATACATTGGATTAAAGCAAGGATTATGTTAAAAGCCAGCTTAACTGTTAGGAAAAATCTAGAACTATGTGAAAAAGTTTAATTTTAGCTATAATGGGAGAAAAAAGCAATTTAATGCACATTTTATATAATACGGAAAATTTCTTCCTTTCCCCGTGTCTTATAAAAATCGTCGGAAAAAGCCGTTTTTTAAGCAAACAAAAGCGCGTTTTGCTCTATCTGTGAGATATTATGAATGAGATAATGTTAAGATTTGATATTAAGATGAGAAAAATTTACGTTCACAGTCCCTTTAAGAAAAATATTTTCTTTCCTGTTTTTCTAATTGTTAAAGCATATTAAAACGAATGTGAAAGGTGTTGAAATGACCAATGAACATCAGTTAGTTAAATGTCTTTGTCCGCGTTTTCATTGGGCTTTGCTACCTTTCTATGTTTTCATCCTTGTTATAATTTTAGTATTTGTGTGTGAACTGTGATGTAGCCATCTGTAACAAATGCTTCATGAAGAGATGCTCCAGTCATAATGTCAAATTTGTCGGACAGGCAAAGTTTGCCTGTGGTAAATGCGCGCCTGACTAAACAAGGCCCATTATGTAATGATAGTAAAAACATCCAGGTTTAAAAGTTGAAAATATACTTAAAGAAAGAGGAAAGGGCCTGTATATAAAAGTCTCCAAAGTTTTATAAACTTATTCAGTCAAATGTATTATGTATTTTCTTAAAAATACATACTAAATATGCAGAACACAATATATTTTATCTTAATAATAATTATTTTGACTTATTGAAGAAGATTTTCTATAATTTTATTAATTTTAGTCAGTCCTTTTCAAACTTTTTTACTAAATCTTTAAAATAATATTTATTGAAAGAAAATTTCTTTAAAATAAAAATATGTAAAAGAGAGATATTCCATGTTAAACTGTTTTGCTCTAAACTTTTTAAATCCAAAATTGAGTATAATTCCGAAAAGTGTGTACAACAGACCCTGCCCCCACCTTTTCCTGATTCCCAATTTAAAAACTTGATTTTATCCCCTGTGGGGCTTTCAACTAGCCTTACAATTATCTTAACCTAACCCAAATACAAAAAAGGTTTAGGGGGGGGGGGGGGGTGGTAATAGTTTTATAAGATAGAAAATATGAAATATCTCTTATGCAATTTTAACTATTATATATTGTAAATAATTTTTTAATATTTACAAACTTTTAACTTATTAACCAATGATAAAAACATATATTTTCAGAAACAATGTAGAAGTTTGACAGGAAATAGTTTTGTTTGCGATGCCACCTGGAGCCTGCCATAATATTAGAGAAGATGATACTCAATTATTTATTGAAGATGATAGTCATATAGTTCATATAGCTAGTGAGATAGACAATTTAAATGCTGTGGATAGCAAGATATCTAGTGAAAATGTTATAGATGTTAAGAAAGAAAGAGAGCAAGAGTTAGATATTATTTTTACTGATGATATCGATAGCAAGACTTTTAGTGAAGCTTTAAAAAAATACAAAGATAGCAAAAAACTTGATCATAAAGCTGTAGATAGCAAGAAGCACAAACATCAACCTTTAGATAGCCAGGATTTCGATAGCCAGACATCCAATGATCAAGCCTTAGATATAAAACTCTCTAGTGATTTCACCTTACTTAGCAAGACATTTAGTCCAGACCAAAACAAGGATAGCCAAACGCAAAGTCGTCCAGTTATTAGCAACAGAAAGCTTAGTTCTGAGGCCCTAGACAGCCAGATAAAGCGAATAAAAAAGGATATAGCTGACTTTAGTGACAATTTTCAAAACATGGGAAGAAGTGGAAAAAGACGATCCAGACTTTTTGATGGGTAAATAAATTTTTTTCTCAGTATGGCTCTGATTACGATTGTAACATTAACTTGTATTTTAATGGTCTGAAAAGGATTTCATTTTCAAGTATCGCATTAAAACCGATTAATATTAGAACAGTGGATGGACAGATAATTTTCAATGAATATAAATAAATAAAAATCATAAATCAATGCCAGTTTTGTTAGCATAGGCCTTTGGCGGGCTACCAAATCTTATACTTTTACTTTTTAATATTCACGGAAAGCTGTAAATCTGTAATACGATGCGATAAATAACTATTATAATCTTTCAATTTCCTAACAACTTACGCATAACTATTAATAACAGCAAGCGGTAAATTATAAAATCGTAATACATTTAATCAAGACAAGAGTGATCACAATCTATAGTTGGGAAGCTGAGTTGTTTTTTTATTAATAAATGTAGAACACTGATAAAGACAGACAGACATATATACAATTACAAACATAGAACTACCAAGAAAAAGCTGTAATATTAAACATTATAATTCGGACCTCTTTCTGCACCTTAATTATTTGCCCGCCAGGACGGAGATATATAAAATATTCCAATTCTCAGTTATGTGGCATACCCATATTTAAAAGTCACTCAGTTATAGCTCTCTATCTTTCACACTCATAAAAATTAGATAGTAAAAAAACGACGCAGGCAGACAAAATTTATTATCTAGACCAACCTGTATCACAATACAGCCTCCAGAAGAATGTTCAGATCATTGCAATTGCAGGTCAGTACTTCAAGCATTACAGAATCAACACTTTGATTGCACGACCATTTCTTGGAAGTTCTTTGAATGCATTTGAAGACATGTCTTCGTTATAATCACATATTGTAATCTAAAAAAAGGATAATTTTTTGTATCATCATTGGAGATGTACATATTTTTATCGACCAATTACCTGACAAAATTTAATGTGCCCTTTAAATCATTCCCCCCTCCCCTTGTTTCTAATTTCGTATTTTTAAAAGCGAAGTTTTCTATAATTAGGGTTGGTCCGTTTTCATTAATTTAGGCATGTTAGTATTTTCCTAGCGATTTCAAACAGTTATGTACCGTGATATATATGTGATATGTTTATGGGACATAACTGTATAAGTATTAATTTTCGCTTGTCCTACCACCCAGAGCGTCGCTTTTATGGATGTTGTCATCCTTGTTACATTGTGCATGTATATCTAGGACAGGGTGTGTGGATTGCTTTGGAAAGATAAACTGTGGCTGCCCGGACTGCTATACACCACCAGAACCGGTATGTTGTTTACTATACTTTTATTATATGTAGTTTGATCATTTCCCGCTAGAAGTCTCAAATAAAAATTACAAAACCTGATAAAAACCTCCAATTGCTATAGTAAGGCCAATTCTAGTTATACTTTCAAAATATACAGTTACTGTCTTTGGTTTTGTAGTAATTGGATACATTTTTAATTAGTTTCAATATGGGCATTTGAATTAGTATTTAACTTTTAAATGATAAGCAAAACAGGCCATAATTGGGTTACAACACATCAATTTATCGCCAATTGTCGCCTGTGGGGTCTATAGGACCCCCAGGCCTATATTAACGTTTTTGTTCAGGGACGCACTTTTGTGTCCGTTAATCCACAAATCAAAAGCAGGATATCCGTCAAAGAAAGCGCGCTAATGTCAACATTAGAGTAAAACACTAGAGGGAGAAAGGGTTAAATAACTTATCCCCTAATTGCAACCACCTTGTGAAACCTATCTATTGGGTCATTGAAAATCATCCAATGATGTCGCCTATATGAACACAGCCAAGTAGCAGAAAATGATTTAGAAGCAGATGAAAGAGGTCTTTGAAAAAGGAAGGAAAGTAGTTGTCTGTATATACATCTATACTATAGATCTGTTATGTCAACAGCTGGATCGTTATAGTTCTCCTTAGACAAAGCCCAAATTGTGTCAAAAGTGATCCCTGTGACGTCATAAGAATGAGGGATTATCCGTCTCTTTTTTTAGGGGTTTTCTTTTCCACTTCTCATTTTTATGACGTCACTCGGATCATTTTTGACACAATTTTGGCTTTGTCCTCCTTTTTAGTTGAGCTTTTCGGTGGTTCCTAGTTAGTTTAATAACTATTTTGAGTGAGGGTACCACCCCCCCCCCTCTTAATGTACTGGTTCTAATCTAGTGGATATCAATCGGCTTGGAATCCATACTGGGTTGTCTTCTATTCATGAAGGGGAAAAATTTATTTCATTCAATACAATTCAATGGTGTTAATTGTCTCTTGTTTAAGATCAAAATACGACTCAGTTTTGGAGAGTTGGAATTTGAGAGGATTGGAGATATACACAAGTGCGAACCTTTGGACGCTATGCCTCCTGTTAGAAGACCTATACATTCGCATCATAAGGTAGAAAACGAACAATATTATGCATATGGCTTTATTATTATAATAAAGTAACAGGACCTGTATGTGTCTGTCTGTACCGAAGGATCTCGCTAACCTCTTAACTGACATGGTTCTCCTTTACAAGGTAGCTTCTCATAAGTCATTGGAGGGTTTTTGTTTCTTTTGGTGTAGGGTACAACCACCCAAGAAAAATTAACAGAAAAATACCCCTCCCGCCCCATAAAAAAGATGATAGGCGCAAAGCCCCAAGTGTTTTATAAACAATATTTTTGAAATAACTGCAGTTAATAACCATTTTATTTTAGGATGATTTAGCCTGTGTGAATATAAGAGAAGAGAATGTCAAAGATGATCTCCTTATAGTTGATATCAATAACAATACTGTTGATAAACAAATTCAAGAAGATAATCAAAATTACAGAAATTTAATTAGGTATTTTTTTTTAAAGGCGGTTCTACTCTATAATTACTACAAGTTTGTCATTTTTATTATTGGGCCGATTCCCTTCAAAATGCTTAGCGACAACAAAAACCCCTACTCCACTATTTCAAAAATGAATAAAAAATAAGTAGATGCTGTGGTAGTTTTTAATATTCAAATCTATTCATATTATGTAATATAATTATCCTTTCCATCTGATTTTTGTAATACTGATTCCTTATTCTGCTTTTTCAGTACTGACACTCAACGAGTGTTAATGTTCGTTTTTCCTACCGTTTAAAAGCTTTGAGTTTAAGGATGTTATGATCCTTGTTTTATTGTAGTTCAAGTGCAGTATTTACTAAAGTGAAGAGAAATGAGCCAACAGAAAAGCCAAAACGAGAATTCACTGTCAGAAATGTTAGACCCGCTAAACAGGTAAACTAAACATCCTCTCTTCAAAATTTTATTGTTGTTGATTTGTTGACTTTCTCACTACAAGAGTCAAACAACTTTGTTTTTCAATGAACCATTTGTTTTAGAAAAGAGAGTTATTAAACTCAAAAAAATTGGTCGAATGCTTTTTTAATGTCAAGAATATAAAACAATAAAACTTCTTAATGCATGTTTTCACTGCTGTTATGTCAGACACGTGAAATTCTTTGTGGTTGAAGGCAATGCCTTGATTACTAATCAGGTCAATGTATTTTTTCAGACTAGGTATTACTGTAAGAAGTGTACTATAGATGTGTGTAATCTTTGCTTTACTAAAACCTGCTCAGGTATAATATATATATAACTGGTGGCACAAGCCTTATTGGTAACGTGTCGGGGAAATGTTGGGTTCAAGTCTGGACTGGACTAAACCTAATCATACTAGAGACGTTGAAAATGATGCTATTTCAGGGGCGTGGCATTAATAACTAGAGTAGGATGAATGTATTGACCCTTATGCAGGCGCAACTCAACAACGTGCATAGTTAGAACTTCCAGACTAGGGTTGGTTGTCTATCGGGCGAATAGACGCTTTTTACAGAAGTTATAAAACGTTGAGTATGTAAATTGTTTAATGTCCTTTGAGAGGTCTAGATAGAACACGAAGCTTCACCAAGCACCTTAGAGTTCATCATAACAAGGCCATAAGAGCAGTAGCCATTCTGCTAGTGTTGCATGAAATTATGAATGTCCATAAATGTTTATTCTTTATATGTTAGTCTGTCTGTCTGTCCTGCCAAATGTACTAGTTTATTCCAACCAACCAATCAACAAATAACATAAAGTTTTTGTAGTTGTTTTAGAAGATTGAAAATTACAATATTAGTGATCAAAAAAAGGTTTCAGTGAAAGTATCTACTAACAATTCTTTTTTTAAGGTCATGCAGTCCAGTTCTTAGGCCAGTCAAAATTTGTCTGTGAATCTCCTTACCACAATTATTAAAATCTACAAAGGGGTGTAGGGATAAATGTCATAGCTTTTGGCCTACCTATTCTATTGACGTCATAGTAGAGGAAAAGAGAAAGGGGAGGGTATAGGGTATATCCTGACGTTAATAGAAAAGGTAGGCAAAAAGCAGTGACATCTATCCCCATTTTGCTAGCTACTAAAACATCTAAATATTTAAATTTCTATAACTACATCCTGTAAATATAATTATAAAATTAAGCTAAATATCGAAGTTGCTTTTAAAAAATGTTAAAGAGTAGGAACGGTTTGGTCAAAAAAGTTTTCTGTGTTTAATAAAAGTCTTTTTGCCACATACCGGATGCATTACAGACCAAACAACAGATCAACGAAGGCACTATCATGTAGATAATCTTTGTTGCTAAAAATATAAGGCATTTTAGAATACATTAAATTAACTAGTCGTGATCAAATTTGAAATATTTGTTTTAGAACAAATTTAAGTAATTTATAAAATTAAATTTGTAATAAATCTGATGTATGACATGTTATATAACCTATATTACATTTACCCCACAACTATCCATTAAAAAAACTGCAAACCCCAAATTTAATTTCACAGGTTTCGTGATTTTTAATTTAAAATAATAATTCTAAGACTGTATTTTTTTATATTTAGTATGGTATTATAGACTGTAGTCAAAACAGTTTAGAAAATCATATGTTTTTCTACATTATGACTTAAAAAGTAAAATAAATTTTACGAAAATAAAACTTTCATGATCATGAAAAAAGCTTTTAAATGAAAAATTGTATGTAACTTAAATCTTTTGACACCTCATTGGTCGTTATTTTGTTTTGATTCTTGTAATCAAGGCTCGCCAAATGCGCGTTAGCCGCGACTTTTAGCGGTTGACTCGCGGCTGCGGAGTCTTGTTCGTAACTGCCTTATAGTTAAAAATATATGTTATTTCATATGTTAAAAATAAATATGTTAGTCATTTTTATCAAACATTTAGTTTAATTTCGCTAATAAATTCCCAGGGATATTTATAGAGATAAGACAATAGATGATAAATTGATGTACATATAATGATAAATAAAATTACTCCTTTCTGTACATTAAAATTATTAGTTAAATAAATTATTGTCACTTTTAGTTTGGAACCAACCAATAATAAACGTAACCAAAGTTTTTGGTGTAATTTATAGATAAGATATTTCTAGCTCCTGTTGGAATCTTTATTTCTGCAGGGTTATGCTTACCCCTACCACTTAATTTGAGTTCGAAGAATCTAATTTATAGAAATCTGACCACCGATACGAAGAAAAGGAAAAAACTGCAAGGTGTTGCTATGACATAAAAACACGAAACCTTAGCACTAATAAAATTTTTCTTTGAGTGATTTTTAAAACAAGGTAATTATCTAAAATTTTGATTTTAGAAATTTTAAAAAATCATTTTTAAGGTATAAGAATTACTAATCCCCTTTATGCTAGGGACTGAGCATATAGATATTGATTTTTTATTTCGAAATTTGAGTTTTACACATTGTATTTCGAATAGGGTTCTGCCAATTAGTTTACAGTAATTTTCAATAATGGAAATTTTTTAAAAATGTACATTTTTGTTTTTTTTAAGGGTAAAGTATTATATATGTAACTTAATAAACAACAGAAATTTGGAAGAAAAATATTATTCCTATGGGGACCTACTCAACTATAAATTTTATGTAAATAAAAAATAAAAATGTCACTGTCTAACTCTATCTCCATTGAATTTTTGTTAATTTTTATTTTTAGTATCTACCTGTGATTTCTTTAAGCAACATAATTAACTATAAAACATATATGGCGGTCGGACTGCATTTAAGACGTTATTTTTGCCTTTTTATATTTTTTTCACCTTTTTCCTATAACTCATATGTTTTTGGTCCGATTTTTGAAAATTTGTGAATAACAGTATCAGATAAGATTTCCTAACGTTCTAAGGGATTTTTTGTCGATAGATAAAAGGACAAGTATTTTTTTAACTTATTACTTTAGGGCTACAACTCTTTAATTTTTTGTACACAAATTTGAATTAATTGCTTATATGGATGAACCATCCTTGTTTTGTTTCTAATTGTAAAATCGCAGCAACCTCAAAAGCAAAGCCAAAGCTTTTATTGCCAGAAATTAAAAGCTTAAAGAAGAGTCAAAGTTTGAAATTTTTGGGTGTCCATATATATCCGCAGAGTGCTTATAATAAAGAAAATAATAAAGTCTATCTTTGTGTATTAAAGAATCTCGCTAACCACTGAACTGATATAGTTCTCCTTTTTATAGGTCCTGGTCATCATTTATTGGTAATTAAATTCATCCAGCAAGAGAGGAGGGGATAGAGTAAAACTTAAAAGGTGTGGATGGTGGGAATTATTAATTTTGCCAGCTGCAAGAATCACTTTATTAAGAGTTCATAAAAATTTGATGCAACATCCATGTATTAACATATCGATCTTTATTGTGTTTAATGATATGTGTAAAGCAAAATTTGTTATATTATGCACTTTTTATCATTAAATAATGTGATATTGGAGTAAAACAATAGAATAAGAAGTAGTTAAGTAACTGTATGTCCCTACCCATAGGACCTTGTGCCGACTTTCAATTGGGTCATTGAAAATCAACCAAGAGGAAATATTAAAACAGCCAAGTCGCAACCAAAGAGCAGAAAGCAGGTTGCTTGCAGACGAAAAAGGTCCCCAACAGTGGGATCCTGGTAGTTGTCTAGTTATACATCTATATCTATTGATTTATTAAAGTGATACTTGTACGGAAGTGAGGGGTATTACTTGTATTAGCGGGTGTAAAACCAACCATTTAACTTTTTGACCCAAGAATAGAGATTTTTTTAGAAGCGATGCTGCTCCAAAAAGACCTTCATTAAGCTGGATGCATATCTTTTCTCTCTCTCTCTCTCCTATTTCGTTTTTTCTTCGTTGTTTTCATTTCATTTTCGCATTTGCTGTTCCTCTTTTCTTTACACATTAACCATACCAAGGGATCTCTAAGTTAATTAAATATGTGTTTTTTTTTAATTATAGAAAAAGTTTTTTTGGGGTTTGAAATAAGTAAGGCAATGTACAATAGATATTTACAAAAACGATATTTTTTTCTTAGCGAAGTCAGTCTTTCCATAACGCACTGGAGGAAATAAGATTTTCTCAGCTGTTATTCGAGATTTTTTATCTATAATACAAAGTAGAATGATGTCCGTCCGTCCCTTAAGATCTCGGTAACCACTGAACCGATCGGATTCTACTTTTCAGGGAATATACCTAATGGTCCTGTGGTGGTTTTAGGCTATTTTCTTGTGGGGTTGGACACCCCTAACCCTCCCAAAAACAAAATCCCCCCCCCGATTTTTTAAAATTTTTTTGCTGAATATTTCCTTGGTCCTTTTACGAATTTCGCCTAGTATAATATAAGATTCCTTATAACAATAAGCATCAAGTATGTAATTCATTTTGTCCGTCGGCCTCTCAGTCATAGTATTCTAAAAAAGCACGTACCATATTATAGACAATTTTATAAGAATACCTAATAAAATTTTTTAAAAGTTTTGATAGCTCCGACCTTTGGCAGAACTTGAAATAATTTTGTAATTCTTAATTTTACTATCTGCGGAGAATTGTCTTATGTATGATGCGATAAATAACTATTGCAAACGTTTTATTGGGTTGGTATGTCTGCAAACAAAAAGAGACAGTTATCTTTTAGTCATTTAGAGAAGACATAAGTTTTCATGAAAACTTATCTAGTGGGTGTGCCCCTAGAATCTAGGGGCTCATTATTTGAAAGGATATGTGGGGTTGGGGGGCATAAAAATAGCCTAAAACAATTCCCAGACTTATAATGATATAGACTATTACCATCCTTGGACCTATAAGAAGCTTCAAAGAGAAGAACCGAATTAGTTGAGCGGTTAGCGAGATCCTTTGCTACTGGCCTAGAAAGCTTAACACTTTAAACGATAGGATAATTGTCCTTGTCATATTAGTAAAATTCATTGTAGTCAATCGAAAAAATGGTATTTAGAACTTAAATATATGACAAAATCTCTGTTATTGTATGTGAAACACTATAACACTCCCCCCACAACAACTTTTTTGTTTTTGTTATATTATAAAAATTACATATTGTGTGTGAAAAATATTAGACAGGGTAAACGCCCTTAAAACAGTTGGCATTTTATCGATATGTAAATTTAATAGTTTATATCGACTAAATAACCAAAATAAAAAGTAGCCATGACTGACTTAATCTAGTGACATTTAAATCAAAATACTTGTGCTTGGCTAAAAAATGGACATTCTGTAACAAATTGATATTTTCCAATAATGATAAACAAAATTACCCCTTCAATAATTTCAAATAATTGCTTTGGAAGTTTGAAAAGCTGATAGATTGTAACTAAAAAATTCAAATTCAATATACATGCAAAAAAGTTTAAAAACAACGAATAATATAACGTTTTTTGTTTGTGTTTCAGTTTAATTTTCAGTCCAATGTCCCCTACCTCCTTGCATGACCACAAAAATTTTTTGTCGACAGGACTTCGGGGGGGGGGGGGGGGGGTGTTATTCCACTTAGATAGAAGCTAGCAAATATTCTAAATGGCATTATGCAGAAAATAGATATTAGTAAAAATTTATGGCCTTTTTATTGACTATTAACTACTAGTAAAAACTCATAAACAATCTCATAAGTCAATAGTGAAAGACGGCAAAGATTTTTTTGTATCGTAGTTCCTCAATAGCTACGATGTGTCCGTATGTCCAACTGTCTGACCGTCATTGATAGTTTGTTGATAATAGCTATTTATCGCATCGTATAATTGACAGTTTTACGTGGATTTGTGCTTCGCTACTTTTGGATGCTATTATCTTTGTTTATATATTATTTTAGGACGAAAAGGTATTTTGCCATTTTTTAATGTTGCATTTTTCAGTCGGTAACATTCAACAACTTTTGTCCTATTATGTAAAGTTTTTTTTGTCTAGAGCTTAGGATATCGAGAACTACTAAATCGATTGAGTTCTTCATTTTATGCAAGCTTATTATAACCTATAGGTACATGGATGGTTATAGGCTATTTATTTTTCGTTAGGGTTGGGCCGGATACCGGATATCCGGCCAACGCCGAATATCCGGCAAATATCCGGTTATCCGGCCAAATTACCGGATATCCGGCCGGATAACCGGCCAAATTACTACATATTAAAGTATCAAAAAAGGATATAGTCCCTTTCGTAGCAACGCACCTTAAGAGGCGATTCGTTTTATTTTTTAAATTTTTTAATAGGTTATTTTAGGTTAGGTTAGGTTATATTTGGTAAGGTGATTTCCCCGCAGGGTAAGGCAATTGGCCCCGCTAGGTTAGAGTCCCCCACGAGGGGCTAGAAATAGGAGATACGCTACTGTGAAAATACGAATAATTGCTCCTTAAGGGGCATTGCCACGAAAGGGACTATTCCCGCCAAAAAAAATTCTTCATAAACTGGTGTTTTATATTATACTAGCGTCTGCGTCCCTAGTATCTAGGGATATATATTAGAAGGGACATGAAAGTGCAGAAAAATAACTTAAAACCTTACAACCAGGGTTCGGAAGCCGCGCTATCAGCCGCGCGGCTGCGGCTGCGGCTGAATCCTAATTTGCGGCTGCGGCTGCGGCTGCGGCTGCTTAAAGTTATGGAAGTGGCTGAGGCTGAGAGTGGCTGAGGCTTAGTGCGGCTGAGAGTGGCTGCGGCTGAATGCGGCTGAGGCTTAATAAGAATTGGGGTGGCTGAGGCTTACAGTGGCTGAATTGAAATTTTGTGGCTGAGGCTTCGAGCGGCTGAGGCTTACAGTGGCTGAGGGTGGCTGAGGCTTACAGTGGCTGAAGTATTTGTGGCTGAGGCTGCGGCTTACTGAAAGCCGCGCGGCTCATAGCGGCTGCGGCTTACAGTGGCTGATTGGAAAATTAAGCCGCGCGGCTGAGTGAGGCTGAGGCTGAGAGTGGCTGATAACATAATTAAGCCTCGCGGCTGATTCTGAGGCTGCGGCTTACTGAAAGCCGTGCGGCTGAGGCTGTGGCTGAATTAAATTCAGCCGCGCAGCTGAATGCGGCTGCGGCTGAATACAATATTAAGCCTTGCGGCTGATCTTATGGCTGATTATAAAATAAGCTTTGCAGCTGAGGCTTCGGCTAAATTGGATTTTTTAAATGCATTCTAGGACATTTTTTGGAGAGTTGAGGGTGGTTAGGGGTTGTGAGAATAAGAGTGGAGGGAAGAGGGGGGAGGACAGCAGGATTTTTTCACATGTTTGATTCAGAATTAGTACCCAAATTTTATACTGGTAACCAAAGTTTTATACTGGTACCCAAAGTTTATTCTGGTACCCAAAGTTTTATTCTAGTTCACAAAGTTTTATACTGGTACCCAAAATTATATACTAGTACTCAAATTTTATTCTGGTACCCAAAGTTTTATTCTAGTACCCAAAGTTTTATACTGGTACTCAAAGTTTTATACTGGTACCCAAAGTTTTAGTCTGGTACCCAAAGTTTTATATTGGTACCCAAAGTTTTAGACTAGAACCCAAAGTTTTATACTGGTACCCAAATTTTACTGGTAACCAAAGTTTTATACTGGTACACAAAGTTTTATACTGGTACCCAAAGTTTTATACTGGTACCCAAAATTTTATACTGGTAACCAAAGTTTTATTCTGGTACCCAAAGTTTTATACTGGTACCCAAAGTTTTATACTGGTACCCAAAATTTTATACTGGTACCCAAAGTTTTATACTGGTACCCAAAGTTTTATACTAGTACCCAAAATTATATACTAGTACTCAAATTTTATTCTGGTATCCAAAGTTTTATTCTAGTACCCAAAGTTTTATAATAGTACTCAAAGTTTTATACTGGTACCCAAAGTTTTTATACAGGTACCCAAAGTTTTAGACTAGTACTCAAATTTTATTCTGGTACCCAAAGTTTTAAACTTGTACCAAAAGTTTTATACTAGAACCCAAAGTTTTATACTGGTACCCAAAGTTTTATACTGGTACCCAAAGTTTTAAACTGGTACCCAAAGTTTTATACTGGTACTAAAAATTTATACTGGTACCCAAAGTTTTTTACTGGTACCCAAAGTTTTATACTAGAACCCAAAGTTTTATACTGGTACCCAAAGTTTTATACTGGTACCAAAAGTTTTATACTGGTACTAAAAATTTATACTGGTACCCAAAGTTTTTTACTGGTACCCAAAGTTTTATACAGGTACCCAAATTTTATACTGGTACCCAAAGTTTTATACTGGTACCCAAAGTTTTATACAGTTACCCAAATTTTATACTGGTACCCAAATCTTATACTGGTACCCAAAGTTTTATACTGGTACCCAAAGTTTTATACTGGTACCCAAAGTTTTATACTGGTACCCAAAATTTTATACTAATACCTAAAATTTTGTTTTAATATTGGTACCCAAAGTTTTATACTGGTACCTTAAGTTTTATACGAGTACCCAAAGTTTTATACTGGTACCCAAATTTTATATTGGTACCCAAAGTTTTATACTGATACCCAAAGTTTTATACTGGTACCCAAAATTTTATACTAATAGCCAAAAATTTATTCTGGTACCCAAAGTTTTATAATGGTACCCAAAGTTTTATACTAATAGACAAAAATTTATTCTGATACCCAAAGTTTTATACTGGTACCCAAAGTTTTATACAAGTTTTTTAGCAGTAGGAATTTATTTCAACATCTTTAGTTATGATGCAGTACAAAGCCTATCAACTCCCAGACGACGAGCCGATGCGCTACATGTTGAGCCACGGTCGAGGGTTTCTATGACATTAACTCAAGGTCCAACAACCCTGGATAACTAAGGGGAATTATATCTTTCCTTTGCGCCTGTTCATGTTGCACACCTAGCACCTAAGATCTATTTAATGTCTTCAGTTATAACGCAGTGTCTGCGCGAGATTCGAACCTATTACATCCCTGATGACAAGCAGATGCGCTACTTGTTGAACCTTGGGGAACCAATTCTTTCCTTTTCTGTATTAGTTTATGTGACATCTATCCAGCAACCAACTTTTTTTATTGAACTATCTGCCTGAAAGTTTTATGGTAATGAGTTAAGCCTGTTTATGAGCCAAGGAAATCCTCCTACTCCAACTTTACATGTTGCACACCTGCCATAGCAGCAGTAGGAACCATTTAATGTCTTCAGTTATAACGCAGTATCTGGCCGAGATTCGAACCTATTACCTCCCTGATGACAAGCAGATGCGCTTCTTGTTGAACCTTGGATAATTAAGGGGAACAAATTCTTTCCAATTTAAGTGACATCTATCCAGCAACCAACTACCTGCCAGAAAGTCCTATGGTAATGAGTTACGCATGTTTACGAGCCAAGGAAATCCTCATACTCTAACTTTACATGTTGCATACCTGGCATAGCTGCAGTAGGAACCATTTAACGTCTTCAGTTTTCACGCAGTGTCTGGCCAAGATTCGAACCTATTACCTCCATGATGACAAGCAGATGCGCTACATGTTGAGCCATGGTACGCAGGTTAAATTTGTCTTAAAAATAATCGTCTTTAAAATGCTTATCATATGTACACTTGCAATAAATGTATTTGTCATAAAAACTTACCTCTTATGAAAAATGTTTTTTTTACGAAAGTGCTTTTTATTACAATTATTCATGGGTATAATTTTTATGACTAACTTTTTATGTCACATAATCTTAATGACAATGTAGTTATGAAGTTATTACAAAAAATACTAAACAATAGGTACTGGAAAAAGAAGAACTGAATTAAAATAATTTTTTGGGGGGTAGGGTGATTTTTATTGGGTGGGGAGGACCGGGGCGAGTAAATCCCATTTTTAATTTTGGGGTGATGTTTAATTTTTTTTCTAAGGCAATTTTTTTCTGGTAGTGTGATGGTACCCTCCCCCAAAATAGTTGTAAACCTTCCCAGTACCTATAAGAAACTACCCTGAATAGGAGCACCATATCGGTTTAGTAGTTAGCGAGATCCTGTAGTACAAACATATAGACAGACAAACAAACAGACATCATAATACTTAATGATCTAAAAATAAGACAAATTTTCATTTTGAAATATTGGAGCTCTGATAGCTTTTTGGTACGGTAACAGCTTTGAACCATCTATCATCCGGGTTCGAATCCCAGAAGAAAAAAAAATTTGGGGGGATGAAGGGTGACTTTTATTATTTTTTTATGGGAAAATAGGGGGGAGTTTGGTTGAGCACCCACCAGTTTTAATTTTAGTTTTTTAAAAAATTCAAAAACTTGGAAAAGGCAATTTAAAAAGTTTTCATTAGTTCAGTAGTTATCGAATTCTTAATCTACAGACAAAATAACTCTCCATACTTTATACAAGGTTTTAGAAATAATCATATGTAATTCTTGGTGGAATTGAACAGAAAACCTTTCTTACACATTATGGTGCACTAACCCTTAGAACATAGGTGTAAAGCAATTTTATATTAAAATTTAGTTAATAATATTACAAATAAAGTAAGTTTACCTAGAACAAATCTCCTCTAATCTTTTTTTACACATTATATCCACCCTCCTTTTAAAAATTTTTTTCAACTTGAGAGGAAAATAACTAAATATAAATGAGAGGAAACAAAAATTATTGTCCATTGTCCCAATGTCCATAGCAGAATAAAAGAATACTAGTGGCTGCGCCCCTAAAACCTCTAGGAATACTTAAGGGAAGCAAAAATAATTTATTTTGAGGGTCATCTTTTTTTGGGAGGGAAAAGATACATTTCCCCAAAAAAATTATAAACTTTCCCTGGATCAATAAGAAGCTTCACATTACCATTTTATATAATAGAATATGTGGATATATTAAAAAAAAGAAAATTTGCTAATAAAATTATGGACCTCATTTATTGGCAAGTTCATTTATATATCCCATAAGAGGGGAGAGATGGATTAAAGGGGGTGTATGGGGGTTATTGTTATTTTAGCCAGCTGAGATTATTTCTTTATCAGAGTACATGAAAATATGGACAACATCAAAGTAATAATATATCGATTCATGTATTGCTTATAAATTCAGAAATTGTATAACATAATGATAAAGATAAAGAAACATTTTTTTTATAATAATTGCAGTTTCGAAAATAAAATCAATTTTAGTAAGCATCTTTGTAAAATAAACAAAATCGGATGATATATAATAATCATTTAACTATTTCAATCTATCGAGTACATAAAGATTATGTAGATTTTTTTGCATATTATACAGGACAATTTATTGCATTTTACAGACCTTTTTTTAACCAACTTTAAAAAGTAAAATACATCGCTGTTTAAATTTTTTTTGTTAGAAAACATATTAGGATAATTTGTGTTCAAAATAAACACACACACACACCCTCCCCCCTCCCCAAATCTTAATTTAATTATTTTCATTAATTTAAAAATACTATGAAAAATGAAATATGTATAAATCTTTTTTTTTGCATAACTTTTTCAGTGTCTCTCATCAACCACAAAGTATTAAATACATTTAAAATTGAAGAAATATCTAAGTAGGAGAAGCTTAATTATATAGAACAAGTATTGCGTACCTAAACGGAAAAATGATAGAGAAGCTACTATATAACTTGAGTATCACAAAAATTGATTGCCCCCTGTGAGGTTTGAACTCACGATCCCTAGTTTACAAGATGAGTGCTCTACCATTGAGCTAAATAGACCACTTGTACAAGAAAAAAAATTTAAGATAATACAAATTCATAGTGAATATTAAGTAAATTCTGAAAAATTTGTATCTTTTAAAAACAATAAAATTAGGCAAACGTACGTCAGTAGGGCAGTTACCCTATAAATAGTATTCAATAATATTCATAAGTATCAACGTTCAAAAACGTATTGCTCCTGGTGAAATTCGAACTTATAACCCCGGCATAACAGTGTAGAAGAACCGTGCGCTAACTGATTGCACCACTGGAGCTCTTACATTACAGGTTCAAACTTTTTGTAGTTGTTCGAGATGGTAGTTTCTATGTTGTAATTTTAAAAAAAACTTAAGATAAAATTTTTATAAAAGAATATAAAAAAATTTAAAAGTATAACATTTACAAAAAATTATTTTTTGGCGATGGAAATATCTGACCCCCACCCCAAAATTAGCTCAAAACCATCCAATGTCAATATATATATAACTAGCGGCTACGCCCCTAGAGGCCTCTAGGGGGCACTTGAGGAAGAGAGAGAGTCAAATTTAATAACCCAATTTCTTATTTTAAATTTTTAAAGAAAAGTAAAAAAAAAAATTTTTTGGGGTGGGGGAATTTTTTTTTTTAGGGGGGGGGGCCTCCCCCCCTCATTTTTAATTTTAGTTAAAAAAAAATTTAAAAAATTTTCTTTTTTTGAGGTGGGGGGGATTTTTAATTTTTTTGGGGGGTTGGGGGTGTCCCACCCCCAAAAAATAGTTATAAACCTTCCCAGGACCTATGAGAAGCTACCCTGTTAAGGAGAACCCGATCGGTTCAGCGGTTAGAGAGATCCTTCGGTACAGACACACAGATACACAGACACACAGATACACAGACACACAGACATCCTGTTACTTTAGTAAAAGGATTCCTGAGAAGGACAACATTGTCAGTTCAGTGGTTGCTGAGATCTTAAGCTTCAGACAGACAAAATTAAATAAAAATTAAGCCCCGCGGCTGAATTGACGGCTGAGGCTTGTACTAATTTAGCACCTGCGGCTGCGGCTGGGGCTTACAATATCTCAGCCGCGCGGCTGTGTCAAAGCTGCGGCTGAATTTAAAAAATTAAGCTGCGGCTGAGGCTGCGGCTTACAAATATCAAGCCGCGCGGCTGCGGCTGCGGCATAATCATAACTTTGAAGCTGCGGCTGAGGCTTTCTTGAAGCCGCGCGGCTGAGTGCGGCTGCGGCTTCAAATTATTAACAGCCGCGCGGCTGAGTGTGGCTGAGGCTTCCCCAACTATAAGCCGCGCGGCTGATTGCGGCTGAGGCTTAGTGGGGCGTTGGCTGAATGAGGCTTAGTGCGGCTGAGGCTTAATGTGGCTGAATTGGAGTTTTGTGGCTGAGGCTTACAGTGGCTGAGGCTTACAGTGGCTGAATGCGGCTGAGGCTTACAGTGGCTTATGTTTTCTTTAAGCCGCGCGGCTGCGACTAAGGCTGAGGCTTATTGGGTGGCTGAGGAAGCCGCGCGGCTGATTTTGAGGCTTCTCGTAAGCCGCGCGGCTGATGGTGGCTGAGGCTGCGGCTGCGGCTGCGGCTTCCGAACCCTGCTTACAACGACTTTTTTATAAAAATTAAACAGCCTAAAACCACCCTGGGAATTATAAGAAGCTTCACTCTAAAGGAGAACCATATCAGTTCAGCAGTTAGCAAGATCCTTTGCTACAGACAAAAAAAAGCTTAGTAAATAAATCTAATTAACTATTACTACTTTCAATCTGTAATATCAATCTCTAACGGTTGGAGGATTGGCGGGGAGGTGGCGTTGAATGCCTCCCCCCCCTCTGATTTTTTTCTATCCCATTTTCTGTGTGAAAGGTAGAGGGCTATAACTGAGTGACTTTCGAAATATGGGTATGACACATAACTGAGAGTTGAAATTTTTTTAATACCTTCCTCCTGGCGGGCACAGGATACCAGCAAATCTGGTAAGGTCATTTAGGTAAAAAGTAAAAATATTTTTTTACTTAAACAAAGCATTTCATGTTATCTAATACTAAAATATCCTACAGTCGTACATCCTCATATGTAATATAGGTGTTCAAGTCGATTTCAGGTTCCAGGTATAATCCTGCAAGTCCTGAACCTCCAGGTCTCCAGATATCTTTAAACGGTTCCTGTGACTGCAAATTTTTACTTAAAGATTTCAAATTTTAAACTTAGGCTTTTTTATATATCTTCATGGCATATTACAATTTCATAAAATCTGTTGCCGTTTACCTGCCAACCGTCGGTTTGCGGCTTGCAGCTGCCAAGTACTGCTGCCACCGCCAAAATTTATGTTTTGAGTTTTCTAATATAAAATTTACATAAACATAAACATATTCAGAAAAAATTGTTCTTCTAGCTTCAATAATAAAAAAATTAAAGCCATTAAAGATTAAAAAAAAACAGAGATTTTTGTTGTAAAATATGAAAGATTATATTGCCGGATATCCGGCCGGATAGTTTCAATATCCGGTATCCGGCCGGATATTGAAAATGGCCGGATATCCGGCCACACCGGATATCCGGCCCAACCCTAGTTTTCGTATCTAAGTTTGGTTTTAGACTATTTCTCTTCTTTCCCTTCTCCTTCGAGAATTGAGGTCTCAAATGCTAGGAGCACAGCCACTAGTATACTTATTTTCATAAAAAGGCAAAATTGTATTGTACTTTCTTTGTTATTAAATGCTTACCTAAGCATGAAGTAATATGGGCCTTTTCAAAGTATAAGACACTCCCCTACTCTCATATTACTACCAATTTTCTATTTTCGTTAAAGGAGGTGTATCAACTTTTTTTTTTATAGCTAGCCGGTTCTTTTAGTAAGTAGTTGATGTAAAATTTTTCATAGAATTCAGATATGCAATCGGTTTTTTTGTAGACCTCTTATTTCTTAAGTAATTTAAGTTTTTTAAAAAAATAATTAAGTCGGTTTTAAGGTACTAAAACGCAACAAAATAAAAGAAGAAAATGGCCAGTAAGAACAAAAATAGTAAGATCTTTAATTTGACACCTTACTTTTAAAATTCTGTTGAGTAATTATTGAAAAAATCTATTTTTTTAACCTTGGTTTAATAAAAACTTTAGACCTAAATATTTTCTCCAACAGACATAAAAAACATGGGTTCATATATAACTTTAGAATCAGAAAAATATTACAAATCCATTGTAAGCAAAATTGAAAAAAAGTAAAAAAATTAAAAATTAAACAAATGGCCAATTGTATTTTTTGTTCAGGCAACACTATCGTCTTCCCTTTTTTACCCCCTCTTTACCCCCTCTTTACCCCCTTCCCATTTTTATACTCAATTCAAGAATTAAGACGTTGCCTGTACAATATAATATGATATTTTCATATAATTCCTTTTATTGTAGTTTATATACTATATTGTAAACTTTTTTTTTCAATTTTGCTTACAATGAATTCGTAATATTTTTCTGATTCTAAAGGTATATATGAACCCATATTTTTTTATCTGTGAAATAATAAAATTAAGTTCAAAGTTTTTATTCTCGTGGGTTTAAAAAAATCGATTTATTCAATAATTACCTGACAGAATTGAAAAAGTAAGGTGTCAAATTAAAGATCTTACTATTTTTGTTCATAATGGCCATTTTCTTTCTTTTTTTTGTTGCATTTTAGTACCTTAAAATCGACTAAATTTTTTTTTTTTTAAACTTAAATTACTTAAAAAATAAGAGGTCTACAAAAAAAAACGATTGCATATCTGAATTCTATGAAAAATTTTACATCTACTACTTACTAAAAGAACCGGCTAGCTATAAAAAAAAAGTTGATACACCTTCTTTGCAATTAATAATCCTTTTGATGCTTGTGTTTGAGTGTTTAATAAAACCTTTGGAATTGCGTAACCTTTTCTGGCAGGTTTTAAGCTATGATAGGCATTTTCATTTCCTAACTGAATATGAACTTAATTGTATGTATGTGTGTGTGTGTGTGTGTGTGTGTGTTTGTGTGCTGTGTGTGTGTGTGTTTACGTCTGTGCACGTGTGTGGGCGATGATTGATTTTAATAATTTGTAAACATCAACTGACACTAGCCACTATAGGGTGCATTAAATATTTTTACTTTTTCAACTTCTATTCTCAAAATATATTTTAATAAAATTATTTCTTGTGACTAAATAACAAAATATTTGTTTAATAGAAGTTCCTAAGGACGGTTTACTAACCCTGACAGCCCATCTAATAGAATAAATATATTATTTACAGAGTAAGTAACCTTTTGTATACTTTTGTTAAAAACAAGAATTACAATGGTATGACAAACGAACATTATCACTCGTCAGAACTGAATAAGCATAATATAATGTACAAGTCTAATGAAATTGAAAAGAATTTGTTTCAAAACTGCTCAATAAAATAAAAAAAGGACATACTAACATTTTTAGGGCTTGATTATAGAAATGCTTTGCTTATAACGTTGTACCTTTCCGTGAAAGGAATCAGTATACCAAAATTCAGATAAAAGGATAATTATATCACATTGTTGTTGTCAAAAAGGTAAACAATCAACTTATTTTAAATAGATGTACGGACATTCTGGTGACGATAATAAAGTTGTCACGCTTTCTCAATATTACCTAACTACTACAGGAATCACCATGCTTAGTTTGAAATCGATAGGACAATGCTAAAATGCCTAAATTGACGATAACAACATGTAGATAACGTTACTGAATATAAAAAAGCTTCCATTTTAAAAAAAGGCATCATGCTTACAAATGTGTGAGGCATCCTAAAATGGCCAGGGTTAAAAAATGTGTTTAAGCTTGCTATGTGAGTTTATTTAGCATACAAAGCAACCTCCTGATGAGAGCATTACTCATAACTGGACCAGCTTAATTACTTTATATCTATCTACCCATTCTTCAATCCTTCCATCTTTCTATCTATATATATCTTTTATCTAATCATCCATCTGACTATCCAGTTACCTTTCTTTCTATGTATATTTGTCAGTAATAATATTCTTCTTACTATCTATACATTTATCAATTGTCTCATCATCTATCTATGAATGTATCAACTAGCTATATAGCCATCCATCTATCTATCTACCCATCCAACTATTTATCCATCCATCCATCCATTTATCTTTCCATATATCTATCTATATATCCATCCATATATCTATCCATACATCTATATATTTACCCATCCATCCATATATCTATCCATCCATCTATCTATCAATCCATCTATCTATCCATCCATCTATTTATCCATCAGTCTACATATCTATCCATCCATCAATCTATCCATCCATATATCTATCCATCCATCTATCTATCCATCCATCTATCTATCCATCCATCTATCTATCCATCCATCTATCTATCCATCCATCTATCTATCCATCCATCTATCCATCCATCTTTTTATAAATGCATCTTATTTTCAATCTAACAATCTCTATACATCTATATATTTATCAAAGTGGCTACCTAGCGTAAGTTACTATGGTTTGTTGTTGAGCCTATTAGTCTGATATCTACGTCGACCAACATTCAGCATTGCAATTGGCAATAGCATTAATTAGTGTAAGAAAGGCCAACGATATAAGAGAATATTAGCTTGTAAAAAGATGGTACCATAAGATAAGTATAATTAGTGTGTTAAAATCTGATTTACTGCGCTAGTTTAATGACGAAAATCTATTATCCAAAAACTTATGAAAGGTTGGCTTAAAAAGTAACACAATAAGTAAAAAATAAAATGAATAATGAACGTAGTAGTTAAGTAATCAGAATGCCTTGGCTGATAAAAGGTGCAATTATTTGAGTTTTTAGAATAAGGCCATGCCATTAAAACGTTTCAATTGGGAGGCGGTATATTTTTTAGGGCCGATTTCTCTTGGAATTGTGGAGATAGCAACTCCTAGTCATAAACATAATGTGCAATAAATCATATAAAACACGAAACCTTAATAAATAGATAAGTTTTTATGTCTTTTTTGCATGACTGATAGGTCAACGGACCAATCATATAATTATATATACGGACCAATTATATACTGGAGCCTTATTGATACAAGGAATATTAACCAAAAATTTCAGCTTTCTATATTAAATATTAGCTGAGAAAATAACATTTAATCCATAGCTTTAAAGACGGACTTACATAGTAGCCAGCATCAATCCTTATATTTTGTCATACTTGTTTTTTTTACTCTTAAAACTCTTCACTGCTTTTAAGATACATTCTGTTTTCAAAAAGACCTCCCTTATAAAAAACAAGAACAGTTTTGTTCAAAAAGTAGCTTAAAGTAGCACCTGATAATTCTAAATTTAAAAGATTTTTACTTACAATTTAAAATAAGTAACAAGGATGACAACATTCATAAGTAGAAGCAGAGAAAAAAATAATATACTTATCCTTTTACGTACGAATGATCTAATTATGACAAAATAATTAAAATTTAACTGGAAAAAAAATGTGAAAATCAGAAAAAGCTAATAAGCCGCTTACAAGCAGTGAATTGTCATTGGTGTATTCTTTACTTGCATATGCCTCTTAATGGGGACACAAAAAATCAGAGGTCTAGCTTTAATAGTAGTTGAGTAAATCTAATCACCCCCATAGTAAATTATAGAGACTTTTCGCTACTAAAAAACAAAACCAAAGGGTCTGTCGTAGCTGGGGTTCTAGAAAAGGGTATTTAATTACTACCATTACTTTGTAATTAAATGTTTATGAAAATTTTCCTCTAAGCTAGAACCTTAATGATCATTAGGAAACATGAACGATTATGTCCATAAATAGTGCAGCAACATCAAACTATCAAGATATCCTTATAATAAAATAACAGGATCTTTGTGTACCGTTAAAACTCGCTGGTCCGATATGATTCTCCTTCACAATGTCGCCCATAGAAAAAAAGGTATTATAGCCCCCCCCAAAAAAAAAAAATTCTTGTTAAAAAAATGGCTTGTCGTATTCAACCCAACAAGTGTCAGTAGAGGCCTCTAGGGTTGTAGTTACTAACCACTAGTTTGAGATAAACAAGGATGACAAAATAGATAGTTCACGTTGTCATTTATACATTCTCTTTATATTAAAACACTAGCGGCTACGCCCCTAGAGGCCTCTAGTGGCACTTTAAATGTTGTTGTTTGTTAAAGTTAATTTTTTATGTACGATACCACCTTATTTGACGTTGAAGTCTCCCCTAAATAAAATTTTTTTTTTGATTTTTTTGTCATTTTCTTGGGAGGGTGGTGGTACCCTCCCCCAAAATAGTTATAAACCTTCCCGGGACTTATGAGAAGCTACCCTGTTAAGGAGAACCCGATCGGTACAGCGGTTAGCGAGATCCTTCGGTACACACAGACACACAGACAGACACACAGACAAACATCCTGTTACTTTAGTATAAGGATTACATTACATTTCAAATTCCATGGTCCTAGTTGAGTTAATAGTTAATAAAAATTCAGTGATAAGTTGAATACTATTTTTAAAGTTCTTTTTGTGAGCATAATTGCAATCAATTTAGTTCACATTTTATACAATACCAATTATATATCATCTGCTTATATCAATGTGTTTCATTTGTCCTAGGAAAATAACAGAGATGGAGGTAGGGAACATTAACATTGATCTTTTATTCGTTGGGCATATAAACTTTGGGTACTTTCTATTATATATTGATTGGTTGGTTCAAACTCTCAATGCCCAAATTTTAATAGTATAAACTACAAATGGGGTAATAAATCTTAATAAATCGAATTGATATAGGTCGTCATGATAAATAGAATTTTAATCTAAATATGTATCACTAGGATTATACACTTAACAGTCGAACATTTTTAATATTTTAATTTTAATTTTTTATATATACTAGCAGCTACGCACTTGAGGAGGACGGCGTTGAATTTGACAACCAATTTTTTTTATTTCAGATTTAAAAAGAATTTAAAAAAAAAATTTTTTTTGTTTTTTTGGGGGGGTGAGAGACCCACCCTCATTTTAAATTTCATCCAAAAAATTTTATTTAAAAAAAAATTGGGGGGTAATTTTTTTCTAGGGGCGATTTCTCTTGGAAGTGTGGTGGTATCCTCCCCCAAAATAGTTGTAAACCTTTCCAGGACTTATGAGAAGCTACCTTGTAAAGGAGAGCCTGATCGGTTTGGCGGTTAGCAAGATCCTTCAGTACATACACAGAGACAAACAAACATCATGTTACTTTATTATAAGGATAATCCTTAAAAGAGCAGACTAAAAGTAAGCGGCTGTAACTGTTAAATTGAATAATGCTGCGGATGCACCTGTGGCTGCAATACCCTGTTTTTTTTCAACCTGTAAGAACTATACCTAACTTTATGTCGTGAGTGTTTTTGTTTCATTATACATTATACTCGTGAATAACAATTAGGAATTTATATTTCACATTATTATACTCTGAGTTTACTAATAATAAATTTATTGATCCAAAATTACAGACAAACTTGGGACAAAAGTTTATGATATGCTCAAAGTGCAAAAAATGTAACACAATTTATGGAAATTGTATTTTAATCCATGTACACAAAAGTCATAATGTAGAAATTAAGATTTATTTAGAATTTTTCTAATTTTGATGCCACCTAACCGAATTTGACCGATTATTTGCGATTTACAAGTAAATAAGTGATTTTTTAATATCTTTATTATGATTAGGTTTGGGACGAAATCAAATTCGGCATTCAACAAATTGCTTGCACGTATTTATTGGTAAAGTATAATTGTAACAATCAATTTTTAGAGCTTCTTATTCGAATCAAATCAGTCATTAAAATAATCTTGCTTTCTATCTATCTATTTATTTTGTATCTATCTATCTAACCAAATACGCATATAAGATCATGCAAGGGTCAAACCCCTGAATATAGTTTTACATCCAAGTGCATTGTACTATTATGTTATTACAGGCGAAGCTTACCTTCATTTGGGTTAGATGTTCTCCTAACTGCGTCATAATTAAAGAAGTTAAACACTCAACAATAATAATAACTAACGGGAGAATGCCTTGAACGAAAGAAAATTAAAGTTGCATAATTTGGATAGATAAAGGATTTTTCCTTGTTTCATATGGGTCGTCCAACTTGTTATAGTATTAAATTGATATTTACTTTTCAAGTAAAGCTTCAAAACCCATTAATACCCGCTAGATTAGAACTGGTTCTAAGCCATAATGTTAAAAAAAAACATGTGTCATCGTAATACAGACAATTTTCCACAAATATTAAATTAAAACATCATGATTTGAATACCAGTTTTGTTAGCCAGTGTCTATTTCCCCTCATCTTTTTCATTTTAACATCCGTGAAAACCTGTCTATAATGCGATGCGATAAATAACTATTAAACACTTCAATTGGATGTTATCGTCTTTGTTAACAAATAGTTCTTTGCTTGCTATTTTGCTTGTTATATTTCTAGTGGTTTTGCATTTTAATTAAAAACTTGTCATAAAATTATATGAACAGCAATTCTACAAAATTATAATACAAATAATTTTAAAACATTGATTAAACATTAAATCATTAAATCATATATCCTAAAACTGAGGTGGATTCTTTGCCCCACTAATCGCTTAGTGGGGCAAAATTGTTTTCGTGTAAAATCCACCAAAATCACATTAAAAATCTACAAAAATTAAACAAAATCATATGTTAATAACCCTTTTATTTTAAGAATCCACCTCTGGTACTTTCCTCTAATTTTGCTAGAGACATTAAAACTCGTACCTACTCCTGCCTGTGTCACTTATAGTGAGAGTAGGGGGAATGCCTCGACACAGTAAGAACTTTCAGAAAAATTCCATGTAATGAAAGGGTTGGTTGTCTGCTTGGATGTTACTTGACCTAATATCCTAGTGGGTGTTTGAGTATCGTACACACATTACAAGCAGATGATGCTCAGGTTATCACTTGAATTTGAATGAGAATCCCGCCCTAAAGAGATCATTAACAAGTAATATTGTGCAAGATTGCTATTTGGTATTTACACGATTCTATTAGACTGGTTTTCATGCGGAAGTGATTGGACACCTAATTAGTTTCCTTAGTAAAATATCTAAACAAACACATGTAGCTTTTTTATCATGGATAAAAGAACGGTAATATTATCTAGCAAATTAGATACTTGATATAAAGATAAAGAATCAATATAAAAATCTTGGGACTTATTTAATAAAATTAAAGTTAAAATAGCATTGATTAAGTAACATACTTAAATTTATTTCTAAAATATCTTTCCGTCCCATATACAAATCTTATAAATATACGGAAGCTATAAGCAAAAATAGTGACATACATAAGTAAAAAAGTATTAAGAAAGCACAAAAAATCTCGATCGACAAATGGAAAAGTGATTTTTATAGCAGATATTAGAGGTATTAAAAGAATATGGAAAGGAATAAAAAAGATTACGAAAAAGTCATCTTTACAGTTAAAAACATAAATTTCTTATTTTGGCATGACCGTCAGACTTATGGTCCAAGTAAGTTGCAAACTAGATTCTTTTTGTAAGGGGTTTCAACAAAACAATCATCAGTCTATCTTAAATAGCAAGTGAGAAAATATATATAACATACAAAGTAAGAACACTATCAATTCTGCCTGTTACAAAGTTGACAAAGCCCAAATTGTGTTAAAACTGTGTAAAAAATGATCCATGTGACGTAATAAAATTCAGGATTTATCCATCTTTTTTTTAGGGGTTTTCTTTCCCACTTCTCCTTGTATCTCCCTCATTTTATTACGTCACATGGATCATTTTTGACACGATTTTAACACAATTTGGGCTTTGTCTACAAAGTTACCTCCTCCTTAACTTCTGATGTTGTATATATTTGTTCAGTGCCCAAATTTGGAATTAAATTCATCAATTTTTGACAACTTATACCTTTTTAAAATTATGCAGGGACAGGGCTAATTATTCTATTATATACCTTATGAAATTTTTTTATGTCTGAAGCTTAAAATTTCAATAAGGTGGGGTGGGGGGTTGGGGGGTTAATGCAACCATCTCGTAATTAATGTATAAATGGCACTTAGAATTCGAATTTCTATCTGAAATTTTGCTTGAGTAATCCTTGGTAGGTATATTTTCCCTAAATCTAAAAAAAAAATTAAAAGTAATGGCTAACGGCTGGCGGCTCATTACGTAATTAATGACAGATTTGCCATAAAATAGCAAAAACGGGTTAACGGCTGAGCCGTTAGCCGTTACTTTTACAACTTTTTGTTTTATTTAGGGAAAATAGACCTACCAAGGATTAATCATGCAAAATTTCAGATCGAAATTCGAATTCTAAGTGCCATTTATACATTGATTACGAGATGGTTGCATATTTTCTAGGGGTGCTTTCATTTGTGGAGAGGGGTGGTAACTACATTGTAAAAGAGAACCATAATGGTTAAGTTGTTAGTGAGAGCCTTTGGTATAGACAGACTTAGAGAGATCATGTTACTTTATTGTTGGATAGTAGCAGTATACAGATTAGTTTTGCAAATAAAAAGGGTTAGAAACCCGTTTGTCTGAATGGCCGATTTGTGCTTCATTCAAAAAAATGAATAAAACAAAAGTATAATTTACAGCATTGAATTTGTTGGTTACAATCTATCTTTACTGAAATATATTCCAACAGTGACAATTATTTAAATAATCAAAAAGGTGGAGTTTTGTCTGTTTATATTCAGCAGTACACACTTTTCTGTTCCTGGCTTTTTACAGGTTCCTGTGGCCGCTAAGATTAAAAATTAAATTGGGGTATATATAAGTCGACATATTAAACATTACTATGAAATAAATAAATTTTATTACTTTAGTTCTAAATCGTTTAAATAACAACACCAACAAACTTTTATGTTTTTTTTTGTAGAATATTTTAGTTAAGTGTAGGTTAGATGATCTAAGTAGGATAAAATGTACACGTTATACCATAATTTGTGTAATTTTATTATAATACACATTGAATCAGTTGTCCATACATTTACTTATACAATTCAGGAGAGAGGGGACATTGGGCTGTTTATTACACTTGTCCTAGAAGTTTTTAATTACGTTTTCTTATTTGTTGTCTATACAACTTTAGGGATCAACCACTTATTGTAATCTACAGAAGATGCAGTTTTATGTATCATCATTGGGGATGTTCATCAATTTATCGGCCATTGTCCTATTCCTATAATTTATTTCCTCTTTGCTTCAAAATTATTATCAACGCCCATTTTTTATCAGGTTTTGTATCTTTTTGCGAAAATAAAACACTATGCAGATGTGATATTAGGTGGAAGTTATTGCACAATATTAAAGAAGCAAACATTACTTTGGCTGTTTTATAGTCGGAAATCTTTATCAAAAAAGTATAAACACAAAATAATTTTTAAACCTCTATCTATAGTAACAGTTGGTATAGTAGGAGTGGGCATTTTGTCCCCCCCCCCCCTCCACCCTGATTTAATACCCAAATCTAATGTTAGAAACATACCAAGGGGTTTCAATGTTATAATAGAAACTTTGAGGGAAACCACTTTTAAATTTTGCTTGTCGTCCACCTTCAGTTTCAGAGAAATTTTCGATTTTTGAAAAGTCAGGAGTGCAGCTGTGGTATCCGCCGAGGATAAATGGCAGACACCGGAGTTCAATTAGATTACGGCAGTGTGACAGACGTGGACACCTTACTATAGAGAAGCTACGCTTCTCTAGCATTCACTAAATAATAATCAACATCTATTTCAGTTGTCACTTTATTGAAGGTCTAAAGAGTACTAAAGCTATATACAACAAACAATAACTACACAGATAGGAATAAATAATCATAACATAAAAGCATTATAATACATATACAATAGTCAGTTTGGGCAATAATGATCCCCCATCCCTGGAAAGGGTGGGGGAATTAACAATACAGTTTTAACCATAATAAAGCTTGTCAGATTCAATCATTAATTTTAGACATAGGGAGGGGGTCGGCAGACCCCTTCCCCAGGACTCGGGGGAGGGCCGTTGGCCCTTCCCCGAACCCCGGTCAGTGGTGCCATAGGCATGGCTCACGGTTGCCGAATACCACAACTCTCCCCTCGGAAGGCTGGGAGAGGGTTTCCCTACCAGACTTCCGACAGTGGTTGAGGCCTTCGGTCCGCTCCTTAGGGCTAAGATATATACAAATGATAATGATTCAATGGAATCCTAGTGGTGAGTGTTTCTCAGGGCTGATGGGCTCCCAACATGGGATAGAAGGCAGAGGCTGGCTTTGGTTGGACACGTAGTTCAGCGCCGGCAGGTGTCAGGTTGGCGGGTGGCACAGTTGTTGCTGGGACGGTCAACAGCGGGGCATTCTGGTTGTTGTTGGCAGCGGCTGGGGCACTGGCTGCCAAGTTGACCGTCTGGGCGGCAGCCTGACCTCCCGAGGGGCCGCGGGGTCGTCCAGAGGGCGGTCCTGGCCTGCCTGGGCGGTCATGCCCGCTATCGGCTGATTGCATGGACACCATTTCCTCGGCTGCTTCCCGGCCGATGGGAATGGCATCCCAGTCTACTGAAAAGTCCCGGGACTTGGCATGGGTGAGCCGGGCTCTGGCCAAGGCCTTCCTGTACAAAGTTGGATGGTACAGGAACACTTGTGACATCGCATTCATGGCTGCCCGTACACCTCCTTGTGCTGCTGCCAGGGAAATGATGGTCAGGTCCCCCAGCAGTTTGAGGATTAACAACAGCAAGCACAGTATGGCTGCGCCATCTCCCCACTCGTGAATAGCTTGTCTGAATCCAGCCCAGACATCCAGGGCGGCCTCTCCTTCCTCCGCCAGTCGGTTGATGTTGTAGGACACTATCCCATGGTCCCCTGTGGCCGAACAGCTACCTTGCTGGACGCATGAGCCATAGGACAGGCCGGTCAGCATGGCGCTTTTATACGCTGGGAACGCCAGCAGTTGCTGCCAGTCGTTCAACTCAGCCTGCGAATACAAGCCCCCTGAACTGAAGTCATCCAAGGGTTCTGTCAGCAGCTGCTTGGGCGTATCCAGCGGGGGTGGCCTCTTCTTAGGAGCGGGGGTTAACTCTATCCAGCCTTCCTCCGCGTGCACAGTCAGGGGGTATGTGGAGGAGCAGGGAATCTTGGTGGCGTGGCCGCTATACACTCGTGTCACGGCGTCTACAAATCCTGTGGGCTCCACTGATACTTTGTCCCAACATTCCTTGTGTTCACGGACAACATATTTGTTGCGTTGGCAGGTAAGCTGGAGCAGGACATCTCCCCTCAGCACCGAGAACGTGCTCCCCTGGACACGCACCGGGTGGGCCGGGTCTAGTTGCTGGAGCTTCCAGCAGTTGGCCGCTACTTCTTCTGCTGCTGTGCTTTTCATGCGTGTCTCCAGAGTAAATCCAATATAACCTGCATGTATCTGGGCCTGCAAGGGGACATCAACATCCCTGGCCGATACTCTGGGCAGCGCCGCCGCGGCTGGGTCAGCTGCCACGAACAATGCTGGGTGGTTGGTGGCATGGGCCTCAAAGTCGCAGTTCACTATTGAGGTGGGGTTGGTCATGTTGATGAAAAACTGGGCTTGATGGTCAACCAGGAACGCATCCATCACTAGGCTAGGCTGGAGGCTGCGGATCAGCCTCAAGGGGCAATCTCTCCCCAGGTGGTCCCACACGTAGGTTGCTTCCCCAGTGATGCAAGACAGCTCAGAATGGGGACATTCTAAGGCCAGGTGGTCAGATTGGGACTCCACCCGTCCATCCTCTACTACGTAGGTCTCTTCCTTGACCAGCAGCCGTCGCTCCTGGAGCACTAATTCATTGCGGTACAGCTGGCCCTCGAAGTGGACGTCCTCCCCTTCACAACCCACCCCCTCGGGGCTGTTGACGAGGGCGCCCACCATATCTAGGGTGAAGAACAGGGGATGGTTCAGCTGGAACGTCAGTGGCTGGGTCTTGCCTGGCAGCGTGTAGACTCGGTTCCTGGCCAGGTCTCGGCACGTTTCTGGATCTATCTTGGTTGGCCTCATGAGGGTGGGGACCGAGGTCACCTTGAGGTGACCCCATACCCCACACCTGAATGTCCACTGGGACACAGTGAGCTGGCAACTGTATCCTGTTGTTTCCCTAATCTTGACTTGCTGCAGGACGTGTACTTCATGGCCCAGGGGCACCTCCTGGTGTAGAGGTTCCGTGTTGCACATCTTTTCTTTATTGTAGGCTGTGACGTGGGTGGGGTTGGCACAGTCCCATCCCACCAGGACGTAGCTGGTTGTAGGCCACACAGCTGCCAGCAGTAGTCCCCACAGGACCATCCACCAGTGTGAGAAGCTACCAGACAGCCATCTACCTCGCGCACGCGGCTGGGGATCTTCGGCTCGGGTCACGGCTGCTTCTCGGGGCTGGACACGGCTGGGCTGCTCCTGGCTAGGTACAAGTTTCCATTGAGCGTTATCTTGGTGTGGCCGGGGCACCCCGATACCCTCCCCAATGACAGACTGGCAGGCAACTGGCGCTTGCCTGGGTGTCGGCTCCCCTAGCCCCAAGGGGTCCCTTCCCTTGTCCATGTCATGCCCAGTGGCATGGGGCTGAAGTGCGTGTGGCACAGGCTCGCCCTGACTCACGTCCCTCCCCTGCCCTAGGAACTCAGGTGCATGTGGCACAGGCAAGTCCTTATATCCCCAAATTTCAATCTCCCCAGCCTCTGGTGCAGGGGGCACAGGCAAGGCTGGGGTTTTACAATGGTTTGGATACAACACATTTGTTAAATTTAACTTATCCTGGCTCGACTGGAAGTGCTGGGCAGCTGGGTTCCTTCGGCTGGCAGGGGGCGCTGGATGGCGTGTAGTTGGGCTCTCCCTGCAGGCTGGTGGCGCTGGCTGGCTGGGGGTGACGGGTGTCACCCCTTCCTCTGGGACTGCTGGCTCGTTCCAGGATCCAGGTCTCTCGGTGGCGGCGACGGTTGTCGCCCCAGGCACCAGGTTGGAGGCTGGCTCGTTCCAGGATCCAGGTATCTCGGTGGTGGCGACGGTTGTCGCCCCAGGCACCAGGTTGGAGGCGCTGGATAGCACCCCCCAGTCATCGCAGGTGGCGGCGCCGGGTGGCGCCCCATACATCGACTCTGATGCGCTGGCTAGCGCCTCCTGCCTCTCTCGTTCAGCGGCCGCCAGGGCCTCCCCGTACACCGTCTCAGTGACGCTGGGTAGCGCCCCTCCACTCTTGCTGGGTAGGCTCGGTCGAGCAGGCTCCATCATGTTGAGGCTAAAAGGCTGGGGCCTCAGAACTTCTGGCTCGGCGATGTCGTTGGGTTGCACAAACTCCGGCCCCAGGTGGTTGAGACTGAAGTCCAGGCCAACCCGGTTGGGTTCAGCCGCGCCGCCCAGTACGTTGATCCTAGCTGGAACGGTCCCAAACTGCGGCATCCCGTCGGCTCGGCTTGCTGCGTTTGGGGCGGCTGCTTGCTGCGGTGGCGCTGGGGGCGCGCTCCCTTCCATATGGGCCACTCTGCTGGGCTTTCCTGGGGGAGCACCCTTGTCTGCAGTGCGCCTGCGGCCGGCTACCTGGTCCCAGTCAGCTCTGCACTCGGCCGCCGTGTGGCCGGCATAGTGGCAACGCTCGCACTTGGCAGAACGGTCACGGCGTGGCTGGGTGCGTCTCTCCTCTAGGCTGACTTCCATAGGCGTCAGGCAGTCTCGAGCTCGGTGGCCTTTCCCTTGGCAGCGGAAACAGCGGCCTGGAACCTTGTCATCTGGAGCGACCTTCCCCATCTGGTGGAGACCCGGAGCCAAGGCGCCAATCTCCATTGGCTCCGACTCGTCATATTGGGGCAACTGGATGCTGGCTGATCCTGTGAGCCCGTCGGTAGCGTCCACTAGGCACACACCCTCCTTCAGCTGCTTGGTAATCATTGTGACGGTGAACATGGCTCTCCGTGTGTACTCAGGTACACTGGTGATCTCATGACTCATCATTTCACGTTTCACATTAGCGTTACGAATGCCACGGTTTAATTCGTCCACTAATAACTCGAGATCCTCATGGCTGTAGGCGTCCCTATACAAGGCACACTTTGTTGATATGTATGCTTGTATAGGTTCTGTCGAGTGTTGCCTGTAATCCCTAAACGCTTGTTTAAGCGTCTGGGATTCAAAGGCGGGACGAAATAACATTTCACACTCGGCCTTGACCTGTTCGTAGGTCAAGGCTTGGCCTGCCTCGCCAAACAGATGAGAAGCCATTTCCGCCGCTTGCCCTACCAGTGACAGTAAAAGGGCGTTGAGGCGGTTGAGGGAGTCATGGGGCGGCACGCGGTAAGCCGCCCATGACATCTCGAGTCTGCGGATGTGGGAGCTCCAGGATTGCTTGGGCGGTCCTCTATACTCCGGCAGGTTACTCAGCATCAGCTTGCGGTACTCGGCTGGAGCCGGCTGAGGGTCATCCTGGAGCCATCCTGGGGCTTGGTCGCCTCCTGGCGCTTGCGGCTGTTCCATCGGGTCAACGGCGGGACACAAGGTTATAAGGCAATATTATAAATGGTTTGTCACTTGAGGCTTCTAGCCTAACAGCCAACACTGTTTTATCACTAGGTTGGTAGTTTAGTTACAAAGATATAACTTAGCTGTACTTATCACTAGTTGGATTCTGAGGTTGTAGAGTAGGCTGGTAGGGGTAGATAGGTGTTGAGGGTCTGAACTGCTGTCAGGAACTGATTTGGTTTTCCTTTATCACACTATAGATAGGAGGAAGAAGCTTGTAATTCTTTATTTTCTAAAAATACCTCTGTTAGATGCTATGGAGTAGCTCCGCTCCGGTGTGTGTGTGTGTGCGTGAAATCTCCTGTCCTTGCAATGCGCTTACGCACCGTCAAATCCGCGCACACAGGTAAAACGCGCACTTATCCCTCAACTCGCTCTCTCATTGGTCCGCTTTGTCCGTTGAATTTTATGATATTTCCGCACTCCGTTGCGCTACCCGTAAATGGCGCTCTGTGTTCCCGGTCACTAGCTCCACACCGTGGGCGGACTTAGTCAAGTGTGGGTAGGAGGGGGGAAGCGCGTGAGGGGACGGGGTAAATCCGTCCATTCCCCCTGTGAGGAAGGGGGGGAGTGCTGTGGGTTTGAGGTAACTGTGTGATGAGGTAATGGTGCCCTTTCTCCTTAATCCTAGGCTTATCTGTTATGTCACCTTGATTGTATTTCCTTCAATGGAGAGTGGGCCCCTCCCTTTCCTCTGAAATAAGGGGTGTATTTTTGTTGTGCTGTAGGCTTGGGGTGGTTAGATTGTTTATCAGGGCATTTGTTATATTACATCTAGCTTCTATTTTTGTCCTTATCACAATACATAACAGATTTGTTTACCAAACCTGTTCTATTTTTAGTTGTTATCACAATACACAACAAATCCAAGCCTGTTCTATTTTTAGTTTTATCACAATACACAACAAATTGTTTGCCAATCTTTGCTCATAAATCTATTGTTTAACCATCACACCAGGGTGGTAATCCCTACAATGTGATATAATATCTGTTTTTCTAGATGGGTGGCTGCGTTGTAGCCTCTCAGGATACTTGGAGTTGACGTAGTTTTCTCTGCTTTGGTGCACTACACTCGTATGATGGCTCGCAGCTCGCAGCTATGTGGCATGTTTCAGCCTATCGGCGGCAGGGAATGTCCCGTCCTGCTAGCGCCGCTGATCCCAATCCGGCTGATGGCGGCAGGGAATGTCCCGTCCTGCTAGCGCCGCTGGTTCGGATCCTGCTCATCTCTTGCAGTAAGGTTGGCCTATTTTCAGCCGTTTGCACTTATTTGGCTTGTTTCAGCCAGTCCGCAGGCCTGTTTCAGCCCTTTGAGCGCTCAATTCTCCGTTAGATGTCGGCGCTTCTCGCGGTTCTTCATCAAGTTTCGCTGTTTCACTTCCACAACTGCCGGATGCAGAGTTAGACCTTGCTATCCAGGGTGGGTAATTCAGGTTGCTTGTGTCAGTTTTGCCAGTTTCACTGCTGGGAGTACCTTAGCCTCAGCTGCGCGTCTGCTCTACACTTGTGGTTTGCCGTAATCTCACACAGCTGTCACCAAAAGTTGTGGTATCCGCCGAGGATAAATGGCAGACACCGGAGTTCAATTAGATTACGGCAGTGTGACAGACGTGGACACCTTACTATAGAGAAGCTACGCTTCTCTAGCATTCACTAAATAATAATCAACATCTATTTCAGTTGTCACTTTATTGAAGGTCTAAAGAGTACTAAAGCTATATACAACAAACAATAACTACACAGATAGGAATAAATAATCATAACATAAAAGCATTATAATACATATACAATAGTCAGTTTGGGCAATAATGATCCCCCATCCCTGGAAAGGGTGGGGGAATTAACAATACAGTTTTAACCATAATAAAGCTTGTCAGATTCAATCATTAATTTTAGACATAGGGAGGGGGTCGGCAGACCCCTTCCCCAGGACTCGGGGGAGGGCCGTTGGCCCTTCCCCGAACCCCGGTCAGGGGTGCCATAGGCATGGCTCACGGTTGCCGAATACCACACAGCCTTTATTGTTCTCAATAGAACTCCCGTAGTTTGAATTATAGACCTTATAATGTGTTATACTTTAAGCTTAATCAAAAGTTTTTTGTTTGTTGTAGATTTGAAGCTTAAGCTAACTTTTTCAGTCAAATAAACAGAAAAGTATTCAATATTTTTTTTTGGAGAAAATTAGGGTTGGGCCGGATACTTTTTTTGCCGGATACCGGATATCCGGCTGATTTTAAACGCCGGATATCCGGTAACCGGCCGGATATACGGAGTTGGCCGGATATCCGGCAAATATCCGGTTATCCGGCCAAATTACCGGATATCCGGCCGGATAACCGGCCAAATTACCAGATACTAAAGTAGCAAAAAAAATTTCTTCAGAAATCTTATATAAATTTACATAAAGTTAAACTTGTTCAGAAAAAATGTTCTTCTAGCTTCAACAATAAGAAAATTATAGCCATTTAAAATTTTAAAAAGCAGAGATTTTTGGTGTAAAGTATAAAAAATTATAGAGCCGGATATCCGGCCGGATAGTTTCAATATCCGGTATCCGGCCGGATATTGAAAATGGCCGGATATCCGGCCGGATATCCGGCCACACCGGATATCCGGCCCAACCCTAGAGAAAATATACCTTTGAACAATCAATATCATTATAAATTAGTTTTCATATTTGGTATTGTCAAAGCTAACTTTAATCTAAATCTATTGGGGAAAAATTTCATATGTTGAAATAAATTCACTTTCATTTATTATATCAAAAGAAAGGTATGAATATTATAAAAAAAACGATGAATAGTGTAAATAGAACGGGTAAGCAGTAAAATGTAAATAACTTACAATATAGATTTTAATCAGCCCATTAGTCCTTCTTCATATTCAAGCCTTTTCGAAGATCTTTAAGGGCATAATGGTATAACCACCATGGTATATTTTATTCTATTGAAACTAAATAATTTTAAACGAATATATGTCTGTATATTGAAATCTTAGCCCAATAAATCTTATTTGAATTAATGATTTCACCAATTTTTTTTGATGGAGGGCAATTGAAGATTTAATAATCTATATATTCTAAAAGTCCGCACAAATTTACTGGTTACCAAAGGCAGAGGATTTTCCATAAAGATAATAATTACTATTTTCTTAATCTTTTATTTTCAAAACATTTTGTAGCCCCTGCAGAAAGCTCTATTAACCATGTGGGACCTAACTTTAAACAAACCTAACCCTGCAGTGCCCATATGCTATTGACAATATTAGTCTCCCTACAAATTCTTAAAGTAAAATTATTTGATGAAAAAGCAAAAAATACTGAAGATATTCAAAATAATATCTTATTCTTCAAATCTACATAATTTTTTTTATCTCACTCATTAGATTATCTTAAATATAACCATTTTAATTCGTAATTCGTATGTAAAATACATAAATTAATATGCAATAGTTTGTTTCATGTTTACCTTGAAATAAATCATATATAAACAAACAAGATTATTTAAAAGTTAATTTTGACATAAGAAAAGTTTTAGACAAAAGAGTTATTGTTTTGATAACATATCCTTTCCTACTCAAGATCAAAATATAAGTATAGAGTAGCTTCAGTAAAAAATCCAGGAACCCTGCACAAGCTAGTTGTAAAAATAAACAATTTAATTTGCTGGCGTATTTCTCTCATTTTTCTTTAATTTTTGACGCATTCCTGCAATAGAGATCTCTCATAGATGGTCAAATCATAGTCAGATTCATGGATTAGATGTCACTCAGCTATTCCACTTTTAGCCTCCAGGGGCACGTTGGGGAAGGTAAAAGGGATGGGGGGGGGGTAGGAAGACCCGCCACTTTAAATTTTTGTGATGAAAGTAAAATGACAAAAAAGTTGTTGGGGGTAATGTTTATCAGTGTTCATTTTTCTTTGTAGGGTGGAGGCGCCCTGCCCTAAACAAGTTGTAAACCTTCCCTGGACACACATAGACAGACATCCTGTTACTTTTATATAACAAGCACAGAATTAGCAATTTCTAAAATAAAATTAAACATTTAAACATAATATTAATAAGAACAGTTTTTTTATCATTAATACTGCAGAATTGACAATCTGTCAAGAACATTATCTGTAACACAGTAAAAATCTTCTCATATATTTAGTAAGTGTATTGTTTAAATATTAGTTGTTTTTTTGCTTTTAGGTTTGTTTGTTGTGCCAGTTAAAGGTGATATAACGTAGTAGAGAACAGTGGTAAGCAGGGTTAAAATCAGACACATTAGCTAAGTATAGAGTAGCTGCGCTCCTAACAGTGAAATTCTATATCTAATATGTCTATTTTGGAAGAAAATAATTGCCATAGAAAATTTTACAAATAGCATCAAATATTTAACATGAATTGAACCTGCATTTATGGCTGTAGTAATGTTCTCTAGTTATCGGGGAAGTGACGAGTTCGAGACTCGTTTGATCAAAAGACGCATAAAATAGTTACTTCTGTTGGTATGTCCGACTGGTGACAGAACGTATTGGTAATTGTGTATCAGTAATAAGTGAGTAAAAGTAAGGAAATCTACCAGGCAAAGGAAATAAAAATAGTTAATTATCTAAAAAGCACAAAATAATATAGCCTTTTTAGATATATGTATATATAAATATAAAAAAATATTGTTACACTTCTTTAAAGTTCAAATGGACATTTGGACCTTTTGGTTATGATTATAGAGTTGCTACAATTTTTGAATGTTACTAAAATATAGAATTTAAGCGCAAGAAAAAAGAGATATCGTAATATTTGCTAATTATGATTATTTTGCATGGAGGCGTAATTCGGTTAAATAATCGCCTTGAATAGCCTAGAATATGGTTTCTCGAATTCATTCGAAACCGATTAATATCCGGTGGATTAGAACCGTTTTTCATCCATACGAGAAAACTATGTATAGCATCGTATTATATCCAGTTTTCTACGAACATAAAATTGTACAATCATTACAGTCCGTGACTTCGGCATTATTGTCCTTCATTTTTATTGGTTAAGGGTTAAAATATAAATCTTAAACGTATATGTGTTATATGTATAAAATTCACCTTAATTGTAGAAATGCACTGCTTGTTTTGAGCCATGAACCGAATTTTTGGGTACCGAGATGTTTTCGGAAGGGTAATACCCCCCCCCCCCCGCCCTCCAAAAAACTCAAAAAAATTCCCACATGTTTAACTTTAGGGTATATTAATTAGTTCAGGGTTGGGGGATTTAATAAAAAAACTACTTTTCACTTCCGATGGTTGTTCTTTGTAGTGAGGATGTTATAGAGTTGCTGTGCTTGTAAAATTGTAATGGATGAAATAATGGACAAATATTTTATTATTACTTTTATGTGCCTAAAAAACAACCAAATGGAATAAATCTATCCAAAAATGAAGAAACAATAAGGATGTAGCAGGATTAGGTTTGTTTAAAGTTAGGTCCCACATGGTTAATAGAGCTTTCTGCAGGGGCTACAAAATGTTTTGAAAATAAAAGATTAAGAAAATAGTAATTATTATTATAATGGGAAATCCTCTGCCTTTGGTAACCAGTAAATTTTGTGCGGACTTTTGGAATATTTAGATTATTATATCTTCAATTGTTCCTCCATCGAAACTAAAGTTGGTGAAATCAAATATTCAAATAAGATTTATTGGGCTAAGATTTTAATAAACAGACATATATTCTTTAAAAAAATATGTTTGATTTCTATTAAACTAAAAATGTATATCATGCTACTTAGATGACTTTCTATATGTCTATATGTCCTTAATGATTTCAAAAATGGCATAAATACGAAGAAAAACAAGGTAGGTTTAAGGCTATTTTGTTAGTTATTTACATTTTACGGCGTTCATAAGAAGCGCAACAATAAAAAGTAATAATATTTAGATAATGAGTATTTTCGTAAGTCTTTAGTGCTGTAATCATATCAACATATGACAAGTGGACATAAATATTATGTAAATCGACACATCGATATTATGCCAGCCAAATAGATTCTAAACAGGGATTTAGCTTCTGTTAAAAAATATAACATGAAATTGAAAAAATATTTATGCATAAAATTGTCTTAATTGTATAAACATAATTTGTAAATAGATTGATAATATTCATGGATATAGAGTGACTGTTAAAATATTACAGGCACTAAAAGTTGGTTCAGCTTAATAAGATTTTAGAATAATTAATACAAGCTTTGCCTTAAGCTTGATAGCCTAAACAATTACCCGTTTTTGATATCTTTTGAGACTGGATACCCCTAAACAATAAGCTGGGATCAGTTCAGATTTGTAGGGTAAGCATACCCCCTTGAACGTCTATAGAAGGTATTTTATTGAAACTTTGAATACTTGTTATTAATTACGACTCCCCCCAAAAAATTAGAACCCGTTGTGAAAATATGGTTTGGCAATCTTTTAAATTCAAAACAAACACTTACCAATCTGACATATTGACAAGATTAAGCAAAACATGTAAGAGGAGGTGGAGGGTCGTTCCCATTGGAGAAATGTCTAGGAAACTCTGTTATTTGGCAAGTCTTTTACCCAACTAATGCGTTGAAAATTTGTCAATCAAAGTTACAATAAAACATAATTTAACTGAATTCAATTATGAACATAAATGTATTCTAAAATATTCCACGACTACATTGCATTCATTTTTTTTCACTTTTAAGCAGTTTTTTCTCTCTTCTTCTCTTTTTTTTCCTTATTTTTGCTTAAGTGTATTTGTCCAATTAAATTTTTAAACAAATAATTTTAAAAACACAGACAGATATATAAACAAACAAATTTGTAATTAGATAGATAGATTGACAATAAAAATAAACAAATATATAAAAGAACTGAAAAAAAACATTGCATATGTAGAATAGTTATTATCGTTTTATAGACAGCTTTCCGAGGATATTCAAATATTTTCTAGTTTTGTTGGCATCCAGGGACCGAATGCTCGGCCAACACAACTTGTATTAATTTTATCATTTATGTTTCACAGCCATTCTGTAAATTAATTGAATTTTATGACAAACATACGAACGTACAGACCTTAAATATAAACTAGCTTTGCTTTTAATAACAAGAAATGAGAGATGTAATGATTTAAAGAAAAAGCTGAGAGGTCAAAGCACTCATAAAAACATTAATGGTACAGTCCTTATTCAAATTTTTCTGTAAAATTTTTATACATTTTTTTTTCGCGAAGTTTATATAATTTTGTTATAGGCCAAAAATTGTGTAGGCGGTTTGCCTCAAAGTGCATAGCACAACCCCCCCCCCCTTCCTACCCCAATATTTAAAAAAAAAATTAAATAAAGTGTTGGAGAAGAGGTATTTTTTTCGTATGTTTGTGAATTATCTTAGGTCATGCTGGGGTCATAGGTCATACCAAAATACCCCCCCCCCCCCTTTATTTAATTTTTTTAATGTGTAGGGGGATTTACTTGGCTCAAAAGTTAGGAGTCGAGTGCCTCAGACAAAGGTCGTGAAAATAAAGGATTTGTTGTCTCAGTCTGCAATTTATTGCTTTAAAACAAAGAACTGTGTTATATGAGTACCATTTTTCGGAGTATATTAGTGGTTTATTTTACTTAACCCTTTTTCAACGATATCCCTTAGAAAGTTATTTGTCATAAAAATGCTTAAAGCTTGGAGTGTCCCTTTAAGAATTATGGCTAAAAGATTTATATCTATTTTGAATAACTTTTGTCCACACGCATACATCCCCTGTTAAAATGTTCTCTAGTTATTTTATCGACAAGAGTAAGTGGTCCTTAAGTTTTTTATTGTGTCGAAAGTTTGTCAGTCAAGAGAACTTTTACTATTAAGACGACATAAATAAACAAAATTCAATCATATGATTTGAAAATTAGCATATCGATATTATGTCAGCAATGACCATTAAAATTTCATTCTATGTAGACGTTGAGATCATATTATGACAAACTTTTGTTAGATGTCACAAAGACTTTCAAAATTAATGTCAATACATTTAATTTATGTTAACAGAGAAATAAGACATTCTATGTTTTATTTGCATTGATCTATCCACGGCTATTACTTGATGATTTATATGACTAGCACACTTACCCTAAACATCTTGGCAGAAAGGGTCACAAATCATCTAAAATGACCAAGGTAATTGCTATCACATTGTGGGGCAACTACATACAAGCAATCATTCATTGTTTAATTGTCTTACTGTTATTGGGTTTTTCCCACAAATTTTGGAAAAATTTTTCCTTTTAAGATTGACTAACCTTTTAGAAAGCCTAAATCGTTTTACATAAGAGATGTCCCCCTAGAAAGTTTGTTTGTTTACCACAAAGAACTGGTACCATATCATAATCTGAGTTTACAAATATCCAGTCTATATGTAGTTGCTCCTAATGTTTTGTAAAGAGAGATATGTCAGGAGTTATGACTAGGGAATATTTTTTAGCATTACTTGGTAATAGCACAATCAATTTCCTAACAAATTAAAAGTTTTATTATTTTTTGTGTTTTACAGAAATGGAGTAAATGAATAAGAATTATGGGCACTAGCACTATTAAACAAACATAGGATTAAAAAGGTCATCCTCCACCTGAAATAAAAAAGTTATATATATCTTTAGGGAGTTGAAAATCTTTTATCTTTTTCAATCCCTCATAACAAAAATTTCAATATCAAATTACACCAGCAAAACTATAAGTTTATTTTGAAGATAATTAAAGTCCCTCCACAGATTATGACGTCATACGATAGAATAACCAATGATAGGTCAGCATAAATTTTACCATTGGTCAATTACAGTGTATACTGGCCTCTCATTGGCAATGCTATCGTATGACGTTATAATTAGTGGAGGGACTTTAATCATCTTCGCTTATTTTGAGCACAAAATTTATTTCCAGTAACTGATTATATTTTACAATTTGTAATATCTTTGTATGGCCACTCTGCAAAAAAAACTATTATTTGCAGGGTGGCCAGTCATTAATATTTTAGAATATCGCAGTTTTGTAGTTGTGCATCTATTCTACAATTTATATATAGTGTTATTCTGTTTGTAATAGAACAAGGATGACAACATCCATAAAAGCGAAGCACTGAAACGGTAGGACAAACGGACATTAACACTTATATATTGTCAGAACTAAATAATCAGAATATAAATATATAAGAATCGAAGCAAAATTCTAAGTAAATTTGTTTTAAAAAATGCTTTATACAGGATAATGTTTATGGACATACCTACATTTTAAGGACTTGATTATAGAGTTGCTTCGCTTATAGCCTTATTACATTATACTTTGTTCTCCCAGGAATCAATATACCAAAAATCAGATCAATCGGATGATTTGATCACAAAAAAGTAAAAAAATCAACATGTTTAAAACGAACGTACGGACATTTTGGTAATGATTATAGAGTTGCTACGCTTTCTAAATCGTAACTTACTATTAAAGGAATCACCATGCAAAATTTGAAATCGATAGGACAATCCTAACATGCCTAAATTAACGAAAAAAGCTATCCGTTACGGAAGTACGGACGGACGTACGGACGTACGGACGGACCGACCCTAATTATAGAAAAGCTTCGCTTTTAAAAATAAATAGTGGAGCCATAATGGTCTAGCGATAGTTGTTTTCGAGATATTAATTATTAGACTAGAAAACTTTATCTTAGGACATTTTTATTCTTTGTTTGGTTTGTGCTACTCATTGAAAAATGTATCCTTGTTACTTCTATAGACAAGGAGGTCTTTAAAATGCCTCGTAATATCTTAGATCAAATCAGATAACATTTTCAACTACTATTCAGCGATTGATTTTAACATCACTGTTTTTAAAAGCGAAGCTTTCTATAATTAGTGTCGGTTCGTCCGTACGTCCGTAACAGTTAGATCTTTTCGTTAATTGAGACCTGTTAAAATTGTTATATCGATTTCAAACTTTGCAGGATGACTCTTCTAACAGTAAGGTACGATTTAGAAAGCATAGAAACTCTATAATCGATACAGGAAAATCCGTACGTACATTTAAAACATGCTTATTTTTTACCTTTTTGACAACAATGATGTATAATTTCCTTTTCATTTGATTTTTGGAATAAAGATTCTCAGGACAACGAGGTACAATATTAAAAGCGAGACATCTCTACAATTAAATTATTCTAAAAATAAAAGTATTTTCTTTTATTGTACTCTGTATTTACGGAATTTTGCAATAATTATGTACAATTTCCTTCAATGATCTGCTTTTTTTAAGTTCTGACACTCTTCAAGATTTATTTTTCGTTTGTCCTTCCATATGTTCTGATTCTTTAGAGCTTCGCTTCATGTATATTGTTATTCTTGTTATTATTGCAAAGTATTATATAGGTTTTGTTTATTTGATGCAGCTCATACCAATAACGAAATTAATTCGGAAGAAAATCACGAAACCTATACGTGTTTTTCAGCTGTCGTTGGGGGGCAACACATCGTAAAATTGACGACCTCTCCATTTGCCCCCTAAATATTATTTTAGATTTATTTTGCTTGTTGGTTATACCTTATTCCTGTATTTGATGGTTTGTTGTTCTGTATTTATCTTTTAAATTAATATTACTTTTAACTTTTATTTAATACCGCAGAAAATAAACTGATTTTAGACTCAAAAATATTTATTTTAAGATTTTAAGAAAAATATTTGGATCAACTGCAGTTCACGGTAAAATATTCCTGGTAGCTAGCAGCCTTTAAAATTCATAGATTTTTGTAAATATTCGTTACCAGGAATATTTTACCGTGAACTGCAGTTGATCCAAATATTCTACAAAAGATGCTCCATAACCTAGGATCTAATTCTGTACCAGCATGGCTCTTTTAACCCTTTTGTACCTAACCAAACAAAAAGACCAATAAGAAGCTACCAAAATGCTGCTCCAGTCAATGTTGAATTTAAAAAGATATTTAACAACTTACAGACAATATATATCGTACCACTCTCACATACACAAAAGATAATGAGCATTATTGTTTTTGCTTTGGTAAAAATCTTTTGAAAATCAAAACATAAAGACTAGTCAAGAGCAGCACTTTTTGCTCTGGACCTAAGCTTTTTTAAATTTGCCTAAAAAAAATAAGGACTTAAGAATGCAAGTAGAGACACGTCTTTGTGGGTTTAGCTATGTTCAGAAATAGCATTAAACCGTCATATAATAAGAAAATGGTGATTGTAAAACATCAAAACAATTCAATGATTGCAAAGATCTTCTCTTTTGGTGTTTTACTTAATATATTAGAAAATTGATAAAAAGAATAAGCATAAATCATTTCCACTAAAAAAGTCTCCAATAGTATTAACTATGACAGACAAGTAAAGTTTTACAGTTGATGCTTTATAGTCAAAAGAATCTTCAAAGAACATTTCAGTTGTAACAGCAGCCAAAAAATCTTGTTACCCTTAACCCTTTTCAGACAGACGATCATATATTTGCTTGCAAGGAAACTTAAAATATGCAACGCTATTATTAATATTAAATATTTTGGAATGTGTGCAAAAAAACGTACGATGACAAAAACATTACATAATTACAACCTCTCCTCCATGTACTTCATTTTTTAGATGTTTTCTTTTCGTTGTCGTTTTCCTTCCTAATTTAATATAATTGTTCAATGACGTGGACAGCAAAGAAGCCTTGTTAATTTTATATTTAATGGTCAACCCTACCGCAAGCTACTGAAATTATTCATAGTTTTGAAACAATTTCTGTTTTTTCCATTTTCTATTAGTTGTACAAAATGTATAAATAAATATGTATCTTAAGTTAACCTATGTAATTGTCTAATTCAGGGAGGGGACATTGAACTGCAGATTATAGTAGTACTCAAAGTTTCAAATAACCATAATCTTAATCGTAGGCTTAAAATCCTAAGGGATCTGCTTAAATTTTGATTGGTTATTCTGTTATCTTTGAGTTGGTTTCAACCCTTCTTGTCAGTTGGTTTCAACCCTTCTTGTCGTTAAGACGTCAATACTGAGCTCCTGCTTTCAAAGTGTGAGTTGTGTTTGACCGCCAGAAAACCTGTTGTGTCCTGTACAAGCTTAGTGTTTCTACAAACCAACAACATCATCAAGTTTTCTAGATAAGTTTTTTTTTATTATTATATTATATTAATCTATCTATATACCCTTTATCTTGATTTTTGTCTTCTTTTGCAATAAGTCATGGAACAAAACACCTTTTCTGAAATTGTTAAAAATGGAACTTTTAGGCCTAGGGCTAATTCTAAAAGGATTAGAGAGGGAAGTGATAGCGATATTCAACCTCCTAGTGACATTGTTGAAAGAGCTATGATAAATTGGCAAAATGTAACATCTACCATGGAATGTTTAGAAAAAAAAGCAGAAAATATGGGGTCTGACCAAGTAACAGCGAAAAGTTTAGTTAGCAAACTGTCGCCTATTTTGAATGATACAGCAGAACTGCTTATGCTTCTAGCTAGAAAGGTTGGGGGGCTAGAAAAAGCAGCTGACTCTACTAAGGCAACCTTGACTAAAAATGTAGTATGTGGGAATTTAGTAAACTCTGTTGAAACTTCGGTTGCCTATAAAAAGTGCTGTGAAGACTTAAAGGCAACAGCCACTCAATGTAAGATTATTGACTTGGACTTTGGGGCAAATCTAAAAGAGCACGGGGAAATAGTTAAAAAGGCTAAGGAATCTTTGGAAGAAATTGCTGAATTGAAAGATATCATCGCTAAAGCACAGATCATACCACTTGCTAAACAAACAACTTTGCGTAATGGTAAAAACACCATTCCTTTTATTGTTAAGACTAAAAGTAAGGAAGATAGGGCAATGGTAGTTAAAGAAGTAAGCAAAATTGGTCTAAAAACCCCTTTTCATTGGCCTAAATCAATTGTTGACGATATTACAAAAATACGTGCTCAACTATCAAGCTATAAGAATGAGCAAATTGACCTGACAGACAAACATATTCTTATTAGACCCAATACTGAAACTGGTAAATCTTTATTTATTTCCTATCGTGAAAAAGATTATAATAAACCATGGATACATCTCCAAAATGTTAAAGTACCAGCAGATTCTAAACTAGTTTCACAATTCAAGCAACAGCCATGCTATTCTGAATATTTCAAGCTTTAAAAAATAACATTATTTCAATTGAATATTTTTGTTTTTGCTATGGATTATATAGTTTTAGTTTACTTTGTTGTCTTCTTTTTGTTCCGAAATCATATAATAAACTTAGTAAGATTCAATATTCATATATTTATCAGAAGTTGTAATAAAATTAAAATTCCAGTTTTTCAAACAATTTATCCCCTCTTTTTCTCTACCCCCCTACTAATTATTATGCATTCAAACCCCTACTTTGAAACATCTTCTAACAAACATACAAGGTTTAGTCTTATCTACAACAGATTAAATTTAGTTGATTTTTATTTAGTTACTTGCTCATCTTTTATTAAGAATTATAAAGTAATGTTTAATGAATAATTTAAGTTTCATTGAAAAGAATTATATTCAAAATGTTAATTCAACACAAGATGTTTCTTTACTTAAGGATATTTATTTTAGTTCTCTTAATTGCAACTCAATCAATATAAGCACTTACAATGTAGGTAAAGCATCAATAAACAAGTTTAAACTTAAAATTAATGCAATGCTTAAAACTAAACCTGATATACTGTTCGTTCAGGATATTAGATTAAATAATAAAGAAAGTATTTTCAGTAAAGAACTATGTTTTAATATGGTTGGTAGCTATAAATCTTATTGCAATAGTTCAAAGGGGGAGAGGGGTGTAGCGATTTTAATCAAACAAACTTTGAAATATGAAATAATTAAAAGCTTTAGTTCCATTGATGAAAATGTTTTAATTTTGGATTTAAAAATAAATGAATGTAGAATTTCATTAATATCATGCTATGGGCCAACTCAAAATAACAACAAATATTTCTTTAGACAGTTAAGGGATAAAATATTGAGCATTGGAAATACATTTTACATTATCGCAGGAGATTTGAATGCAATACCTACAACTATACAACCAGAACAAGGTCTCGTACACTTAGACTTGATAAATACAAATTCATTGCCAAATTTAGAACATTGTAAAGAGCTTTCCTTGTGGATAGAGGAAAATTTTTGTGTAGATTTATTTAGATTGCTTCATCCGACTAAATTAGAATTTAGTTATGTTCCTTTCTCAAAAACTAAGACAAACAGAAGTAGAATCGATCATATTCTACTGAGTCCGCAGCTTGCAAATACTTTTAGCTCTTGCAATTATGAGCCATTAAAAGCTTCCCTCTTTGACCACAAACAATTGGTTTTCAATACATATCAAAATATCTCAAAACGTGAATGTACTATAAATTCTTCTTTATTAGATATTGATGGTCTTACTGAGGGTGTGAGAATCCATGTATACGAGCTGGTTCTACAACATTCTGAAGTTCCTAACAAGCTACATCTACAAGACATTATTTCTCAGATAAGTTTAGCATTTAGATTAAAGAATGACCTAAGTTTGACAGAATTTAAAAATGATAGGCTAATATTGTTCTGGATTGAACAAAAAGATAGGGCTATAAATTATCTCTTTGATTTACTTCCTCCTTTAAATGAATTGTATGAAATGCCTTTAAATATTAGTCATGATGCTTTCCTTGAAGTTTTATTGAATTGTATTAAAAATTCTATAATAAGCTTTCAATCAAACTTTCTTAAGAGCAGTAGAAAAATACAAAAAGATTTGTCAAAGTCATTAAACGCGTTGAAGTGTGGAAATGTCACAGATGAAATTGTACTTAATAAAATCATTGATATTGAAAACAGTCTGAGTAAAATGGAAGATGAAGAAAATTATCGTAGGTTAGAGACTTCTGGGTATTTCCACATTTTAAATGCAGAAAAGGCCTCAAAAGCATTTAGTAGTTTGCTAAAAAATTCTAAAAAAGCTGACTCTATCTCACAAATTAAGAATGACTTAGGTGAATCTTTTACATGTGAGAATGAAAGGAATGAGTTTTTAACAAATCACTTTAAAAATAAATTTGGCACAGCCTTTATTTCCAATTCTTCTCTCTTTGATTTTTTAGGCAATAATGTAAATCACCCAAAAATATTAGAACATAAATTAAATAACACAGATAGAGAAAAATTAGAGGCAGACATTTCTATTAATGAATTAAAAGAGTCACTTTGTTCAGCTAATTTAAATTCTAGTGTAGGACCAGATGGTATTCCTTATAGAATGTTGGTTAAGTTTTGGGACATTTTAAGCTTACCTTTACTGAGAGGCTTTAAAGAAATGATTAATAAAAAACAGTTAAGAGGCATGCTAAGATGTGGTAAAATTAGACTTATAGCCAAAAAAAATTCTGACCTTTCAAAAATTAAATCTTGGAGGACAATTTTTTGTTTGTCTACTGTGTACAAAATTTTCTCTGGGGTTATTGACAATAGGTTAAAAAAAGTAATTGACAAAATAAATATCAGATCTCAAAAAGCTTATTCTTCTAAATACACTATTCAGGAAAATTTGATTCAAATTTATGAACTAATTTCTAAAACTTTAGCTTCCAACTCGTCTCTAGCAATTGCTTTAATTGATTTTCACTCAGCCTTTGACTGTATTGGACATGGATATTTAAGAGATGTATTGGAATTTATGAATTTTGGCCCAAATATGATAAATATGATTTTAACATGCATGAATGATAGATTTGCCCACATTCTGACCGATACTGGAATAACACCTAACTTTCCCATGAAAGTTGGTTATATGCAAGGTGATAGGCCAAGTCCTAACATTTTTAAAATTGCCCTAACTCCTTTATTACTTACTATATCAATTAGCAATGAAATTGTAATACCAAGAGCTATACCTTTTAAATTGACCGACACAGATACACAGCCAGACCCTGAATCAGCATTTGCCGATGATTGTAATGTTGCATTTACTCCAACTGCCATTGCTTTAAAAACTATTTTTCAAATTCTTACCTACTTTGCACAAGTTTCTAATTTAAGAACTAATGTAAACAAAACCAAAATTTGTATTATAGGTAGGAAGCCATCAAATGATTTTTTTCTGGAATTGGATTTAATTGGTATTGAATTGGTTGATGATTTTGATATTTTAGGTTTACATTTTGATTCAAAACTGTCTAATATGCAAAATAATTGGAACAAAATTGTCACTAAAATGTCAAAAGTTAGAAATTTTTGGGCACTTTTCTACCTTACTACACCTGGAAAAATTGCAATTATAAAGGGATTCATGTTACTTTTACTGAATTATGTAGGGGCAGTTGTCTTTCCATCTGAAGAAATAATTTTGCAAATTGAAAATCTCATTATTTCTTTCTTATGTCAAAGTAGACCTATTGCAAAATCTAAAATCTTTTCAAGTGTTGAAAATGGAGGTTTAGGAATACCAAAAGTAATAGAATTTTTACGCTCTTTAGATATTTTAATGTATAAAAAATCCTTATCTATAGTAGATACTTGGGCTTTAGAAATAAAAAATACTAGATGTCAAGCAAATGATCCATTTTATTTCAATGAAAAATTAGATAAGAATATTAATCCTATTTTATCTAGAATTATTGAATCATATATAATATTTTCAAATTCATTTTGGCTAAACCATGATAACATAAAAGATATGAGAATTTTTAAAAATAATTTCTTCTGTAATAGTGAAAAACAAATTGTAAGCAGGGCAATTTTTACAGAAACAACATGGGTACGATATGAAAATGATATAAAGTCAATTTGTTTTGGAGACCTGTTAAATATTGATAATATATGTCTAGATTATAGAAACTTTAACATCAAATCAAAGGTCAATTTTAATTACATGGAATTTTTGAGACTTCGAGGATTTGTTCAGCACAATATTGCTTTATATAGGTGTAAACTTTCAAAGCCCCAAACTAAAATCAGTTCACTTTTTTTAAAGCCAAAAGTAAAGTCAAAACATTTTCGTTACTTCTTATCAAATGATGATCAGAGGATAGAAAAGTGTAAGTCTTACGTAAATAGGTATAACTGGGCGAAAATAAGAGAATTTGACATAGAGAGAGAGCGTAAATGGCAAAAAGTATGGACTTTTTCCTTTTTACCAATAAATATCCGAGAATTCGCATTTAGGTCCATTAACAATTATAACTATTTTAATGCTAATATCTCTAATTTTAGGCCAGAATCTCCAGAATGTACACTTTGTAAGTTGGACCGTAATCTACCCGCACCGAGAGAAACAACACAGCACTTTTTTCTGGACTGTCCCGTCACCACAAACTTTACATCAAACTACTTCACAGAATTTCTACAGAATATGGAATTTAATTTCGACTCAAGCTGGCTGTTAGTAGGAGTCCCAAAAACGCTCACCAAAAACATTATTAATGTAGTTAATATTGAAATTACACTTGTCTTATTTTTTATCTTTCAGTCAAGACTGAAAAAAAAGATCCCTTTAAATTCAAATCTACTTGAATTTATTTCCTTTCAAAGAAAATTTTTGCTTAAAAACAAAAATTATAAATTAGGATATGAAAAATTAACAACATATCAATTCGACCCTGGATAAATGTCATACTTCGAATATAGAAAGAAAACTACCTGCAAATGAGGGCATTTCTAAAAAGTGTTTGTTTTTTCAAATCCATATGTAATATATAATTCCTACACTTTACACTTACAACAAACACACCAAATCTTTAGACACACTTAAGTATTTCACCTCAACTTCATCTCACCGGTAGAGTTTATAGGTGGGTATTGATAAATTAGTATAGTAGAAAAAAAAATTATGATCCCGAGGATTATTATTTCTTGTTATTCTAACTTTAACCATGTGAATTTAGGCCTGTTTTTCACATGGTTACAGACAAGAAAAATTACCTCATCCAATAGAGGGTCAGTATATAACCTAAACAATAATCTTGAGGTGAAGCTTTCGGTAGTCTGCCCATTAAAGCATTCTGCAGTTTTCTTTTAACAGGCCACACTTATTTATCCAGGGATAGATATAACAAACAATGGATTTAATTCTAAAATAATATTTAGGGGGCAAATAGAGAGGTCGTCAATATTACGATGTGTTGCCCCCCAACGACAGCTGAAAAACATGTATAGGTTTCGTGACTTTTCCCCCGAATTAAATTCGTTATTGGTATAAGCTGTTATTTATCCATCATTTACAGTTTAAAGTTCAGCTTTGTATCCTTTACACAGTTTTAATCAGTATATATTTAGGATTAGTATTGACCTAATATTTGTATCATAAACATTTTTGTAATTTCTTAATGACCCTTATTTTTTTTCTAGAACTTACTGAAGTTCTATCTTTTTAGTATAAAATTGACATATTTTGAGAATAGATTTGTTGAATAAGTCTTGACTTAATTTAAATGTACACCTTTTATAATAAACGGCAATTTTTCTTTCTCTTTTTTTTACTTCTGGTTTACAATCAACTAACACTTTTTTAAAGAGAATATCTTGGAATAATCTTTGTTTAATATTGTTATAATAACTCTTATAATTCAGATGTAAACGTTTTTATGTATATAATTAAGACAAATAAAGAATCAAATAATAATAATCTTTGAGGCAGTATATTATTTTCTCGTATTCATTCGAATCTGGTTGATAGGAACCGGTTCTCATCCATACGAAAAAAAACTATGTCTAGCATCGTATTATATCCAGCTTTCTACGAATATGGAAATGTACAATCATAAGATTAAAACCAGTTTTTTTAGCCGGTGCCTTCGGCACCTCGGGGCTAATAAAACTAGTTTTAATCTCATAATTGTACTTTCTATATCCGCGGAAAGCCGTTTATAATACGATGCGAGAAATAACTATTATCGTCCGTTATCTTATCTCTGAGAGCCCTGGTTGTCTCTATTGATTACCACAAAGAACATTGTAGTGATTGGTGATCGGTCTTTTGTCGACAACTTTTTGCTAATTTAGTTCTTTACAAAGACAGGGAGTAGTATTATGAAGAGTAGAAATTTGTGACAATTTTTAATTGGTTGTTTAAATTTATAAGTATATTAATGTTTTTCCATCTAATTAATAAAGAAACAGGATGTGTGTCAGTGTGTTTGTTTGTACCGAAGGATCTCGCTAACCGCTGAACCGATCGGGTTCACCTTAACAGGGTAGCTTCTCATAGGTCCCGGGAAGGTTTATAACTATTTTCTTGGGGGGTGGGACACCCCCAACCCCCCCCCCCAAAAAAAAATTTTTTATTTTATTTTTTTAACTAAAATTAAAAATTAGGGGGGGGGGGCACCGCACCCCTCCCCCCCCCCCCCACCGAAAATTATTTTTTCTTCGCCCCCCCAAAAATTTATTTTTTTACTTTTTCTTTTAAAATCTAAAATAAGAAATTGGGTTATCAAATTCGACTCTCCCCTCCTCAAGTGCCCCTAGAGGCCTCTAGGGGCGTAGCCGCTAGTTAATATATATTTCAATTATATTGCTAAGCTTAACAAATCAGACATAGGAGAACCAAATCGGTCAAGTGGTCAGTAAGATCTTAATATACAGACAAACACATATGTAAGCAAATATCCTGCTATAAAAGGATTTGCTTACTATAGACGTTAAAAATTGTTCCTAGTGTGTCAAGTGCATGACTTAAATAGTTAGAGTAGGGGGAATACCTTGGCCAAAACTGGCGCAACTCATTACCATGCACAGTTATAACTTCTCACCCAAAGGTTTCTATAGATGATCACTTGAAATCAAATGAGAATCCCACCCCAATTAGGTAATAGGTAATAATAATATTCTAGAATAACAGAATATTTAATTGTGATGCTAAACTCAATGTTCTTAATTTTAATGTAGTAAATATGAATAAAGTAATATTCAAACAATAGATTTTTGTTTAATCATTATAATACTGGGGGCACTGTATACATGGTGGTTAGAAGGGCGCAGAAAAATAGCCTTAAACTTTCTCAATGCATAAATCTAACAAATAAAATAGTAAAGCAAAACACACGTGACTGCCTTTTAATTAAGTTTTATTGAAGTCTAGCAGCTTATTCCACGCTTATTCAAATCTGCTCCCCCCCCCCCCCCCCCCCCTACTTTTATTCAATTTTATTACTCGGCCATAATTAACACCTAAAACCATTCAAGGACTATTGTTCATCTTTCCGAAAAAAAGGAGAAGCCTATCAGATCAGTAACTATAAAAATCTAACGCTTCAGACAATAAGACAGTATAAATTATAAACATCCTAGATCTTAGATAAATAGAGTAAGTCAAAATATGAAGCCACAACTTATTTATTTTGCCAAAAATTTTTAAAATGATGGAAAAGAATCACAAAAGAAATATCAAAATTATTAAAGGAAGTTTTCAAGTATTACACCGTGCCATCTTCTGAAAAACTGATACAAGTAGACCCAATACCCAAAATTTGAAACCATCAGCTTCAATAACAAAAGAGATGTAGGCATGTAGATTAACATATTAGGTAGATGAAATTTTAAAAGTTTCCCACACCTCATGATAAATATTTAAATTACGTCGCCTAGAAGCAAAATCAAAAGCTAATTTTCAGCAAAAAGTTAAGTTGCCTGTAACTGATTACATGTTTACAATAAAAACACACAATCTCTGAAAAGAATTGATTTAACTTTCTGTTTGTAAGCGCAAAATCATAGCAGATAAAAAGTATGATGTTTTTATTGTGAAATGTATTCAGCTAAAGGCAGTTAATTTCTAAAATTCTGTCATGAGGTGTGGAAAAATTTCTAACTTTTTAGTAGCGAAGCTACTCTATAATTCCAAATGTCCGTCCGTCTGTCCGTCCGTCTGAGACAAAGTGGGGGAAACGTGATTTTCTCGACTCCTTTAAAGGATAGACAGCTGAAATTTTTAGTGAAGATTCTTATAACATATGTCCATCTATTCTATAAATTGTTTTGTCCATCTGCCTGTTATTTGGGGTGCTAGATCGATTCCTAGATTTTCATGTTTTTGTTATTTTATCAACTCGTTTTTTAAGATAATGAGCTGAAATTTTCAGGGATTGCTTAAATTACCATTTTACATATTTTTAACAAGTTTCATTATGATTTTTTTATTAATTGGGGTGCTAGATCGATTCCTAGATTTTTAGATTTTCTATGGTTTTCTCAATTCCTATTCAGGATTTGCGGCTGAAATTTTCAGCGATTGAATATGCTCATTTCAATTTTCGTGATTTTTAAGGTTTCCTGATTTCCCTATTTTATTAAGATTAATGTTTATTGCAGGACACTGCTTTATAGTAATTTTTCCCAATATCCACTCATATTTTTTGAGCTTCGCTACTTATGGATGTTGTCATCCTTGTTTTATTATTAAAGCTGGAGGCTTCGAATTTCGGTCATTCGGTCTACTTGTGGCAATCTTTCAGTAGTTAGAGTGGTGTTTTTCTTACAGGCTTCCTTTAAGCACAATATATGAAGCATTTCATATAATCCAGGCCAAGAACATCATCATTCAATTTTGTTATTATGCTGAAATAAAAATGATCAGCAACATTCCATTTAAGAATTTTTACTGTTGCTAAATGAATATATCAAAAGTAAGAGTAGGTGGGAGGAATTACATTGGCAAAAAAACACACGCAAAATCAAAAGGCAAGATAAAAAAATATAATTAAATTTTTATGATAATCTTTTGTATGTATATTATTATTGTTAATAAATAATAGAATTGTATTTTCAGATTATCAATACTTCATTATGTCGAAAATATATATTAAAAGATATAAAGAAAGAAAAAGTATTCAGTATAAGTATCTGCATTTACCTGTTATCTTACACAACGCATATAAGTAAGCATGACATATATAATCATACCATTTCCAACCCCATGGTGTATGTGCCTGGAATTTTAACATCAAATAAACCTAATTTAATTAGGAAAGAACCAACAAGTTAATTACAATTGCTTAAAGACTCTACTCATTATTTTCATTTCCAAAGGATTGAGAGATTTATGTGGTGCACTGATTGCTTGAAGAAATATTGGTATTTTGATATTTTGTTTAGAAACAGTATTGATATTATGATAAAATGTATTTACCAACATACAGTTATTATTAGGTCTGTTCAGTGGAAAGCCAGTTACCCAGCCATCAATTTTATCATCAGGGTCAACTTTAAAAAACAACATATAGGGTTACAAGGAACAATTTGATCAAAATAAGAAAAACTTTGCAAACTTTAAGACAAGTCATTTAAAAATCAATTGATAAGACAGCTTGCATACTAGATAGAAATATCCAGTGAAATTATCCCTTCCCGACTTAATCTTTGTAACTTTATTCCTGATACAGATAGTGTCTTTAAACTGAGACTGATAAATACAATGTATTTATTAATTCAGTGTAAAAAATAGAAAAAGCTTGATGACATGTTTGGATTATTGAAGTGTTTATTAAAACAAATTATAAATAATTTTGCTGCACCTCTTGTTAACACTATTAACCAACCTATTAAAACAAGTCAAATTCGTTTAGAATTAAGAATTGTTGAAGTTTTGTCAATTTCTAAATTTATTGATAGCTCAAAAATGGATAAATGTAATCCTGGCAATTATCGTCCTATAAGTCTGCTGCCTATCTCTTCAAAATTGTATCTGAACAACTTAATAGATATCTTGAATTTTATAAAATTTATTATGAACATAGGTATGGATTCCAAGCAAAAAAAACATTTCATTACCTAGTTTTTTGTGATCTTGTTAAAAGTTTTGATTCAATTATGTATGCAATATTAGTAAAAAAAATTTTAGAAAACTAATATTCATTAGGGTGGGTCGATTTTGGACATTTTTTTTTCTGAGGCCAAAGTGGGGATCTGCAAATGATTTGTATGAGTATAATACACCTCTGGATGATTTAAAATTTATCCTAAGTCTTAACCCATTAGTGACGAACCGGCTTTTAACGCCCGGTTCCAGAAAATGCCGAAAAAAACCGGTTCTCAGGTTTAGGATTGCATCATTCTCAGTATGAATCCCCCCTCTACTACCCTGGTTTTCATTTCCCCCTGGAGCAGGCAGATTTGCTTACTTCCGTTTGCCGGTATAGCTCAACAAAATTTGAAAACCAAGAAAAACAAGGTGATTTTAAAATACCCCTCCTAACTTTTTTGTTTATGAAGTAAAGTTAGTGATTTTTTTCGTGAAATTTAAAGTTTATTGGCATTTACATTCATTTGTGAATTCGTTTTATTCAAATTATTATTTTTTATATGATTTTTTTATCGTTTTTTTACGTTCTATATAGACCCGGCTCGGCATATGGGGGGAAAGTCTGAAATTTTCATTACCCGGTTTTACTAATAGATCTTTTTTACAACAACAACAAAAACCGGGTTTATTAACCAAAAAGGGGTGGTACCTATAGCCAAAATCTTAAATGTGATATAAATTGTTTTGTATGTTAGTTGTAGCTCTATCAATTACATGAGGTTATGTAGTTTTCAATTACGGATCGTATCGTAGTTTTAAAAAGTGTTCATCTCACTTTGGGCGTTCAAAAATTACATTTTTAATTTTTTGGGCCAAATAACCGGGTATTTAGGTCGCAAACGGGCTTTAATGCCGGGGGAAAGCACCAAAAAACGCCAAAAACGGTTATTAATGCCGCAAGGTTTTTTTACTTGCGCCGAACCGGGTTTTATTGCAACTTTCCTGTGCACGCCACTAGAGCAAAACAAAAAAATTGGAATTCCGTTTTTACCATTATAAAGCTTCCCTGAGATTTTCAGCTCGATCGGTCCATAAAAGTGGCGCTCGGCACTAATGGGTTAAAACCGCTGACGACCAGACATTCAATTGTATAGCTATTTGTAAATGGGAGTCAAATTTTTTAAAAATCAGAACTATGGCTTCATGGTGCTCCCAGGAAAGGCATTGAGGAGAAGAATCAGAAACTTTTGACCGTTTCAAAAAATCTCGTTCCTAGCCTGAGAAAATCTAAAAGACCTCTACAAATTATACAATTCTCAATAAACCTTAAAAATTATGTTTTTTTAGTGATTTCTAAGGCTAGGAACGAGATATTTTGAAACGGACAAAAGTTCCTGATTCAGCTCCTCAAGGCCTTTCCAGGGAGCACCATGAATCCATAGTTCTGATTCAAAAAAAAATTTGAATGTCGTCTTTGCATATTAATAAGTAATGAAATATATTTTTTAGTGGTCGCGTTCTAAAACTCAATTTTTTAAAATTCTTTTTCGGTCAGAAATGTTTTTATGGTTAATTTTATCTGTTGCATATCCCCTCTTTGTCTAATTCCGATATGAACCCGCCCTAATATTCATGGCTTAGAATTAGAATGGTTTAAAACTATTAAAGTAACAAAAATCAATTTAGTAATACAAATGGCCAAAAAAGGTGATTTCTTAGGAATTTGCAAAGGTGTCTCAAAGGGAAGTATTTAATGTCCAATTTTGTTTCTATTTTCTATTAATGATTTATAAATTTTACCTTTAGCCTTTTTGGGGCTTCGCACCTACCGTGGATGTAAGGTTTCCAAATCTTGTCCCACCCCCAACAAAATTGCTTAAAAACCAGTATATATTTTCCCCGAAGAGTTGGTTCAGCGGTTTCTGAGATCTTAGGCTTCATACAAACACCATTCTACTTTGTATTATAGATATATTCTAATCACCAAATACCTGGAGATCCATCTGTCCACACCCAAGTTCCTTCCTCTTCAACATCAGTACCACCAAGATATACTTGATGATTTACTCCACTGTTTTGTATCACATCTGAATAATAATACAACAATGTAGACATACATAATATTAACCCTTAACGGTCGGGAGGGGGGGGGGGGGTTAAACGCCTCCCCCCCTGACGTAAGGGTATGACACATAACTGAAAGTTGGAATTTTTGGATTTTTAAAAAAAATTACAGCCCTTTGAAATTTTTAAGTAAAACAGGAACTAAAAACAAAGGTTGTTAAATAAAAGGGTGAAGGAAGCGAAAATTGACTTTGACTTACTTTAGGTCGGAAATTCATTATCAATCAGGGGACTTGCACATCATTTTTTAGCACTTTAGCTCTAATAAGAACTGATATAATAGGCGCCCCCCCCCCCCCCCCGACCGATTAAGGTGCGGCAAGGGGCCCGACTGTTAAGGGTTAATTCTTTTTAAAGTTTCAGTATTATTTAAAGCGAAGATTTCATAAAATTAGGGTGAGTCTGTTTTTATGTATGTATGTCTCCCTGTAACAGATAGCACTTATTGTTAATTTAGGCAAGTAATATTTTTCCTATTGATTTGACAATAATTACTTTTATATAATACTAGCGGATTCACCCCTAGCCTCTCGTACTGAGATCTTAAGCTTCAGACAGACAGACAGACCAGACATCGTTCTATTTAGTGTTATAGATAATTATCATTATTTTTAAATTTTAATAATGTTTACAAACCGATTACAAATTGCAATTCTTGTTTTGTTCTGATAGAGGCTAGTTCTGCTCCTTCTGACTGACATTTTAATTTTGCCTCATGCCATGTTCTGTTTTGATCTTGTAATACTCTGTACCTATTTCCTTTATATAAATTAGAATACATAAGATGATGTATAAATTAACCTATGCAATAAAAATGTTACCCAATAAACATATTTATTTTTGAGACGTAAGAAGAATAAACCTGTTATTTTATCTCTTTAATTTATTTATTTTCTGTGCATAAATTAGGAATTCATAGACTACATCCTAAAATTTTTAAAAAGGCTATTCTGCAAGTCAGAGTTTTTAAGGCTTATGTAGATATAAAGGATATTCAAATACAAGCTACTAGGCCAGCCTAAGAAATTTTATAATTTTTGATTACCTTATAATAATATTTTATGATCATCAGACAGTAAAACAAGAAAGAGAAAAGCAGGTAATCCTTAAAGGAAGCCTGAATGACCCCCCCACCCCCTTCTCAAGTTTTGGATATTGGGTCTAATCGTGGCAGTCTTTCAGCAGTTAAAGAGGTGTATTTCCTGCAGGGTTCCTTTAATAGATCAGGGGAGAGCTGGGATAATTTAGGGGCATGAATGACCCCCCCCCCCCCCCCCCTTCTTACTGTAGGACGACGGGATGAAGGTTAAAGGACGCCTGCAAGAAATACCACGCTTTAACTGCTGAAAGACTGCAACAAGTAGACCCAATTCCCCAAATTTGAAGCCTTCAGCTTCTATAACAAAAAAACAAAATTATTAGCTTATTTTTGTCGTAATTTAGGTTGCCAGTAACTAATTATATTTTTACAATAAAAAAAACCTATTTATATAGTCAAAATCATTTTAAAGATTAAGTTGAGCTTGCGTTGTACCAAGTGTACTGTAGCCAATCAGAAGGCTGAATCAGATAAGCAACCAATCACAGCTGAGCTTGTATTAGTTCCCCCCTTTGATTCCGCTATGATTTTCGTTTACAAATGCAATTTAAATCGAATTTTTTCATAGATATTGACTATGAAATGTGGTGTTTTTATTGTAAAACAGTAATCAGTTACCGGCAATCTAAATTTCTGACAAAGATAAGGTTATAATTTTGTGTCTAGGCGACATAATTTAATATTGTTTTTTCTTTTATGAGCATTGGAAATCTTTTAAAATTCATTGTACATAAAATACTATTTTGAAATGCCTAGCACTTTTTTGTTATAGAAAATGAAGGCTTTAAATTTGGCGTATTGGGTCTACTTGTGGCAGTCTTTCAGCAGTTAAAGCGTGTCATTTCTTGCAGGCGTCCTTTAACCTCCATCCCATCGTCCTACAGTAAGAAGGGGGGGGGGGGGGGTCATTCATGCCCCTAAATTATCCCAGCTCTCCCCTGATCTATTAAAGGAACCCTGCAGGAAATACACCTCTTTAACTGCTGAAAGACTGCCACGATTAGACCCAATATCCAAAACTTGATGCCTCTAGCTTCAATAACAAAAAAGTTACAGACATTTCAAATTTTTTTTAGTACAATAAAAGTTTTGAAAGATTTTCATTGCTTAAGATAGAAATTTAAATATTAATTAAATTACATTGTCCAGAAGCAAAATTAAAAGCTTTTTTTTGTCAGAAACTTAGGCTGCCAGTAACTGATAACATTTTTACAATAAAAACAAACCTTTTCATAGTCAAAATCTGTTTTAAAAATTTGGTTTAAATTACATTTGTAAGCGTAAAATCATAGTTGGAAAAAATGAAACTAATGCAAGTAATACCGATGCTCAGCTGTGATTGGTTGTTCAGCGGACTTAGCACAGACTCAGCCCTCTGATTGGCTAGAAATCCTAAAGGCTGGCATTCTGACACTACAGTACTCCGAGTTCAACGTAAATTAAAATGATTTTTTTTAATGATTTTGATATTGGGTCTACTCGTGTCGATCTTTCAGTAGTTAAAGCAGTATATGCCTTGCAGGGTTCCTTTAAGGTCCTCCAAGGGTCTAATCCTTAAAGGAAGCCTGAATGACCCCCCCACCCCCTTCTTACTGTAGGACGACGGGATGGGGGTTAAAGGACGCCTGCAAGAAATGCCACGCTTTAACTGCTGAAAGACTGCCACAAGTAGACCCAATTCCCCAAATTTAAAGCCTTCAGCTTCTATAACAAAAAAGTTCTAGGCATTTTAAAATGACATTTTATGTACAATGAAAATTTTGAAAGAATTTCAATGCTAATGTTAGAAATTTTGAAATTAAACTACGTGGCCTAGAAACAAAATTATTAGCTTATTTTTGTCGTAATTTAGGTTGCCAGTAACTAATTATATTTTTACAATAAAAATACCTATTTATATAGTCAAAATCATTTTAAAAATTAAGTTTAGCTTGCGTTGTACCAAGTGTACTGTAGCCAATCAGAAGGCTGAATCAGCTAAGAAACCAATCACAGCTGAGCTTGTATTAGAACCCCCCTTTGTTTCCGCTTTGATTTTCGTTTACAAATGCAATTTAAATCGAATTTTAAATCGAAGATATTGACTATGAAATGTGGTGTTTTTATTGTAAAACAGTAATCAGTTACCGGCAATCCAAATTTCTGACAAAGATAAGGTTATAATTTTGTGTCTAGGCGACGTAATTTAATATTGTTTTTTCTTTTATGAGCATTGGAAATCTTTCAAAATTTTCATTGTACATAAAATACTATTTTGAAATGCCTAGCACTTTTTTGTTATTGAAGATGAAGGCTTTAAATTTGGGGTATTGGGTCTACTTGTGGCAGTCTTTCAGCAGTTAAAGCGTGGTATTTCTTGCAGGCGTCCTTTAACCTCCATCCCGTCGTCCTACAGTAAGAAGGGGGGGAGGGGGGTCATTCATGCCCCTAAATTATCCCAGCTCTCCCCTGATCTATTAAAGGAACCCTGCAGGAAATACAACGCTTTAACTGCTGAAAGACTGCCACGATTAGACCCAATATCCAAAACTTGATGCCTCTAGCTTCAATAACAAAAAAGTTACAGACATTTCAAATTTTTTTTAGTACAATAAAAGTTTTGAAAAATTTCATTGCTTAAGATAGAAATTTCAATATTAATTAAATTACATTGTCTAGAAGCAAAATTAAAAGCTTATTTTTGTCAGAAACTTAGGCTGCCAGTAACTGATAACATTTTTACAATAAAAACAAACCTTTTCATAGTCAAAATCTGTTTTAAAAATTTGGTTTAAATTACATTTGTAAGCGTAAAATCTTAGTTGGAAAAAATGAAACTAATGCAAGTAATACAGATGCTCAGCTGTGATTGGTTGTTCAGCGGACTTAGCAAGGACTCAGCCCTCTGATTGGCTAGAAATCTTAAAGGCTGGCATTCTCACACTACAGTACTCCGAGTTCAGCGTAAATTAAAATGATTTTTTTTAATGATTTTTGATATTGGGTCTACTCGTGTCGATCTTTCAGTAGTTAAAGCAGTATATGCCTTGCAGGGTTCCTTTAAGGTCCTCCAAGGGTCTAATCTTAATAATTACCTGTGGTAGGATCTAGAGTGTATCCAGCTGAAATATTATAAAATAGTTATATTCTACAATACTTTCAAAATTTTCATTTATGATTGGAAATAAGTTAAAAGGTGGAAGAAAAAGAACAAGAAATCGTTGTTCAGCAGCTCCACAAATTTGTGTGCAAAAAAAAAAAAATTCTGTTTAGGAAAAGGTTTAGACATCCAGCTTAATTTTAAAGTAATTATATGATGATTTAACTGAATCTTACAAGCGGCTGACGCTCAACTGTCGTTCAATACAATTAATACTTTTTTTTCTAATTTCATTCTTTAAAATAAACAAAGATAGATATTGTATGTAAGAATAATTTTGACATTAACTGCAAAATTTTAATCAAATCAATTGTCGACAAGAAGAAATAATTATTAAGTGTATAGGTACAAGTCCCATGTATAAGTTTTTAGTACCTGTCAGTTTTTTAAGTTCATAATCCAAATCCTAAACCAAAAGAATTTTAGATTTTAAAAACTTATATTAAGTCTATGCTATTTAGTGCATTCTAATTTCTATTATCAAATCACAATTCTATTTTTACCTGATGTTCGTTTTTCAAGGTTTCATGATCATTATAGGCAACATCAAATTTATCATCTATCTCTTTTTTCATATCATTGAATGTATCATCAATTTTTTCCTAAAAGGAAAAAAATATTGTATTCAATTGATAAAGTAAAGAAGCAAATTAAAATTAATCTTATGAATATTTTAAATTATTGGAGAAATTTTATTTAAATCTTGCTAAATTTAGATAACAGGAAGACAAGATATAGCTGTAATAATGGAAAAACTTTTTATTTTTTATTTCCTCTTTTTTTTCCATCTAGAATCAATTATCATTTTCATAGAAAAAAATGACATTTTAATTGAGCTAATTTGATTTTAATTCAGGACGGATAATTGTTATCAAACAGGTGACATGCAACATTTTTTTAGCCCTCTAGATCTAATAGGAGCTGAGATAATAGGAGGGGGGGGGGAACGCCCCCTCTTACCGATAAATGTGTGGCAAGGGGCCCGACTGTTTAGGGTTAATAGTTACCTGATTCAAGACTGCTTGGTTATCTAAACTCAATATTTCCTCTTGTATTTCTATCTAGAATCAATTTAATTTTCATTAAGACCTTTAATAGAAAAAATACATATTAATTGGGCTAATTTTCTTTCAATTTTCAAATACCTTATTCAAGTCTGCTTGGTCTTCTAAAATTTGTATTCCGTCATTTATTTCCATCTATAATGAATTCAATTTCAATTAAACTATTTTTAACCTTTTTTTTTAAAGGTATATCAAAAATAGACCAGTCAAAGACCAGATAAAATCAACTTTTGCCAATGTATAATTAGTTAATTTAGAGAGTAATAAAGTCACAGCTCTATATCTTACCTACAACAAAAACTGACATTGAAAAAAATAGAGGGGGGTGGTTTATTTAGCCCTTCCCTCGATCTGTAAGGGTTAACATTGGTAAATGTTGATAAATAAGATAATTCAATACCATAGTTAAATTTGTTTGCTTCATAATATCTAACTGAAGACCCTGAAATATAAAAATTTTATCTAAGATGATAATTATAATCAATTGAGATAATCAATAGAAAGATATTTTTTTCTTTTAAATATCTGATTAAATTTATCTAAATGTAGCTTTTAAACCCTTAAAATATAGGGCTCTTTATGATAACAGATAATAACTATTATTTACTAAGTATATTTGCGATAACTTTTATTTAATAGATTCTTCCAATTTATAACATTTACAAAACAGCCTGCTTAAATACTTCAAGATCCATGTCAGATCTATATAGGAAATAAATGTCTATATATGAGCTCAAGTTTTCCAAAGGATTAATGTTTAAAACTCATAGTGCTACAATAATCCATAATAAACTCTCATTGGCCAGAGCGATAAGACCCATTATTTTACTTTATTAAAAATAAATACATTTTTTTATTTCATATTGCTATTTACATAATATTGAAGTATTTAATTACAATTCTTAAAACAGAAAATTTAAATTCGTAATATAGTAAATTTAAGAAAACTTAGTTTTTAAATAAACAGCGCCCCTCCCTTATGTGTTCAGATTTGGAAACAAAAATTGAAAACATTTTAACCCTTTTGTGACGGTTAAATAAAAAAATATACAGCATGACCCTCGAAAAAGTATTTTTAAGCATCTGCAGCCCTTATTTCTCAATGAATTATAAAAAAATGCATATGTCCTTGTTCTCCATAGTATTCCACATAAGTAGATATAAAAATATTTTTTTACCTCCATTAACACTGGAGATTTTTAGAGCTAAAGTTTTGAAAAAGTGACTGAGGAAAAAGTAACTTTTTACATGAAACAACTTTTTAAGCAAAATTAAGGTAGAAATCCTTTTATTTTTGTTACTAGCAAAAACTTTATACAAAAATGAAATAAAAAATTTAGTTTTTGAGTGAAAAGCATTTATTTACACATATTTTTTGAGTCTTTTTAGTTTAATGATATTTTGAAAAACTTACTTATTAGGCAAAATTGTTTAAGATTAAAAAACCAAATAAATCTTTATGAATATAGCAGGAAAATTGTTTTTGTTTCACAATCCTAACTTTAATAACAAAAAAGTTATAAAGAAAATAAAATTAAAACATAATGATTTTTTAGTCTAAAAAGCTTAATTAACCCCCTATTAAGTGATTGAGATGTCAAAAAAGGGGGCGGAGCAACTGTCATAATTAATCCTTTTCTCAAATAAGGGTTAATAAATAACCTAAAATTTGCAAATAATCAATTCATTCAGTAGTATTTTTTGCCATTAAAAATTTATATTTTTTGGTGGAATAAAAAAGAAATAATTAGTTAACTTGTTTTTCTTTGTGTATCATTATTCAGTTGCCAGAAAAAACATAATATAACCATCCAAAAAATAAGAGAAACAAATAAAATTCTTTTTCTCAGTCACTTTCTACTTATGTGGAATACTATGGAGAACAAGGACATAAGCATTTTTTTATAATTCATTGAGAAATAAGGGCTGCAGATGCTTAAAAATACTTTTTCGAGGGTCATGCTGTATATTGGAAAATAAATTACGTAACTCAAATTGCATTTTTGAAAGAATGAAAAAGGCGTTATTATAAATACGTATTTGAAGATTAAATAAACAAATCAAGAGAAAAATGGAAGAAAAAGCAAGTGAGAGAGAGCTTTAAAAATTAAGAAAACGCTAAGGTAGAATGTCAATACGTTCATAGTATCAAAGTCTTTAATTATAAAATAAATAACTAAAATCAGCCGGGCAGAAATTCTAACGTAAGTAGTTGAACTTGAAGTAATCTTTATGTGTAAATTGATATATTTCTATTAATTTTCTGATATTTTCCCTCCCCCTCCCTTAAAAGCTTTTCGAAAACTTATTTTATATTAATATTTTGTATTAATTCTATTGTTATTTTTTTAGAGTACCAGTTTCATGGTATTTCAATAAATACTTATTAGTAACCTGCTCTGTTTGTACTCTGGGGAAGTTGAGGATGATTGGTCTGTTAGACCTTAAGATCTAGAAGACGGCAATGTCTAGCCGCCTTCCGCGACAAATACCATAAAATCTAATTACTAAAACTTTAGCATAATGGACGGACTGAATAATGCTTTTTAGTCAGCAAAATCCTCACAGACAAATTTGCTTTCTATTTTTATTTTTAAGTAAATCATAATTCTGATTGTTTACCAGACAGACATACAAAGATGTAAGATTTTCTGCTAAAATATTTTTTAGTAGAGAAGCTACTCTATAATTTGAAATGTCCCTCTGTGTTTTTTTCCTAATAACTCGGACCCCAAGGCGGCCAAAGGCCACTTCATCACTAGTGTTTATATATTGTTGCATCATTGGTATGTGACAATAAGTGGATGGAAAGCTACAGAGCAGAACATACACTCTTTGGTCTACATGTATATATACTGATCGATGTCTTGATTTGAATTAGTTCTGTTTTGTCTTCTTTTAATTGTAACAAAGTGCACATTATCAGTTGGACATAAGAGCTCTCAAATCAGGTTAGCCTCTTATTATTAATTCATATCTATTCTATATGCACCTTAACTGAAATATAATCAACTTGCACCTAGAGGTGATAAAGTTATCATTTATAGTAGCAAGGCTACTCTACAACTAATACTAGTCATTGATAAAATAAGACTGAATAATAAGACAGTAATATTAAACTGTCTTAAAATGTTTGATGGTATATTTGAAACTTTTGCTATAAATATTTTTTCTAAACTATCCCTTTAAGTATGAAATATATAATTATGTCTTAAATTCGTTTCTAACTTTCTTACTGTTTCTTCCACTTAGTCTCAATTCAAGATCTTATGCACCTCAACATTTAAACAAGCTTTATTACTGTATTTGATAAATGAAATTTACCTCATTTTGTTCCTTCAAATTTTCAAATTTAATACCTATCTCCTCTTTTATTTCCATCTAGAATGAATTTAATTTTCATTAAGGCCTTCATTTTTTTCCATAGAAAAAAAATAATTACATATTAATTTGGCTAATTTGATTTTAATTGATAGATACCTTATTCAAGTTTGTTTGGTTATCTAAACTATGTATTTCCTCTTTTATTTCCATCTAGAATGAATTAAATTATCACTAAAAGCTTCATAATTTTTCATAGAAAAGAAAATACATATTAATTGAGATTATCCTTGAAAGTAAAGCTGGTGTTCAAGTCAATTTCAGGTTTAGATATGATCCTGCAGGTCCTGATCCTCCAGATATTCTTGAAATCCTCCTGTGACCGCAGTTTTTGACACAGAGACTTTACAAATTTTATATGTCTACATAACATATCAAAATGTCATTAAGATCTGCCACTGTTTTCCCGCAGACCACAAACTGCCAAATACAGCTGAGCTTGATCTTTAAATCATTTTAGGGGTGATTTGGATCGGGGCGCGCCAAACTTTCAGCCAATCACAGCGCTGCATTTTCAAAATGCAGCGCTGTGATTGGCTGAAATTTTGGCGCGCCCCGATCTGAATCGCCACTTAAATGATTTAAAGATCAAGCTCTGCTAAAATTTGTGTTTTGAGATTTCACACTGACTCACTGAAGGTCGGAAATTTGTTATCAAACAGGGGACATGCACACATTGTTTTAGCCCTCTAGCTCTAATAGGAGCTGAGATAACAGGGGGGAATGGATTGCCCCCAATGCCCCCCCCCCCCTCCCAACCAATAAAGGTGCAGCAAGGGCCTGACTGTTAAGGTTTAATAGATACCTGATTCAAGTCTACTTGGTTTTCTAAACTTATTATTTCCTCTTGTATTTCCATCTAGAATGATTTTAATTTTCATTAAGGCCTTCAATCTTTTTCATAAAAAAAAATATTAATTTGGCTAATTTGATGTCAATTTATAAATACCTTATTCAAGTCTGCTTGGTCATCTAAAATTTGTATTTCCTCTATTATTTCCTCTGTTATTTCCACCTATAATGAATTTAATTTTCATTAGGGACTTCAACCTTTAATAGAAAATACATATAAATTGGGCTAATTTGATTTCAATTAAAAGATACCTTATTCAAGTCTGCTTGGTTTTCTAAACTTTGTATTTCCTCTTTTATTTCCACCTATGATGAATTTGATTTTGATTTTCATTTAACTGTTTTAACCTGTTTTGAAAAGTATATAAAAAATGCACCTGTAGAATCATACTGTAGAGCTAAAAATACAAATAGGCCCGAAATAACTTTTTTGAGGGATTTTAAAGTTTGTTTTTTACTATAGATTGAAAAAGTTTTTACTGAAATTTTTTTTTTTTTTTATTTTGGGGTAATTTTCTCAGATTTTAGAGTGTTTTGCTTCATAAATACTGTACTCTAGTATAGAGTAAAATATAGTATGCATCTTTTATGTGTATAGTTTTCATTCTTTTTATTTTGATTAAATAAAAATTATTCAATTATTTTGGAAATAAGTCACTTGGTGAAAACACTCTTTTTAAAAAGAATTTAAGTTGAATCATCACAGTTTGCATGTTAATTAATACATACATGTTACATCTTAAACTTTTAATGAATTATCATAAATAAAATAAAAAGTTCTATCTGTTTCAGGGAGTAAGGGAGGGTACAAAGGGCAATTAATTCAATTTAAGAGTTTTTGCTGAAAGGCCATGAAATCCAGATTTATCCAGAAAATTTGAAGGAAATTGTAACAGGTGTGTTAATCAAATTTTGGAAACTATAAAATAAGAAAAAAGTTCTAAGAAAAAAAGCATTTATTTGAAAATATGTTTACCAGAACATCAGACTGACATAACCATTCAGTAATTAATTACTAGAAAAATTGTCCCTGGAACTTGTTCACACCATAGCCCCATAACCCTAAATTTACAGGTTCTTTGATTGTTTATTACACAGATATATACAATATAGTTTTTATCTATGAAATGATACTTTCTGGAGAAATAAACTTGTTAAAACCAGTCATCTCATATTAAATTAAGTTTATTGATACTTCAATAACTGATCAAGTTAGCGGCAATGATGCACTAGTACTCAAAGAATAGATAATATGAAGAAAATGCTTTGTCAGCAAGAACTTTATAAAAAATACAAAAAAAAAATTAATTATCTGTAAAAACTTCTTCAATCTATAGTAAGAAATAAACTTTAAAATCCCCCATAACAGATATTTGGAGACCTATTCGTATTTTTAAATGCAATATGATTCTACATTTGTCATAGAGTATAGTGTTGATATACTTTTCAAAAAAAGGAAAAAATCAGTTTAAGGGCTTCATTTTTTTGTTAGTAAAAATAATTACATATTAATTGGGATAATTTGATTATATTAAATAGATACCTGATTCAAGTCTGCTTTGCTATCTAAACTTTTTATTTCCTCTTTAATTTCCATCTAAAATGCATTTAATATTCATTAAAGCCTTCAATCTTTATCATAGAAAAAAATATCGGGCTAATTTGATTTTAATTAGTTCATACCTTGTTCAAGTCTGCTTTGTATTTCCTCTTTTATTTCCTCTTTTATTTCCATCTAGAATTTATTTAATTTTCATTATAGACTTCATATTTTTTCACAGAAAAAATTAATTAGATATTAATTGGGCTAATTTGATTTTAATTAGTTGATACCTTATTCAAGTCTGCTTGGTTATCTAAACTTTGTATTTCCTCTTTAATTTCCATCTAGAATGAATTTAATTTTTATTAAGGACTTCATTTTTTCATAGAGAAAAACAACTATATATTAATAAAGCTAATTTTATTTTTCTTATCAAGTTTGTTTGCTTATTAAAAAGTTTTTTATTATTAAGTTACAAAAAAATTGAAAATAGCTATTAGCATAGTATAAAATTAATCTATAGAAAGTAATACCTTGGCAAGATTTGATTGTTCCTCCAAATTCAGTATTTTTGAATAAAAATTATATTATTATATAATTAAGAATTATATAAAAAGATATTCATATAACATATTAATAACACCATATTTTAAAGATATGGTTTGTTTTAGGTTCATATGAATTAATTGGTAGACATATAATTTTTATGACAGCAAATTTAATTTATCTTTGTTAAATGTGAATAAATATGATAATTCAATACCATAATTAATTTTAATAAAATAAAAACCGGGTAAATACCCATTAAATCATGTATTTACCCGGTTTTTATGTGCCATGGGCTTATATAACCAAGCCAAGCCAGGCCTATATAGAACGTAAAAAAATTATACAAAAATCATATAAAAATAATAATTTGAATAAAACGAATTCACAAATGGATGTAGTTGGCAATAAACTTTAAATTTCACAAAAAAAAATCAGCAACTTTACTACAGAAACAAAAAAGTTAGAAGGGGTATTTTAAAATCATCTTGTTTTTCTTGATTTTCCAATTTTGTTGAGCTATATCAGCAAACGGAAGTAAGCAAAACTGCCTGCTCCAGGGGGAAATGAAAACTAGGGTAGTAGAGGGGGAATTCATACTGAGAATGATGCAATTATGAAAATGGAAACCGGTTATTTTTGCAATTTTTTCGGTTCGGCACTAATGGGTTAATATTTCTAAGCTGAGGTAGAATTAAAGGAAGCCCGCAAGAAATACCACGCTTAAACTGCTGAAAGACTGCCACAAGTAGACCAAATACCCCAAATTTAAAACTTTCAGCTTCTATAACAAAAAAGTTCTAGACATTTTAAAATGACATTTTATGTACAATGAAAATTTTGAAAGAATTGCAATGCTCATGTTGAAAACTTTGAAATTAAAGTATGTGGCCTAGAAACAAAATTATAAGCTTATTTTTGTCATAAATTTAGGTTTCCAGTAACTAATTATATTTTTACAATAAAAATACCCATTTTTATAGTCAAAATCATTAAAAAAATTAAGTTTTACTTGCGTTGTACCAAGTGTACAGTAGCCAATCAGAAGGCTGAATCAGCTTAACAACCAATCACAGCTGAGCTTATATTAGTTTCCCCCTTTGTTTCCACTATGATTTTTGTTTAAAAATGCAATTATAATAAAATTTTTTTCATAGATTTTGACTATGAAATGTGGTGTTTTTATTGTAAAAATGTAATCAGTTACAGGCAATCTAAGTTTCTCACAAAGATAAGGTTATAATTTTGTGTCTAGGGGACGTAATTTATATTGTTTTTTCTTTTATGAGCATTAGAAATCTTTCAAAAATTTCATTGTACATAAAATGCTATTTTGAAATTCCTAGAACTTTTTTGATATTGAAGCTGAAGGCTTTAAAATTGGGGTATTGGGTCTACTTGTGGCAGTCTTCCAGCAATTAAAGCGTAGTATTTCTTGCAGGCGTCCTTTAAGAATATCAGAATTGTTGGAAGAATAATTTATTCTTTGTCTCTCCATAAATCTCAAATCTATATTAGTAAATTATTTTTTAACACTCTCATTCTTTTACTCTCTATCACTTTTACTTCCATAGTCTCCAAATACATGTTCTTATGTTAAAGGGACTGTGAATGTAAATTTTTCTCATCTTAATATCAAATCTTAACATTATCTCATTCCTCATATCTCACAGATAGAGCAAAAAGCGCTTTTCTTTGCTTATAAAACGGCTTTTTCCGACGATTTTTACAAGGTAATGGGAAAGGAAGAAATTTTCCGTATTATATAAAATGTGCATTAAATTACTTTTTTCTCCCATTATAGCTAAAATTAAACTTTTTCACATAGTTCTTGATTTTTCCTAACGGTTAAGCTGACGTTTAACATAATCCTTGCTTTAAACCAATGTATAGTTATTTAGAAATTGATAAAATAATTAATTTTTTTTTTGAAAACCAAATACAATAACAAATCTAGAAACAGGTTTTTTATTAGTATCCAATTAACTTTAGATGGCCCATCTCTCGCCTACCTTTAATTACAAATTTGTAAATAATAAAGACGCAATATTTCTTTATAAACAGTCTGATAAAAGAGTAAACTAATTCTCCAAAGTGGATTATTTATTGTCCAACACAATAAAAAGGATATTATTATTTTAAATAACCTATGAGATTCAACCCTTTGTAGACAGTGAGATATTTTTTTTGTCAATAATACGAATTTAAATAAAGTCTTTATGACCTAATTACTACGTTATAAAAAAACTAATTGGCAATTTTATATCATAAAATAAATCCTTAACAGTAAGTAAATTGTTTCAACTATATATGACAAGTTAAATATCCCTACAAACATTATAAGAAACAAAAACGTTCAGATTTCCATTGTTTTTTCCTTTTTCCCTCCCAAAATACCATAAAATCAAGGCATTATTCCTGGATATTTTTGTTAATAGGACGTTTTTGGCTGATCAGTGTAGTGAAATGTGCTTAGAAAATGTTAAGATTTGATAATCAGATGAGAAATTTTTACGTTCACACTCCCTTTAACCTCACTATTTTAAAAAGCTTACTTAAATTTAATTTACCTCAAATTGTTCCTTCAAATCTTCTAATGCACCACTTATATTTTTCACTAAATCCAGAATATTTTCTAAATACAGTAATTTTTTATAACCCTCTGATTTCCTTTTCTATATTTGTTCAAGGTTGAATTTTTTTTAAATTGCAGACTCTAAACTTAAATTTATCTTTATTTATTTAGAAACATAAAATTTCTTGAATTAATAATTCTTTTTACCTTGTCCAGGGCCAGGTGTAGGAGGTACAGGAACAGTTGTAGGAGGTGCAGGGACAGTTGTAGGAGGTGGAACTGAAAAGTATTTTAAGTAGTCAAAGATGTTTAAAGTTTAAAGGAACCCTGCAAGAAATGCACCGATCCAACTAGCACAAGTAGACCCAATTCCCCTAATTTAAAGCCTTCAGCTTCAATAACAAAAAGGGTTGTAAGCTTTTTAAAATGACATTCGATGTACAATGAAAATTTTGAAAGACTTTCATTGCTCATGATAGAAATTAAACTATTTAGCCTAGATACAAAATTAAAAGCTTATTTTTGGCATAAATTAGGATTTTAGTACTGTAATATTTACAGCCAATCAGAAGGCTAAATTATCTCAGCAAGTAATCACAGCCAATATTGTGTTAGTTTTTTTTTTTCCTGCTTGATTTTCCACTCACAAACGAAAAGTTTAACCTAAGGTTTTACAGTGATTTTGACTAAGAAAAGTGGTGCTTTCATTGTAAAAATGTAATGGAAACTTGTAAAATTTTCATATACCTAAACTGTCATTTTAAATGCCCAGAACTTTTTTATTATTTAAAGGACGCCTGCAAGAAATAACACGCTTTAACTGCTGAAATACTGCCACAAGAAGACCCAATACCCCAAATTATAAGCCTTCAGCTTCAATAACAAAAAAGTTCTAGGCATTTCAAAATAGCATTTTATGTACAATGGAATTTTTGAAAGATTTCCAATGCTCATAAAAGAAAAAACAATATTAAATTACGTTGCCTAGACATAAAATTATAACCTTATCTTTGTCAGAAACTTAGATTGCCTGTAACTGATTATATTTTTACAATAAAAACACCACATTTCATAGTCAAAATCTATGAAAAAAATTCGATTTAAATTGCATTTTTAAACGAAAATCATAGCGGAAACAAAGGGGTAAACTAATACAAGCTTAGCTGTGATTGGTTGTTAAGCTGATTCAGCCTTCTGATTGGCTACAGTACATTCGGTACAACGCAAGTAAAACTTAATTTTTTTTAATGATTTTGACAATAAAAATGGGTATTTTTATTGTAAAAATATAATTAGTTACTGGAAACCTAAATTTATGACAAAAATAAGCTTATAATTTTGTTTCTAGGCCACGTAGTTTAATTTTAAAGTTTTCAACATGAGCATTGCAATTCTTTCAAAATTTCCATTGTACATAAAATGTCATTTTAAAATGCCTAGAACTTTTTTGTTATAGAAGCTGAAGGCTTCAAATTTGGGGTATTTGGTCTACTTGTGGCAGTCTTCCAGCAGTTAAAGCGTGGTATTTCTTGCATGCTTCCTTTAAGCTGAGGGTTTTAGATTTGGTGTTTTGGTCAACTTTTGGCAGGCTAAAGTGATGTATTTCTTGCAGGGTTCCTTTAAAGAGAAATAGATACATTTGTGTTAAAACTGATATATTGTACTTTAGTAACCTGTTCTCTTGCAAAACGTCAAAAAGGGGGATCCAACAGAACAACCTATATCCATCCATTTCCAATCTTTATTCTGCATTAGCTAAAATATTTTATCAATTATGCTTGATGTCTGTCTGTCTGTCTGTCCGCCCGACTGAAGCTTAAGATCTCGGTAACCACTGAACCGATTAGATTCTACTCTTCAGGGTATATACCTATTGGTCCTGTGGTGGTTTTCAGCTATTTTCTTGGGGGGTGGGACACACCCAACACCCCCAAAAATGAAAATTTCCCTTGCCCCAAAAAATATTTTTTTTTCTTCTGGGGAACATTAAACTATGGGTGCAGCACCAGTATCTTTTGGGGCAAAGCCCCTAGAGGCTAGGGGGCAAAGCCAAAAAAGTAATAGGCTTTTTTTTGTTCGTAGCAAAGGATTTCACTAACCGATGAACCGATATGGTTCTCATTTAGATTGAAGCTTCTTAGAGGTCCTGGGATGGTTTTAGGCTATTTCATTTATATAAAAAAGTCGTTGTGTGGTTTTAAGCTATTTTTCTCCCCTTTCATATCCCTTTGAAAATACCTAGATATTAGGGATGCAGCCGCTAGTGATTAGATACAGTACATATAATACCCTAATATTATAATAAAAGTGATGTTAGTTAAATTCTATGTAATATTATGTATTTTTTTCCTAGTTCTTTCTACCTCTCATTCTAGTGTACTGTCATTGAATCTAAATTAGGATTATCATAAAATTTGCTTACTGTAATGCAGTTTTTTCTAGTGTCTATAATAGGTCTTCTAGGAAACCAGTCAGAGAATGAAACTAAATTTAAATTTGATATTATTAGGTTGGATCCCTTTTGAATTTTTTTTGGGTGGGGAGAATGGATATTAAATGCTTCTAGATTATATTGGCTCCTACTTAAGCTAGAGGGACAATAATTGGTGTATGGTTTATTGTTAAAGTTTTTTAAAGCAGTTTTGAAAAGAGTATCAAAAATTTCTTAATTTCTTATATTCATAGATTCATACTGCCAATTAAGAAAAAAAGAATTTTTATTCTTATGTTCTTCTATTCATTAGGTCCATTTCACTAAATATTTGTGGGTCATTTTATGTCTAACACAATATTAAAAGATAGTATCTTTTTAAACTGTTTTTAACCTATTCTTAAAACGTATATAAAAAATATACTATGACACCAGAAGAATCAGACTGCAGAGCCTAAATTTGAATTAAGTCCCCAATAAACTGTTTTGGGGGGATTTAAATATTAATTTTTACTGTTGCTGTGATCATTTTGACGGGAGCAAAAGGTCTTTTTTTATTTGGGTAAAATTCGTAGCTTTTAGAGTGTTTTGCTTCATAGATATTGTATTCTGGTATAGAGTAAAATTAGGCCTTATGATTTTACTATAAAAATTCACTAAAAAGTTAAATCTTTACAATATACCAATGAATTAACATTAACATGTTTGTGTTCTTTCACCTATTTTAAACACAAAAAAAATGGCTGTAAAGGGTTAAATTTGATGTCAACATGACAAGATGTCAACAAATGTTTATGCAATACAACAAAATTATTTTTGACACATATACAAATGGTTGTGGGGAATCTGGTAGGTCCACGCATTACCTGCATGATCAAATATCTCATGATTTTTAGTTCTTAATTTCTGACGACTTTTTATACAGTTTTGTACTGTGGGAGGCGTAGTGAAACAAGTAAGTTGGGGGGGAAAGTACCAATTAAACGGTGTGCGGTCATTTCCGCATATTATCACATCAGCATATTGTTTCATCAATACACAAAAGCAAATTATATTAGAAGGGGTATACAGTAGTGGATCTAAAGGGATACTACAATGGCCGATAAATTAATATACATCCCCGGCCCTATGATGATACTTAGAATAACCCCTTCTGTAGAATTTGTGGTTGAAAAGTGTGAACACTCAACCTAATAACTTTGGGGACTATTGTCATTGCCCACTCTTTCTCTGCTGTACAAATTTTATACTGTGTTAACAAGGACAAAAGGGATGAAAAGTAGAAAATATTTTTTTCATGAAATAAAAGAAATATATTTTTTTTCATTAAATAAAACAAATATATTTTGTATCTTGTATATCAAAATTGTAGATCCTAAATAAATTTTGTTGAGTAATTTACCACATCGTATTATAGACATCTTTCCGTGGATAATTAGTAAAAACAAGGTTCCGAATGCCTGAGCTAACAAAACTGGTGCTAATCTTATGATATTTACTTTAATTCTCATGTAAAATTTCTGTAATATTAATAGTAATAGAGTAGCCACGCTACTCTAAATTATTTTGTTTTATACCAACTAAGAACTAACGGCAAATTTTCAGATATTTAAATTAATTTTTTTTTTAAAGAATTAATTAATGATTATTAAAATCTCAAAAGCTTTTTTTCTAAGTTTGTTTCAAAAATTAATTTAAATACTATGAAGAAAAAAAATACTTTATCGATGTACTTAATAGCTTAATGTACTTTTCTTCAATTTATACATGGAAACGTTTTATGGGGGCGTTGTTCAAAAAAGTGGTTTAAACACCACCAATAATTAAAATTTAAACAAAAATAAAAATCTGTATGTTAATGTATTTTATATACATAGATATATTTAAATCTTTTATTACAAGCGACTTTAGATAAAGTATCAATTAATTCACATGCGTCGCATGTGTTTGAATGTATTCGCATCAATGTAAATTATGTTTGCAGGGATAAATGGAGTTGAAATATGGATCTTGAAATTGTTGACGAATTTTATCTATAATTTAGATGTCTGTCAGCTTGTCATTGTAACTTTTTTTCTGCTTTTGTAAAAAATATTGGAAAACGAATCAGTTTTTTACTGTCAGTGAGTAAATACATATTAGTTTTTTTAAAAGCAATGCTTTTCTATAATTATGGTCTGTCCGTCTGTATGTGAGTTTATTTTATTCTGGGACAGTTAGCTATTCCGGTTAATTTAAACAGGTTAGAATTGTCCTATCAATTTCAAACTTTACATGTTGATTCCTATAAAAATTAGGTATAATTTAGAAAGTGTAACAACTTTATATTGACTTATGTTTAAAATTCTGCTTATTAAGTTCTGACACTCTACAAGTGTTAATGTTCGTTTGTCCTACCATTTAAGACCTTTGCTTATATGGATGTTGGCTTCCATGTTTGGTTGTTGTTAAAATGAGGAGTTATGTTATAAGATATGTGCCAGAGGGCAACTCTAGGTGAATTTTGTTAAGGGGGGCAGCAGTTCTGACACTTTTGCGTAAACAGGGAGCATAGGCTTTGTCTTTGGAGTGAGAGGATAGATTATTCAATAAAAAAAGTTTAGTTTTGGGGTGTATTTTCCTTATATCTATTTTTTGATAGGTCTCCAGGTTCAGGTGCTGCAGGCTGGAAGGTCACTTCTGGACAGGTATAAATGAAAAAAAAATTTGTTTGAAATCTGGCTCCAGATTTAGGTACTGCAGGCCTCCAGGTGGATCCTGGACAGGTAAAACAAAAAAATTTCAGTTTTAAAGTTAGAGAATAACTTATTTAACAAAAGTTGCTACTTTATGGATATTATTACCTCATTAGAAGAAGAATTTTAAATCGGGCTCCAGGTTCTTGCGGGCCCCCAGGTGGATTCTGGACAGGTAAAAACTAAAAATAATACCTTTGAAGTTTAAACAAAACTTATTTAACAAAAGTTACTACTTTATGTATAGTATTAAATAATTTAAAGAAAAATTTGTAATTGATTTCAAATTTTTCTTCAAATGAGTTAATACCTATTATCCATAAAGTAACTTTTGTTTAAGAAGTTATGCTCTAACTTTAAAAGAAAAAACAAGTAAATACTGTCCATAAAGTAGCAACTTTTGTTAAGTTTGTTTTGTTCTAACTTCAAAAGTAAAAATTTTAAGTTTTTACCTGTCCAGGATCCACCTGGAGGCCTGCAGTACCTGAACCTGAAGCCTGATTTCAAATTTTTCTTCACATGAGTTAATACTATCCATAAAGTAGCAACTTTTGTTAAAAAACTTATGCTCTAACTTTAAAACTTAAATTTTTCAGTTTTTATCTGTTCAGAATTTACCTGGAGGCCTGCACTACCTGAACCTGGAGCCTGATTTCAAATTTTTCATCAAATTAGTTCATACCATCCATAAAGTAGCAACTATTGTTTAATGAGTTTTGTTCTAACTTCAAAATTAAAAATTTTTAGTTTTTACCTGTCCAGAATTCACCTGGAGGCCTGCAGGACCTGAACCTGGAGGCTGTTTTTTTATTTTTTCTTCATATATGCTCATAAAATCCCAAAAGATGAATATTTGGTTTAATAAGTTGATCTCTAACTCTTCAAACAATTTTTTTTTTCATTTACACCTGTCCAGAAGTGACCTTCCAGCCTGCAGCACCTGAACCTGGAGACCTATCAAAAAATTTAAATATAAGGAAAATACACCCCAAAACTAAACTTTTTTTTTTAATAACCCATCCTCTCACTCCTAAGATAAAGCCTATGCTCCCTGTTTACGCAAAAGTGTCAGAACTGCTGCCCCCCTAATTAGTAAGTAGCGAAGCTACTCTATAATTTGAAATGTCTGTCCGTCTATCTGAGAAAGAATAGGGGAAACGATTTTCTCGGCTCCTGTTTAAGATAGAAGGATGAAATTTCTTGTCAACAATCTTTTTAATATAGAGTATAATCAAGTATAAAACATGGATGCCAGTCGGACTCCTTTTTAGCAGGTTTTAGGCTATTTTTAAATTTTTCTATTTTTTCTCCATATCTTTGGTGTTTATGGTCCGATTTTCAAAATTTTTTCATTTACAGATTTCAAAATTAAATTTCCCGTCAATTAAAGATAACAACCATGACGGTCCGACTGCCTTTTTGTAGGTTTTAGGCTATTTTTATATTTTTCACATTTTTCTCCATATCTTTGGTGTTTATTGTCCGATTTTCAAAACTTTTTCAGTTCTATATATCAAAATTAAATATTCTGTCGTTTTAAGAAAACAAACATAGCAGTAAGACTGCCTTTTAGCAGGTTTTTGGCTATTTTTATATGTTTTATATGTTTCCCCATTTCTTTGGTGTCCAATTTTCAAACTTTTTTTTGAATATCAGAATCAAAATAATTTTTCCCAATGTTATGAGCATCTTTTATGTCGTCATTGTACAAAATAAAACAAGGTTTCGTGTTTATTTTCTCCGAAAAATCTATTCTTCATTTTAAAAATACACCTTAAATCTACTTGTACACATTCCCCTCTACGATTGTTTTGTGCTTCGCTACTTATGGATGTTGTCATCCTTGTTTTATTATCATTAATAAATTTATTTGATGAAACCATATCCCTATTTCATAAAATAATTCAATAACCCCTTAACATTTGGGGGGGGGGGGGAGAGACTTAAATGCCACTTCCCCCCTTCTGGTTTTTAGTAACAAAGCTACTCTATAATTCGAAATGTCCGTCCGTCCGTCTGCCCGTCCGTCTATTGTCCGTCTGTCCGTCCGTCTGTCCGTTTGTCCGTCTGATCGTCTGTTCATCTGTCCGTCCGTCTATCTGTCCGTCTGTCCATCCGTCTCTCCGCCCATCTGTCCGCCTGTCTGTCCGCCCACCTGTCCGTCCGTCTGTTCTTCCGTCCGTCTTTCCGTCCGTCTCTCCGTCCGCTTGTCCGTCCGTCTGTCCGTCCGTCCGTCTGTCCGTCCGCCTGTCCGTCCGTCTGTCCGTCCTTCTGTCTGTCCGTCTGTCCTTCCGTCCGTCTGTCCGTCTACTCTATAATTCGAAATGTCCGTCCGTCTGTCTGCCAGTCCGTCTGTCCGTCTGTCTGTCTGTCTGTCTGTCCGTCTGTCCTTCCGTCCCTCTGTCCGTCTACTCTATAATTCGAAATGTCCGTCTGTCTGCCCGTCCGTCTGTCCGTCTGTCTGTCTGTCCGTCCGTCTGTCCGTCCGTCTGTCTGTCTGTGCGTCCGTCGGTCCGTCCGTCTGTCCGTCCGTCCGTCTGTCCGTCCGTCCGTCCGACTGCCCGTTCGTCCGTCTGTCCATCCGTCCGGAAGGGTACCGACCGTTTAGGGTTAAACATAGAGTAAATTCGCTACTAAAAACTTAAACTCTAAAGTCACCAGAGGTGTAACACGAATTTTATTTAGTTTCCTGCGAAGTTGTCTCCGATACCATCGCTAATTTTTAAAATCAAATTAACGTTTTTGCTGTACAAAATGAAATACTTTAATAATTTTTAGTGCATTTTAATATGGAATGTAAATATTCTAAATAGAAAAAATTAATTTCTATTAAGGCGTTGCAAAGTTTTAAGTTCGCCAAATTTGAGATATGCCTGAGAGCCGGACCTACCATTTAAACTACAACCATACAAATATGATATAAAATAAGATTATTCAAACTTATTTTTAAAAAGTATGTATCTTTTACGTGTATAGTTTTCATTCTTTTCATTTTAATTAAATAAAAATTATTTAACTGCATTGTAAATAAGTCATTATTTTATTATTATTATGTATTTTATTGGTTTTTAATCAGTTTATGAAATAAAATCACAAAAATATTACAAAAATATAAAATTGATAATTATTTACAATTACTACATAAAAATAGATTCGGTTTCTTTCATGTGCTCCGTCGTCTAGTCTGAGTGAGGGCAATAGCATCTTTATCATTAACACAAGGATCTATGATTATCCTGATTCTCTGTTAACTCTGAGCCATCAGCTTAGAACTGAAAAAAAAAGAGAATGAAAGTTTAAGTTAGAAAAAATACATAGTAGAAAGAAATATTAACGGATATTAAGACAGAATTACTACACTTAAAAAAAACAGTTTTTCTTAATGACCCTGTAATAACACTAACCCTTTTATCCTCTTATCCACTTATTATATGCATTTTGATATTTAGGAAAACGCATAAATATTGATCTATAATTCTTTAGAAACTCTTTTAACATTGACAATACAGGTTTAATTTTCTTATTTCTACATTCAAAAAGAAACCAAGCTGAAATAATAATTTCTGTATTGATAATTATAGCTTTATAGAATGGTATATTAGACGGTGCTCCCAAGAAAACAAAATTGGCAACCCATGTTATATTAGATTGGTAAAGAAAAGTGTTAAAATATTCTAAAAGTAATTCTGTATTTGATGAGCAATACAGATAAAAATGACAAGAAGTTTCTCTAGGGGTGGGAAGATTTAAAGCTATTGTACATTGTGTACATGCTGGACTAGTGTCACTAAATTTTGATAAATTTGCATTAAAATGAAGAAGATTATTACATAATTTAAAAGCAAAGTCTCTTATGTTCATGGGAAGATAGGATAATCTCCACATGCACATAAACCTTGATTCTCTATTTATATCTATTTCATTACTGAGCCACATGTTTCTAGTTTTAACGGGTTGACAATTTGTTAACATAGATTTGGATATATCTAAGAAGTATCTAAAATCTTTTGCTCTCAAATTGGGCTTTGAAATACAGACCAATATTGAAGCAGATTTTTGAGAAAATTTCGTTTTACACCTATTTAAAAATACTCTTAGATTATGTTTCATTCTTAGAAATTCATTTGGGGTTACATAACAGGAAGATTTCCTGCAAAATTCATCATAATTTAAAACATTGCCAAAGTTTGAAATAAAATTACTTAAGGTAAGATTTTTTAGTTCATTACCATACCTTAACCATGAGTTTATTGTAAAGAAGTTGTTATTAATCATATTTCCTTGATTATCCTTGAATAAATGATTATTAACAACTTGGGCAGCGAGAATGTTTCCACTAAATTTCCAATAATAATCACAAAAACGTAAAAAAGCTTTAACTAGATTGTACAAAATTGGGTTAGATTCTGGAATAATTTTATCGATTTGTATAGATAATGGGTTTTCAGGATCTGCAAGAAATTGTCTTAATTCTTTACCCCATGAATCATTTGCTTTAAGACCTTTTAAAAAAATGCTAACTTTAAGACTAGTGAGAAATTCTTTTGGGTTAGGCAGGCCAAGCCCACCCTTGCTACAGTCAAGAAAAATTCTATCCTTTGCAATCCTTCCCCCTTGTTTAAGAAAACCTACAACACACCTTTCAAAGTCTGCTAAAAATTGGTCTGTTGGTTCAAAAATTGAACCCAGATATGATAATTGTGAATAAAAATATGTTTTTATAATAGAAACCCTTCCAGGAATACTAAGATTGAATAAATTCCAAAAATTACGCAACTTTACAACTTTTGCCAATATTTTGTCCCAAATTAAATTAGTGTCATTTAAAGATTTGTGCATGCTTAGACCTAAAATTGTAAAATTGTCTGAAATTTCAAAATTAAGTTCTTCAACTTTTCTTATAAAATCAAAAGAAGGTAACCCACCAGTTATAATAATTTGAGTCTTAGAGTTGTTAACTTTAAGGTTTGATAATTTTCCAAAACTGGTCAAAATATCATAACATTTTTGGAGAGATTCTGACTTTACTTCCATGAAGTTTTGCATATCGTCTGCAAAACCACTTGCTACATTTACTTTATTTTCATCTCTGTTAAAATTGTAAGGAATTGAATTTGGAATTTTAAGAGTATTTGATAGACATAATTTTATAACGAGTGGGTTAATTGCAATTTTAAATAAATTTGGAGATGGAAGGTCTCCTTGAATAATACCTAACTTATTTTCAAAATTTTGTGTTAAACCGCAATCAGTCAAGATACAAGATTTTCGGTTTTTAAATGTTGAAGATACCATTAAAATAAATTTTGGACCAAAATTAGAGAAATGCAGTACAGATTGTAAGTAGGTATTTCCTATTGTATCAAATGCCCTCGAAAAATCAATTATTAGACTTGCTAAAGGAGAATTTGTGGAGTTTGATTTTGAAAGCAGTTCATATACATTTATTAAACACTCTTGTATAAAATACTGATCAGAATAAGCTTTCTGAGCATTATGTATTATGGAATCTACAACAGTTTTTAATCTTAAATTTATAACTCCACTATATAGTTTACTAGAGTTGGCTCGATATAATTATCTCCCTATTGGCTAGTTTTCTATATGCATATCTATTTCTCAATAAATCTATTTTCCTCACCGGCATTACTATCTAAAAGAAAGTAAATATTTAATAATTTAAGTGATTTTAAAAAGATTTTTTAAATTATATTTTTTCTTTACATTACCATCACCAAAGGGTTAATGTTGATGATTACAATTTTAGTTTAATATTTGAACACACAAAGTGTCGCCACAATCGAATTCTTTTAAAACAGGGTTTTCTTAAATTTATTATATTATAAATTTAAATTTTCTTTTTTATTATTAGAAATTAAATACATCAATATAAGGTAAATAGCAACATGAAATTAAAAAAGGAATTTATTTTTAATAAAGTAAAATAATGGGTCTTATCGTTCTGGGCAATGAGAGTTTATTATGGATTATTGGAGCACTATGAGTTTTTAACAAATATTCCTTGGAAAACTTGAGTTCGTTTATAGACATTTATTTCCTATATAGATCTGACATGGATCTTGAAGCAATTAAGCAGGCCGTTTTGTACATGTTAAAAATTGGAAGATTTCATTAAATAAAAGTTATCGCAAATATACTTAGTAAATAAGGAGATGTAAGTATACCAATGCTACGCCAATTTTTAATATTAGAAAGATCTTTATCTCCACCCTTTGGAATCAAATTGCTTCTACTTATATTCATCATACCCCTTAACTCCCCTTTATTTGCCATATAGTTAAAACCATGTAACATTGTATCTTTAATTAAATCCCAAAAATGTTTAATTGACGCCATAGGTATGCCATCTAAACCAACAGCAGCATTTAAATTAGCATTTTTAAGCACGGTTTCCAGTTCAGACATTTGAATAGGTGACTCAAGTTTTATTTTATCTTCTTGCGATAATTTAAAAGGGTCAAAAATTGGATCATTTTCATTTCTTTCAAAAAATTCTTCAAAAGAAATTTCTGGTTCAACAGGCGTGCTAAAAAGTTGTTTAAAATGATTAACAATAAAATTTTGTCTTTCATTATCATTTTGAATAATATTCCCTGAGTAGTCTTTAATTGAAGATAAAGATTCATGAGAGTTCTTATTTTTCAAAAGTTCAGAAAAGCTTCTAGTGCTTTTCTCATGGTTCAATAAGTTAAAATAATTTGTGTTTTCCAAAAGTCTTAGATTTTCCCTGTGTTCAATTTCCAAAAGTTTTGCCTCTATTTCTTTAAAATTAACAGAATTAAAATCACCAATACTTCTTAAATGTGATAATTGATCAGACAAATTGTGTTTTTCCTCCTTTGTTGTTTTAACATAAAATGACTGAAAAGATATACATGTATTTTTTATTTCATTTAATAAACATTCTAACATTAAGTCCGGTTCCAAATTAGTATTATAAGACAAAAAAGTTTCAATACTGGGAAATAGTGAACAGTTTTCTTCAATTTCATTACTATAAACTTCAAGTAAATGTTTACAAAATTTGTCATTTGGTAGCTTTAAGATCGTTTTTTCAAGCCCCTGAATATACAAAGATAAAATATTGATCCTATTAATTAGTAGAGTTAATTCATTTTTATTTGGAGGTTCTGTATTATCAACCATAAAGCTGAACACAGAAAATTTTACTGTAGAATATAAATGTTCAATATTTAGTAGGGAGCTATCAATAACTTTTGGTCTAGTAATATTCTTACTTTTTCCTAAGAAAACGACAGGTTTATGGTCAAAATATTTTGATAGCCTATTCGGATATTCAACTTTTTTAATTAAAGGGACTGTGAACGTAAATTTTTCTCATCTTAATATCAAATCTTAACATCATCTCATTCATAATATCTCACAGATTGAGCAAAACGCGCTTTTGTTTGCTTAAAAAACGGCTTTTTCCAACGATTTTTATAAGGTACAGGGAAAGGAAGAAATTTTCCGTATTATATAAAATGTGCATTAAATTGCTTTTTTCTCCCATTATAGCTAAAATTAAACTTTTTCACATAGTTCTAGATTTTTCCTAACGGTTAAGCTGACTTTTAACATAAACCTTGCTTTAAAACAATGTATAATTACTTAGAAATTGATAAAATAAGCAATATTTTTTATTGAAAACCAAATACAATAACAAAGCCAGAAACAGGTTTTTTTATTATTATCCAATTAACTTTAGATGGCCCATCTCTCGCCCACCTTTAATTACAAATTTGTAAAAAATAAAGACGCAATATTTCTTTATGAACAGTCTGATAAAAGTTTAAACTAATTCTCCAAAGTGGGTTATTTATTGTCCAACACAATAAAAAAGGATATTATTATTTTAAATTACCTATGAGATTCAACCCTTTGTAGACAGTGAGGTATTTTTTTGTCAATAATACGAATTTAAAATAGGTCTTTATTACCTAATTACTACGTTATAAAAAAACTAATTGGCAATTTTATAGCATAAAATAAATCCTTAACAGTAAGTAAATTGTTTCAACTATATATGACACGTTAAATATCCCTACAAACATTATAAGAAATAAAAATGTTCAAATTTTCCCTGTTTTTTCCTTTTTCCCTCCCAAAATACCATAAAATCAAGGCATTATCCCTGGATATTTTTGTTAATAGGACGTTTTTGGTTGATCAGTGTAGTGAAATGTGCTTAGAAAATGTTAAGATTTGATAATCAGATGAGAAATTTTTACGTTCACACTCCCTTTAATGGACTAAAATGTGGGCTTGCCAAGCAATGGTCAATCCGTGACCTATTTATAGCTTGCACACTAAAAGGAATATAACTATAAGTTTTTAAATTTGGATACAGAAGTCTAAATTTGTCTACAATAAATCCATCCCTTATCCATGACACTAAAGTTTTTGTGTGTATTAAGTTAGGTATTGCGCTCATGTTAAGAATTTCATAATTATTTAAAACTACGTTAGAATTTATAGGCAAATCACATGTTAAACAGTTTAGATCTCCTAAAATAACAAACTTAGAAATTCCAATACTTTCAATTTTTTGTTTTAAGAGTGAATAAAAATCTTTATTTTGAGATTGAGTTGGACCATAACAGTTAATGATAAGCATTCGTTCATTATTTATATGCAAATCAACGATAAGGACATTTTCACACCTAGATTTAAATATTCTATAAACTTTATGACAAAAATTTCTCTTTATCATTGTGATTACACCACGACCCCCTTTTGTGCTATTAAGATAAATATCATAATTTCCGAATTTACTTATCATTAAATAGTTTTTAAGAAATGTTACGGTGACCCCTAAAATGGTGGGTCCACGCATTACGTGCATGACAGATATCTTGAGTTTTTTCCGTCTTAATTTCTTACAACTTTTTATACAGTTTTGTATTGTGGGAGGCGTAGTTAGACAAATTATTTGGGGGGGAAAGTACCAATTCAACGGTGGGCGTTCATTTCCGCATACTATCACTTCAGCATATTGTTTCATCAATACACAAAAGCAAATTAGATTAGAAGGGGTATACAGTAGTGGGTGTAATGGATCTAAAGGGATAATGATAATAAGACAATGGCCGATAAATTAATATATACCCCAATAATGATACTTAGAATAACCCCTTCAGTAGATTAAAATTTGTGGTTGCAAAGTGTGAACAATCAACCTAATGAAGCAACCAATTTAAATTGACTCAATCCCCAAAATTGTTAAGCCAACTAATGAAAAAACGTTATTTTAAAACTTTGGGTACTATTGTTATTGCCCACTCTTTCTCTGCTGTACAAAGTTTGTACGGTGTTAACAAGGACAAAAGGGATGTAAAGTAGAAATTATTTTTTTTCGTGAAATAAAAGAAATTTTTTTTTTCATTAAATAAAAGAAAAATATTTTGTTTCTTGTTTATAAAAATACTGTAGATTCTAAATAAATTTTGCTGAGTAATTTACCACATCATATTATAGACATCTTTCCATGGATAATAAGTGAAAACAAGGTTCTGAATGCCTTAACTATAACAACTAGTGCGTATCTTATGATATTTACTTTAATACTCATGTAAAATTTCTGTAATATTAATAGTGATAGAGTAGCATCGCTACTAGGAAATAATTTAACTTTGTACTTAATAGCCTTTCTTTAAGAGAAATAATTCTTCAATTTATACATGGGAACGTTTTATGGGGGCGTTCAAAAAAGTGGTGGTTTATGCACCACCAATAATTAAAATTTAAACAAAATAAAAATCTGTATAATAATGTATTTTACATATGTAAATAAATCTAATTCCTTTGTAACCTTTATTTGAAAACTTACAAGCAACTTTAGATCAAGTATCTATTAATTTGAATTCGTTCGCATGTGTTCAAATAAGTTCGTATCAAAGTGAATTATGTTTACAGGAATAAATTTAGTTGAAATATGGATCTTGAAATTGTTGGTGAAGTTTATCTATAATTTGAAATGTCTGTCAGCTTGTCAATGTAATTTTTTTTCTGCTTTTATTTTTCATTTTCATATTTTTTTGTATTTTCCTCAGAGCTTTTCAAACAGAGTGACAGATTAACATGTAAAAAAACAAAGTGAGTTACAGAGTAGATTTGCTTTAAAAAATGTGTTTATCTGCCAACATTTTTATTTTGTTAGTGAGTGAATAAATATTAGTTTTTTAAAAGCATAGCTTTTCTATAATTAGGGTCTGTCCGTCTGTATGTGAGTTTATCATTATGGGACAGTTAGCTATTCTGGTTAATTTATATGAAATATAGGTGTTCAAGTCAATTTCAGGCTCCAGGCATGATCCAGCAGGTCCTGATCCTCCAGGTCTCCAGAAATCTTTAAAAGCCTCCTGTGACCGCAATTTTTAACATAGAGCCTTCAAATTTTAAACTTAAGCTTTTCTTACACGTCTACATAATGTATTAAAATTTTATGAAGATCCGCCGCCGTTTTCCCGCTGACCGCCAACTGCGGTGGCTGGCAGGTGCCAAGTACAGCTGCGGCCGCCGAAATTTATGTTTTGAGATTTTTAATATAAAATTTATATAAATACAGTGTATTTTTTTTATGAGAACTTTTTTGAAAGCAATTTTACCCCACTTATGGTTATCAGAATTGATTGATTAATGGCTTATTTTCTTCGTTTTTTAATGCAATTAATAGAACATTAAAAGATATTTCAGTTTTTTAATTAAAAAGTACAGTAATATCTAAAATTCAAAACTTAGGTGATAACATCTAAATGGTTTTAGCGCATTTTTCTTATGCTCAAATCTTCTACCTTTTGCAAGAAAAAAAAATGGATTTTCAGTAGTCGACTTTAGGGGGGCCAGTACTCCCTCTCTGATTGTGATATGACCTGCAAACTTTTATATATTCTAGTACATGTCCCCAATAGTATATGTATCAATTTTTAGCTCTAGATCTAAACTTTGAAGCGTTTTGCAGCCATTCTTGCAAAAGGTAGAAGATTTGAACATAAGAAAAATGCGCTAAAACCATTTTTAGATGTTGACACCTAAGTTTTGAATTTTACATTTTACTGTACTTTTTAAACAAAAACTGTAATATTTTTTTAATGTTCTATTAATTGCATTAAAAAAACGAAGAAAATAAGCCATTAATCATTAAATTCTGATAACTATAAGTGGGGTAAAATTGCTTTCAAAAAAGTTCTCATAAAAAAAACACACTGTATAAACATTTTCTGGAAAAATTATTTTTCTAGCTTCAAAGATAAAAAAAATGACAGCCTTTTGAAATTTTTATGTAGAAAAGGACTTAAACACAAAGGTTGTTAAATAAAAGGGTGAAGAAAGCGAAAATTGACTTAGGCTCAGTTATAGTCGGAAATTCATTATCAAACAGGGGCCATGCACTGAGATAATAGAGGGGGAAGGGTGTTGAGCCCTACCCCCAACCGATAAATGTGCGGCAAGGGGCTCCAGGTTCAGGTGCTGCAGGCTGGAAGGTCACTTCTGGACAGGTATAAATGAAAAAAAAAATAAGTTTGAAGAGTTAGAGATCAACTTATTCAACCAAATATGCATTTTTTGGGATGTTTTGAGCATATATAAATTAAAAATAAAAATCAGCCTCCAGGTTCAGGTCCTGCAGGTCTCCAGGTGAATTCTGGACAGGTAAAAATTGAAAATTTTTAATCTTATAGTTATAACAGAACTTATTTAACAAAAGTTTCTACTTTATTGATGGTATGAACTAATTTGAAGAAAAACTTGAAATCAGGCTCCAGGTTCAGGTCCTGCAGGCCTCCAGATAAATTCTCGACAGGTAAAAACTGAAAATTTTTACTTTTGAAGTTAGAACAAAACTTATTTGACAAAAGTTGCTACTTTATGGCTAGTATTAACATATTTGAAGAAAAATTTAAAATCGGGCTCCAGGTTGAGGTACTGCAGGCCTCCAGGTGTATCCTGGACAGGTAAAAACTAAAAATTTTAACTTTTAAAGTTAGAGCATAACTTATTTAACAAAAGTTGCTACTTTATGGATAGTATTAACTCATCTGAAGAAAAATTTGAAATCAGGCTCCAGGTTCAGGTACTGCAGGCCTCCAGGTGGATCCTGGACAGGTAAAAACTAAAAATTTTAACTTTTAAAGTTAGAGCATAACTTATTAATCAAAAGTTGCTACAATATGACTAGTATTACTCAATTTGAAGAAAAATTTGAAATCGGGCTCCAGGTTCAGGTACTGCGGGCCTCCAGGTGTATCCTGGACAGGTAAAAACTAAAAATTTTAACTTTTAAAGTTAGGGCATAACTTATTTAACAAAAGTTGCTACTTTATGGATAGTATTAACTCATCTGAAGAAAAATTTGAAATCAGGCTCCAGGTTCAGGTACTGCTGGCCTCCAGGTGGATCCTGGATAGGTAAAAACTAAAAATTTTAACTTTTAAATTTAGAACATAACTTATTAATCAAAAGTTGCTACTACGGGGTCTTCAGGTGAATTCTGGACAGGTAAAAACTGAAAATTTTTACTTTTGAAGTTAGAACAAAACTTATTAAATTAAAGTTGCTACTTTATGGATAGTATTAACATATTTGAAGAAAAATTTGAAATCGGGCTTCAGGTTCAGGTATTGCAGGCCTCCAGGTGAATCCTGGACAGGTAAAAACTAAAGATTTCACTTTTAAAATAAAGAGAATAATTCATTTAATAAAAGTTGCTACTTCATTAAATTAGGGGTATTGTGTCAGCTTGTTGGATTTTTACCGCAGTTAGAGCAGTGTATTTCCTGCAGGCTTCCTTTAGTGACTGACCTGTTGACAATATGTTTTTTTTTTATTTTAGTCAATTGTTATTTTTTTTTTGCAGATATAATTCAAAATGTAACAAAATGGTTGGATTTAACTTGAACCTTGAGCCCGATTTAAAATTTCTCTTTGAATTAGTTAAATAGACATAGTTCTAACTCTTAAGTTAAATATTTTAATTTTTACATGTCCACAATCCACCTGGAGGCATACAGTACACGAACTTTGAGCTAGATTTCAAATTTTTCTACAAACAAGTTAATACTATCCATAAAGTAGCAACCTTTGTTAAATAAGTTTTGTTCTAACTTCAAAATATAAATTTTCAGTTTTTACCTGTCCAGAATTCACCTGGAGGCCCCGCAGTACCTGAACCTGGAGCCCGATTTCAAATTTATCTTCAAATTGATTAATACTATCCATAAAGTAGCAACTTTCTTTAATAAGTTATGCTCTAACTTTATGAGTGAAAATTTTTAGTTTTTACCTTTCCAGAATCCACCTGGAGGCCTGCATTTCCTGAACCTTGAGCCAGATTTCAAATTTTTCTTCAAATGAGTTAATACTATCCATAAAGTAGCAACTTTTGCTAGATAAGTTATGCTCTAACTTTAAAAGTAAAAATTTTTATTTTCTACCTCTGCAGGATCTCCCTGGAGGCCTGCAGTACCTGAACCTGGAGCCCAATTTCTAATTTTACTTCAAATTAGATAATACTATCCATAAAGTAGCAAATTTTGGTAAAGAAGTTATGCTCTAACTTTAAAACTGAAATTTTTTAGTTTTTACTTGTCCAGGATCCACCTGGAGGCCTGCAGTACCTGAACCTGGAGCCCAATTTCAAATTTTTCTTCAAATTATTTAACCCCTTACAGTCGGGCCCCTTGCCGCACCTTAATCGGTCGGGTGGGGGGGGGGGTTCAACGCCCCCCCTTATTATCTCAGTTCCTATTAGAGCTAGAGGGCTAAATTTTGTGTGCAAGTCCATGGTTTGATAATGAATTTCCGACCTTTTATAAGTATAACCTTTATTTTTAGGTCTTTTTTTACTTAAAAATTTCAAACCGCTGTAACTTTTTTATTTTTGAAGCTAGATTTTTTTTCCAGAAAATGTTTATCTTTATGTAAATTTTACATTAGAAATATCAAATATAAGTTTCAGCGGCCGCAGCTGTACTTGGAAGCTGCCAGCCGCCGCAGTCGGCGGTCGGCGGGAAAACGGCTGCGGATCTTCATGAAAATTTAATACGTTATGTAGACATGTAAGGAAAGCTTAAGTTTTAAATTTGAAGTCTTTAAGTCAAAAATTACGGCCACAGGAGCCTTTTAAAGATTTCTGGAGACCTGGAGGATCAGGACCTGCAGGATCATACCTGGAACCTGAAAGTGACTTGAACACCTGTATTTTATATAAGGATGTACTACTAGAGGATTTTTTAGTATTTTTGTATGATAAAATGCTTTGTTTTAGTCAAAAAAAATATTTTTGCTCTTTACCTGGATGACCCTGCCAGGTTTGCTGGCATCCTGTGCCCGCCAGGATGGAGATATTCAAAAAATTCCAACTCTCAGCTATGTGTCATACCCATACTTAGAAAGTCAAGCAGTTTGGGCTCTTTATCTTTCACACACAGAAAATGAGATAGAAAAAACCGGATGGGGGGGCGTTCAACGCCCCCCCCCCCCCCGACCGTTAAGGGTTAATACTATTTATAAAGTAGCAACTTTTGTAAAAAAAAGTTATGCTCTAACTTTAAAAGTTAAAATTTTTATTTTTTACCTGTCCAGGATCCACCTGGAGGCCTGCAGGACCTGAACCTGGATTTTATTTTTTCTTCATATATGCTCATAACATCCCAAAAGATGCATATTTGGTTTAATGAGTTTATCTCTAACTCTTCAAACTAATTTTTTTTTTCATTTATACCTGTCCAGAAGTGACCTTCCAGCCTGCATCACCTGAACCTGGAGACCTATCAAAAAAATTTTAAATATAAGGAAAATACATCCCAAAACTAAACTTTTTCCCCAAATAACCTATCCTCTCCCTCCTAAGACAAGGCCTATACTCCCTGTTTACGCAAAAGTGTCAGATCTGCCCCCCTCCCCCCACATATCAAACAACAAACCCTTTGATTTCATGAACTTTTTTTTGAAAGGCTCTTGTGACCGCAATTTTCTACTTAGAGACTTCAAATTTTAAACCTAAGCTGTTCTAACGTGTATATTTGACATATTTAAATTTCATAAAAATCCAGCGCCGTTTTCTTACCGACTTCTGTCTGCAGCGTCCGGAAACTGCCAAGTACAGCTGCAGCCGCCGAAATTTATATTTGGGATTTCTAATATTATATATACTTAAAGGTAAACATTTTCTGAAAAAAAATTCTTCTTCTAGCTTTAAGAGTACATAAATTACAGCCTTTTAAAATTTTAAGTAAAAAAGGCCCTAAAAAAAACAAGGTTGTTCAATAAAAAAGTAAAAATTACTTTATTCCACTTATTGTCGGAAATTCAATATCAAACAGGGGACATGCACAAAAATTTCTAGCGGTCTAGCTCTAGTAGAAACCGAGATAACAGAGTGAACGTTCAATTCCCCCCTCCCCCTCCCTTCGACCTATTAAGGTCAAGGGGACCAACCGTTAAAGGTTAAACATAGAGTAAATTCGCTACTAAAAATAAACTGTAAAGTTTCCCTAAAATTGATTAAAATTTTTACTTAGTTTCCTGCGAAGAAATCTGCGATACCGTGGCTAATTTTTAAAATTATAATCTATGCTTTTGTCATACAAAATTAAATTCTTTAATAATTTGTATTAAATTTAAATATGGAATGAAAAAATCATAAGTAGAAATTATTTGTTTCTATCAATGCGTTGCAAAATATTAAGTTCGCCAAATTTAAGATATGTCAGAGAGCCAGACCCACCATTTTAGGAGTCACCAATGTTACATTATTACCCACACGCGTGTCTTGAAGTAAAATTAAATGTGAATTTGTTTTTAAAACTGCATTAATTTTCATTTTAAACTTACCCCCATCCTTATCTAGAGAGGCTAAACTTAAATTCAGCGAGTTCATATTTTGGCTTATAACTTTTACATTGTCTAAACAAAAGGAATTTCCAGATGTAGGCTGGTTTACTGGGGGAGGGAGACTTACAATTACTTCTTCAAATATTAATTCCTCGCCTTTTTAAATTTAGATTCTCCTGAAATCTTACAAAGAGAACTAAAATTTTTCTTTAAATTAAAAATGTTTATCCCTTTTTTGAAAGATAAAACTGAACCAAGAGACATAGTGTAATGTTTCAAAATATTGTTTTGCAATTTATGAGAAATGTCAATGTAATAATTAGGAAGATAAAATTGGGGTAAATTACAACCAAGGGCAGAAGGGGGAGAATGAAAAAGGGGGAATAACATTTCACACTTACAGTAAATATACCACTTAAAAGTAACAACAAAAAGGAGCAGTTTATATAAAAAATGCATTATTTTGACAAGAATTTTTTAAACCAATGATTATTTTGTTTACTCACATTTGTATATATTTACTAGAGAAAGGTTGCAAGAATTTGGTGTTTTCAAGCATTGCTTGAGGCGCAGGAGTTTTAAAACTTTCTAAAAATGTCCAGTTAGTACCCAATCCATTTCTATACGAAACCATTATGGATTTTCCGGTTGCGCTGGGCCTAATTAGAATTTGCTTAGAGGTTAAATCCATGTCCTCAGATTTAAAATCTTTGTACTTTTCTCTTAAACTTTTAATAATTGGAAACAATTGTTTAGGCCAATGAAAGTTAACATATAACCCTTTCGTTTTTAGGGCCTTATCTAAAGCAGCCTTTCCTTGTTTAGTTTTGGATTTCAGTAATACTGGAACGATAAACTTGTCATTTTTTTCAAATGTTTCCTTAGCTAATGGGGTAATTACTACGTCCGACAAAACTTCAGGATTGAGAGTAGAAGACAGCTTTGTCCTAACCGTTTCAATCATAGAAATATCAGAATCCCTGTCAATATGAACGCCTAAATCCAAGTTGGGAACTTTACTACTCAAAGAAGCAAGCATAGTTTCATTGCACAAATCTTTATACCCTGCAGACCGTTCGATATCAGAAACAAGGTCGCCAGAAGCCACGTTGATAGCAACCGTAGCCTCTAGATTTTCAATTCTTTTAATCAACGTTTTTTGGTTGTCTGATAAGTTAAAAACATACTTCGACAAATCATTCATCTTAGTTTCTAATTCAAGAAACCAATTGGTTATTGGAGCTATGATTTTAGCCTTTTCACTAGGCTTCCCACTATTACATTGGCTTAGCTTATCTAGTTCTTCCCTTATTTTTCCCGTAGTCTCAGTTATTTTAGCAAAGTGGTCAAAAGTAAAATTATTCCAATCTGGAGGGGTAGTGGAATTTTCTCGCTGCCCTTCAGGGGAGGAATTAGAGTTAGGGGTAATGTTATTAGTCATAATCAATAAGAAACAAATAAATTACCTTAAATAATGAAAGTAACCTAGATATCAGAAATACAAACACTTTTAAATAAACACTAAGAAAAATAACTTATCTTAAATTTTCACTTGCAGAGCAGATTAGATGTGTGTTGAACTGTAGAAATGATGGTTGTAGGCGGTCAAAACTTGATGTACTCGTCAGCTGTCGAGTTACAATTGTTTGTGATGGATAGCGGGTGGTTAAAACTAGCTAGTTTAGTCCGCTGTAGAGTTAAAAGTTGGGGAAGGGGAGGAGAATGGTTTAGACAACCTTTCACCTCAAGCTCAACTGAACAAATAAGTCACTTTGTGAAAACACTCTTTCGGAAATTATAAATAATTGAAATGAAACAAGAAATCTTATTGGTTTGACTTTAGCATTATGTATTTTATTGTATTATGTTAAATTTTTCACTGAAATTAATTATTTTAGAAAAAAAATTATTTCCATCGAACAGAGTAGAGTTTTTTTATTATTGTATTGATATAAACTGAATCATATAAAATTGTTCTGTAAGAAACAATTTAACCCCAAACTAAAAGTTGCTTTTGCTCCCGTCAAAATGATCACAGCAACATATAAAATTAATTTTTAAATCCCCCCAAAAAAGTTTATTGGGGACTTAATTCAAATTTGGGCTCTGCAGTCTGATTCTACTGGTGTCATAGTATATTTTTGATATATGATTAAAAATAGGTTAAGAACAGTTTAAACCCACTTGATATTCATCCATTTAAAGACGGTTTGGCATTTTTTTCTGAATGATAATTAACCAGAACAGTCATGTTTTACCTAATAAAATGTTATTAAAACATTTAATGGCAGTTTGATGTTATGAAATTGAACCTTAACAGCTAGAAATTCGTTTCTACTATATATGAGAAGAAAAAAATAGAAACAGAAATATAATCAAAAGTTTTCAGATTTTCTTTGTTTTCCATTCAAAAAGACACGATATTAGGTCATATATCCTTGATATTTTTGGTTGATCAGTATAGTTTTAAAAATGCATTTCTCATCAGGTTTTAAAAATATGATAAATACTACTAGTTCCTTTAATTTGAAGGATAGTAAAAATTAACTAATACCAGCTATTTATAAAAAAAAATTAACTCATACGAAAGATGATACCTGGAGTTCCATCTGTCCACATCCATGAGCCCTCATTCTTCAAATCATTACCACCAATCCATACACGAAAGCTTCCGTGAATGTTCAAAAAATCTAAACAAGAGATGCATAGTTCATTATAATACAGGTTTAAAATTCCCAATCTGAACCAAACCAAGGTCTACTGAAAATAGTTGCCGAATGTGTACGCAGTTTCCTGAGTGTTTCCTCATCCTAGCTCAATATTTACTACTAGCTAAAAAAGCTTCAAACTTCAAAAAAAAAATCAAAATTTAAAAAATTCAAATTTATAATGTATAATGTATAAATCGTTTACACATTCAAATTTTGATTTTTTTTAAGGGAAGTTTGAAGATTTGTAGCTAGTAGTAAATATTGAGCTAGGATGAGGAAACACCCAGGAAACTGCGTACACATTCGGCAACTATTTTCAGTTCATCCAAACCAATATTATCTAAAGGGTGTGCAAAAAAAATGCGTAGATTTTTAAAATTCAAATTTTTAAACTAAAATTTTCTCTTTGCCAGATTTGAAATCTATGTATCTTGTATATCTAAAGGGTGAGCAAAAAAATGCATAGATTTTCAAACATCAAATTGCGCGGCTTGTGTTAATAGTAGAAAAATGTTACGCATACCATTAGAACCGATAAGAAGTCTAGTTTTTGGAAATATAAGAACGATTCCTCTGCTATGTATAGTTAGGGAGCTACGTGTTAAAATGTCTAAACTGACTTAAAACTTGACTTGCGAGTGTATTAGTAAATATTAGACAATAATTCTTGTAAAAAGACGTGCGTACATTTTTAAAATTCAAATTGCGGGGCTTGTGTTAATGGTAGAAAAATGTTACACATACCGTTAGAACCGCTATGAACTGTATTTTTTGGATATATAGTGTGTTTTTTTTATGAGAACTTTTTTGAAAGCAATTTTACCCCACTTATAGTTATCAGAATTTAATGATTAATGGCTTATTTTCTTCGTTTTTTAAGGGAAATTATGAAACAACCAAAAAAAATTACAGTTTTTGTTGAAAAAGTACAGTAAAGTTGAAAATTAAAAACTTAGGTGACAACATCTAAAAATGGTTTTAGCGCATTTTTCTTATGCTCAAAATTGGATTTTCAGTAGTCGACTTTGGGGGGCCAGTACTTTCTCCCTGATTGAGATATGGCCTTTAAACTTTGACCTATTCTAGTACATGTCCCCAATAGTATCTGTATAAATTTATAGCTCTATATCTCAACTTTGAAGCGTTTTGCAGCCATTTTTGCAAAAGGTAGAATATTTGAACATAAGAAAAATGCGCTAAAACCATTTTTAGATGTTGACACCTAAGTTTTTAATTTTCAACTTTACTGTACTTTTTCAACAAAAACTGTAATTTTTTTTGGTTGTTTCATAATTTCCCTTAAAAAACGAAGAAAATAAGCCATTAATCATTAAATTCTGATAACTATAAGTGGGGTAAAATTGCTTTCAAAAAAGTTCTCATAAAAAAAACACACTGTATAAGAACGGTTCCTGTGCTACAAATAATCTAGGAGCTAGGTGGTAAAATGTCCCAAAATTTACTCGCAAGTCAAGTTTTAAGTCAGTTGGGACATTTTAAAATGTAGCTCCCCAACTATACGTAGCAGAGGAATCTTTCTTATATTTCCAAAAAAATATACTTCTTATCGGTTCTAATGGTATGCATAACATTTTTCTAATTTTGCTCTTAATTTGCTTTAAAAATGGCAAAACGACTGAGCTGCCAGCTGTTAGCCATTACTTTTCCAACTTTTTGTTTGATTTAGGGAAAATAGACCTACCAAGGATTATTCATGCAAAATATCAGATTGAAATTTGAATTCTAAGTGCCATTTAATAATTGATTATGAAAGATGGTTGCATTAAAAAAAAAACCTTTATGAAGAGCTTTTTAAAAGCAAACTTGTTCAGAATTTACAAATAACAATCTTATCATGAGTTATTGGAACTCCTTTTGGTTCAGAATTGAATTTGAAATTTTCTTAAAAATTTTATTTCTTTGGCTATTCTAGTTGCCAAGCTATGCAATCTATGCATCTTGCATACCTAAATGGCAGTGGTTTAGTTGAGATTGGGAGTTTCAAACTAAATTTTACAGTAATTAACTTTATGCCAAAAGCACCTTCAAATCAAACAAATTTACAGTAGATGTATTGTTATCAAAATGTTTTCTTTGTTCATCTTATTTCATTTTGACAGTATAAATAATATCAATGTAAAACGTATGTTTGCCAGAAGTTTCAATATTTTAGTCATTTATTCAGCTATAGTTCAGTCTGACAACTTTACATCCATACTTTTTTTAATTGCACTGGTAAAATACTTCCACTATAATTTTTTGTTGGTTGTGTAAATGGAAGACCAATGAAGAATAAACTGTATTTCTAAAAATGGCTAATGTCTTTAAATAAATGCTCTGTAAGTACAAGAATCGGAAAGGTTTACTGGTATAAAGGGTGAGCAATAAAAATACGTAGATTTTTAAAATCCAAATTGCGTGGCTTGTGTTAAAAGTAGAAAAATGTTACGCATACCGTTAGAACCGATAAGAAGTCTATTTTTTGGAAATATAAGAACAATTCCTCTGCTACGTATAGTTAGGGAGCTACATGTTAAAATGTCCCAACTGACTTAAAACTTGACTTGCGAGTATATAACTAAAAATTAGAGGAAAGATTTTGCAAACAGAGATGCATACATTTTTCAATTTCAAATTGCGCGGCTTGTGTTAATAGTAGAAAAATGTTATGCATACCATTAGAACCGCTATAAACTGTATTTTTGAAAATATAAGAACGGTTCATGTGCTACAAAAAATCTAGGAGCTAGGTGGTAAAATCTCCTAAAATTTACTCGCAAGTCAAGTTTAAGATCAGTTGGGACATTTTAACACGTAGCTCCTAAACTATGCATAGCACAGGAATTTTTCTTATATTTCCAAAAAATAGACGTCTCAGCGGTTCTGACGGTATGCGTAACATTTTTCTACTATTAACACAAGCCGCGAAATTTGAATTTTGAAAATCTACGCATTTTTTTGCTCACCCTTTATTTTGACTACTAGAAGATATATATCTAAAAATTCAATTCCTAGTAAATTTTTGATAATTTTAATCCTAGTTTACAAAACAGTATTATAAAGACTTCTTCAAGTTGAACAAATGATAAAATCGGACATTATCTAAAAATCTTTTATGAACTGAGGCTTAGTATTCTATATAAGGAGTAATTTTGACCTCAGCTAGATTTTGTCTGGATTTTGATCTTAAACAACAATAATATAAAAAGCTTGTACATTTCCACCAACCTTTAACAAACTCCCATTCCTTCACTGACTTTATCGAAACTAGTTCTCCACCATCAGCCTGACATAGTCTATTGGCGTCGTTCCAGTCTCTTTGAGCTGCCATCACTGTGTAACAATTTCCTGCAAACATTTTAGAGATTATGTTAATAAAATTATAATTTAACTCTTTTATGGGTCAATAGGGTGGTGTTGAATGCTCCCTTAATTTCTGATAGAGCTAGAGGGTTTGACTTTGACTTTCACACCTGCAGGATAACAATTCGAATCTGTAACTGGCGCTGACACCAAAATTTAATTTTACTTTGCATGAAGAATTAATTTACACTGAAATGGCCATCACAATCGGTTTACCTAGTTAACTTTTTTGATATTAGAAATAAAAAAAAATATCACATTATTCAATTAAATCAACTTAACCAAAATGTCAAGAAATATTTTTCTATTAGATATTTTTTCTTATGATCTTGTGATTTAAAAAAATGTTTTTAAAGATTGATATCTTACATTCAAAAATCCAAACTATAATTTGTGGTATTGATATTTATAAGAATGGATTAAACTTTTTAAAATTGTGATTTTTAAAATCACTAAATGTGTTTATTTCTATTGGCATTGCTACTACGGGAGTTTTAGTCTTTATTCATGAGATTAGTAAAACATTCATAGAATATCATATTCTTTTGTAATTAGATTAAATTAAATGCTTATAGACAATTGGCAAATTAAACACTTGTATCTCTTCCCCCCCCCCCCCAAAAAAAAAACCCTCAAAAGATGATACTTGACTATTGATATTTCATTCTGAAATAGGTATTAATATTTTGAATTTACCTAGATCAGAATTCACAATCCATCCATCTGGACAACCTAAAACAATAATTTTTTTAAGATAGAATATTAAAATCTAATAAGTTATTATTGTCAACAAGATTTTTGAAATATGAGATCCACAATTAATAAAGAATTTAAATTTTTGAATGTTATATTAAAACATTGTTTAAGGTTAGTATGTCTTTTAACCTATTTTTAGAAAAATACACTGTTCTAAAACAGGAAGATATATTTTGATTTTAGCAATTATTAAAAATATAGGTATATGACATTAGAAAACACCAAATATGATCAAAGATATTTAGCATAATTTTTAACAACTTGTCACAAATTATTTTGAAACAAATTAACAGGATGTAAAAATGAAAACTGGAGTCAAAATTAAAAAATTTTTTATGGAGGTTTTGAAATTTTTTTGGCCTTATTAAAGCACACAACTATTCTAAGATTACAAAAATCATCTCAGCCATCATGATATCATTACTAAGAGTGGGGGAAATGTAATCATAAATTACTTTTTTTAATGAAACAAAACATAATCATAGATTATATTTCTGCTTTAAAACAATATAGTTAATATTATATGAAGGTATTTCAATTAGGGTTGGGCCGGATATTTTTTTGGCCGGATACCGAATATCCGGCTGATTTCAAATGCCGGATATCCGGTAATTTGGCCGGATATCCGCTAAATATCCGGCTACTCGGCCAAATTACCGGATATTCGACCGGATAACCGGCCAAATTACTACATATTAAAGTATCAAAAAAGGATATAGTCCCTTTCGTGGCAACGCACCTGAAGGGGCAATTTGTTGTATTTTTAAAATTGCTTTTAATAGGTTATTTTAGGTTATATTTGGTTAGGTGATTGCCCCGCAGGGTTAGGCAATTGGCCCCGCAAGGTTAGAGTTCCCCACGAGGGGCTAGAAATAGGAGGAAAGCTACTGTGAAAATACGAATAATCGCTCCTTAAGGGGCGTTGCCAGGAAAGGGACTATACCCGCAAAAAAATTTATTCATAAACTTGTGTTTTTTAGCAGCTGCGTCCCTAGTATCTAGGGATATTAGAAGGGACATGAAAGTGCAGAAAAATAACTTAAAACCTTACAACGACTTTTTTATAAAAATTAAACAGCCTAAAACCACCCTGGGACCTATAAGAAGCTTCACTCTAAAGGAGAACCATATCGGTTCAGCGGTTAGCAAGATCCTTCGCTACAGACAAAAAAGCTTACTACTTTATATAATAGGATAAAATTAAGGTTAAAACTTAAAAATTAGGTAACTATTAAATAATCTTTCTTCTTAGCAAATAAATCTAATTAACTACTACCCTCAATCTGTAATATCAACCCCTAACGGTTGGAGGATGGGCGGGGAGGTGGCGTTGAATGCCTGCCCCCCCCCCTTTCCCTCTGTTTTTTTCTATCCCATTTTCTGTGTATAAAAGGTAGAGGGATATAAATGAGTGACTTTCGAAATATGGGTATGACACATATTTGAGAGTTGAAATTTTTTTAATATCTCCTTCCTGGCGGGCACAAGATGCAAGCAAATCTGGTAAGGTCATTCAGGTAAAAAGTAAAAATATTTTTTTACTTAAACAAAGTATTTCATGTTATCTAATACTAAAATATCCTATAGTCGTACATCCTCATATGTAATATAGGTGTTTAAGTCGATATCAGGTTCCAGATATAATCCTGCAAGTCCTGAACCTCCAGGTCTCCAGAAATCTTTAATCGGTTCTTGTGATTTCAAATTTTAAATTTTTTTATATATCTTCATGACATATTACAATTTCATAAAATCCGTTGCTGTTTACCTGCCAACTGTCGGTTTGCGGCTGGCAGCTGGCAAGTACTACTGCCACCGCCAAATTTTATGTTTTTATATTTTTAATATAAAATTTACATAAAGATAGACATTTTCAGAAAAAAATTGTTCTCCTAGCTTCAATAATAAGAAAATTACAGCCATTTAAGATAAAAAAAAAATAGAGATTTTTGTTGAAAAATATAAAAGATTATATTGCCGGATATCCGGCCGGATAGTTTCAATATCCGGTATCCGGCCGGATATCCGGCCCAACCCTAATTTCAATAATGAATTTATGGGGAAGGGATTAGTAAATTATTGTCAATGAGATAACAAAACTAGATTACTTACATTCGCCTGTATCAAACAATGCTCCAAGCACAACAATAAAGAATAATATTCCTCTCATCCTAAATCATAAACATTTTATTATAGCTCAGAATCCTATTAATTTTTCGAGAATTAAACTTAATTAGGCTGTACCTTTGGCCCCTCAGAACCAACAGATTTTATTAAAAATAATTGACCATAGTTTTTTTAATTGCATTTTTAGGTTTAAAATAAATTTGTTCCTTTAAATTTTTAACCGCTATTTAATTTTTTTAAATAAAATAAAATTAAACTCATTAAGAAAGAGTTTGCTGTCAATATGATTTTGGCCAAATAGTCAAGCCCTTGGTAATATGGTGCTATCGCTAAATACTATGTGTGTATGCCATTCCCCAAATTAAAACATTTTTCACCCTTTCTTGTATGGGCATCCTGGCATGGTTCTAAACATTTAAGAAAAGAATAGTGGGGGCCAGAGCTATCTATAATTACCTATAAGGCAAAGACCCTGTTCTGGCTTTATATTGGGTCTTTGTACTGCAGGTATTAAAGTGAAAACAAATAAAAAAATAGTTTTCTATTTTCTTATAAATTTACACTTGTTATGAACAAATGGTTAAAAATTCTGCTTATTTTTTTTTTGAAATTTGAAAGAAAGTTAGAATTTAAAGTTATAAACAGTACACAAAGAAAAGACACTTTTGTGCATTCAATATATTATGTAGTATCGCCAATCATGGGTAGAATTGGATTAATTCATACACTTTTTAGTATTTCTGAGCTGTATTTAAATTTGATGTCGTTTTTTCTGATAAACAAAAGATAGTTTGTCAATATGTTTTTTAAAAAAAGCTCCTAACTGTTGACAATTTGATGTAGAGATTAGAAAATTTAGAAAATTTCTTGGAATGAATTGTAGAGTGCTACTAAACTTATCAGTACAGTTAAATAATTTTTGTATCTAAGCTCTATAGATTATCATATAAAAATCACAAAGTTAAATTACTTTATCTAATTATGTTTACTTTTTAGAATTTGATCCTCTTTTTTAAAGAAGTTCATTGTACAAACTACCAGTTGAAGGAAGATTTCTAAATATCATTAATCCTTGTAAATTACACTTATATTATCAATATGGCAAGCAACTCAGTTTGGTGTCCTACTATTATATTGTAGTGACCTAAAAACAGTGTCAAGGATCATATGATTGGTCAAATATCCTCACAGGCAAATATATGTTTGGAAATTCTACAAAAAATACTGCAATTGTGGAGACTATGCCTTTTCAATCTTAAATTGTCTCAAACTACTCATCAAATCATTTAAAATATTTTCAAAGATCGTGATAGATAAAGGGAATAGTAGCTATCGCAAAATTCTGTAAAATTGTGATTCCAGTTAAATGCGCATATTAGGTCAAACTGTTAGCAAATATGCGTTTATTTATACTATGCGTTTGATTAACATTGAAAACAGTTAGACTTAAAAGCACTTTTGACTGGAATCTTGCTTACAATTTTACGGAATATTGTACTATTGAATCTCTTCGCTGGCCACCTGCTGCTCCTTTTGATTCATATACATGAAAATAAAGGAAATTATCAGATGTGATCTCTCCTATGCCATATTGATGCATTATTTGAAGACAATCACAAAGTGACAACTATTGAACCCTCCACTAGTATTTACATAAATAGGATTCATATTGAAGCTTCTTTAAAGGATTTTAAATAAATACATGATGTCCCGCTTTTATGTTTAAAGCAGGAAAGGTGAATTTGTCCTCTTATGAAAGAGGTATAGCAGATTGGCCAATTATATAAAAGCAACGAATGCTGTAGCCTATTTTAAGACATCATACCATAGACTAAGATACAAGAGTAATACAATTGTAAAAAATATTTTTAAAAATTATATAACTTTATCTTAAATTCAAATTATAGGTAGATTTTAAATTAGACATTTATTTTACTTATTAATTAAAAGTTAAAAAATACTCTAAACTCTATGAAAAATTTAAGGTTTGATAATGCAATCAAAACTCTGGATTATACATTCTTATATGGATAAAACTAACTAACTAAAACAATTTCTAATAATAGCTTCTAACAGCATAATTCAGCAAAAAAGAAATTTAATTTTAGTCTGTTAGGTAACGGTTTCTTGCTATTGGGGGGAGGCAGTTGTCTGGAATATACTTAGACATGTATATGAACAAGAAATGAAAATAATAAAAATTCCAAAAATAATTTGAAATAATACCTAACAAGAATTGTGTGTTGTTACTAATATGTCTAACCTTTATTTCTTGCCTTCAATGTAGATCCAACGAGATTGAATGACTTACTTGACTATCAAATAAAACCCTTCTTTTAAATGCAATTAAATTACTAGAAAAGGTGTTTATTATAAAAGATTTATAAATATAGTACATCTAGATATTCCAACTAGCCCCATAATCTGCCAAACTAAAAAGGAAATTTTAGCAGACAAACCATTGTTGTTATAATAATACGAGCTTCGAAATTTTTGTTGAGTTTTAACTTACTGAAATCTAACTTTATTCTAAGACTAAGCTGACTTTTTATACTTGTTCTGTCATATGTTTCACATTATAAAAGGGAAGAAAAGTTTACATTAATAAATAATTCATCCAAAAAAGTCTTTGCTATTTATAGCTTACTCATTATGCAAACGAAATGAAACAATTACTGCCCGTTTGTAAAAAAAATTATGTTAATACTAAATCAATAATATGGTCTAATTATTTCCCTATTGGCTAATTTAGAGAGTATGAATCTAGGTTATATCTATTATTTTATTAAATATCTAAAGGTACATAATTCAATGTAATGAGAGCATTGAAGTTTAATTTGTACAGATAATCAGGAAGGAAGGGAGAGCAATGGATCAAATATTCAATATTTTAGGGTTTCAAACCTTGGGTACCTGCAGGATTTAGACTATATTTGGGAACTCTAAGTACTAACGCTCAGTTGCCGCGTAATTTGTTATGAATGTAACAATTAACACAAATTCTAGCAGACAAAAAAATTATATTGTATAAAATTATTTTGGCTTGTTCTAACAAATATTTTTTTCTTCCAAGAAAATGTCATTTCATGTCTAGAAACTCTACTGTGATTTTTGTGTAATAAACAATCAAAAACTCTCTTGAATTTTGGTGGGAGTTAATAATTTTTAGGGCAATTTTCAAGTGATAAATTACAGAATGTTTACTACCTTGTGATGTACTGTAACCTATTTGATAAGTATATGATTTTCTTCTTAAAATCTTTCTCATTTTGAGTTATCTAATCTATATGACCCTATACAATTATACACTTTAAAGTTTTCTACAAATTTTTTTGGAAAAATCTGGTTTTCGTGGCTTTTCAGTGAAAACTCTCAAATCGAAATAATTGCCAATTGTCCCCTGTCTTTCTTCCTGACAGATAATAGTGATAACCTAGAGACATACTGTCTAAATCAGACAATAGTAGAATACTAAAGGTACATTCAAGGCATCTCATTGGTTGAAACAATTTACTGTTCATGGTAGGCAAGTGCATTTTTTCATTTCATTCGCATTATAATTCAGCTTTAAATTGATGCATATCTTATAATAAAGCTTTTCTTAAGTAAATTAAGTCATATAAATAAGTCATGTAAAAAAATTTACCTTGTATAATGTGAAGCATATGACAAAACATATAAGTTAGTTTTAAATAGTTGAATTTCTTAGGATGAAGTTAGCTTTATAAAAAAAATATATCGTCGAAAAATCGCTTGTATATAACAAAAAATAAAGCAAATATTTCTGTCAACTAAAAATCCCTTTTTAATTTTACCAAAAAAATCGGGTCAGATGGGTCATCTAGATATACTATGTCTATTGTACAGATGCTATAAAATAAAGATGTTTAGATTAGAATTATATGGACTTTAATGAAACGATTATAAGCTTACCGTTCTTGATAAATTATACCTAACAAACATAGGACTGGAAGTACCCTAGAAGTTTTATATCAAAAGAACAATTATTAATAGTTCCTACTGCTATGTCAGGTGCGCGACATGAATAGTTAGTTAGAGTACGGGGAATGTCTTGCCCACAAATAGTCGCAACTCATTAACATGCTCAGTTAGGATTAATATAATTTTAAATGTCCCTGTGAAAGTATTTTTGGAAAACGTAATTTTCTCGGCTGCTATTTAAGATAGAAGGTTTGTCAACTTTTCCATCAATATAGAACATAATTATTTACTAAGTATATTTGTGATTACTTTTATTTAATGAAATCTTCCAATTTTTAACATTTACAAAACAGCCTGCTTTATTGCATCAAGATCCATGACAGATCTATGTAGGAAATAAACGTCTTTATGAGTCTTCCAATGATAAAGTGTTTAAAACTCATAGTGCTCCAATAATCCTTATTAAACTCTCATTGACCAAAGCGATAAGACCTTTATCCTATTTGTTTATGGAATGAATTAAGTTTTTCACTTCATGTAGATATTTGAATTACATTGAAGTATTTAATCCTTATTTCATAAATAAGAAATATACGTTCATAATAGAGTAAATCTGAGAAAACTGTATTTTAAAAGAATTCGATTGTGGCAACACTTCCTTTGTGTTAAAATATTAAAACTAAAATTTTAATCATATTAACCCTTTGGTGATGGTAATGTGAAAAAAATATAATTGAAAAAATCTTTTTAAGATCATTTAAATTAATAAATATTTACTTCTTTCTTTTAGATAGTAATGGTGGGGGAGGAAAATTGATTTATTGAGAAATAGATAAATAGATATGTACTTATAGAAAACTAGCCAATAGCGATATAGTTATATTGAGCCAACTCTAGTATATAAAATATCCACGGCGGTTGGACTGCTTTTTGGCAGGTTTTTAGCTACTTTTATATTATTCATATATTTCCTTATATCTTTGGTGAATTTGGTTCGAATTCTAATTTTTTATGACAGTATCAAATTATTTTCCCGTTTTTTCCAAGAGACTTATGTGTTCAAAGATGAAGAACAGGTATTCTTTTCGGATTTTTGCATATTTTCCCCAAATATTTGGTGTTTTTGGTCTGATTCTCAAAGTTTGGATACTATTATCAAAATTAAATTTCCCTTTGTTCTGAACATCCAGTATGTAATTTATTTTCACTGTCGGTCTGTCAGTTATCATACTAAATATAAATTTTGAATACAATTTAAATATGCTTATATGCTTGATTTTAATATATGATCTTTAAATCTCCTTGTCCTTATTCTTATTCATGATTTGTTTGTGCTTCGCTTCTTACGAATATTGTTTTATCCTTGTTTTATCCTTGTTTTATAGTTTTATCTACATTATATATCTTTAATATCTTTATATACATTATATATCTTTAAAGAACAACTGTTTTTATTTAATTATTGAAAGCAAAGCTTTTCTATAGTTTCTCATAGTTTCTGGGAAGGTTTATAGCTATTTTTGGGGAGTGTACCACCAGCCACCTTCCCAAGAGAAATCGCTAAAAATACCAAAAGTGACTCCTTACCCTACCAGTTTTTATTATTTATCCTTTAAAATCTAGATAACTACTCAACTGATTAAGTTCTCAACTTTGGATCCCATTGATGAATTGGTCCCATTTTTTAAAGAAATATGTCAATATGTGATTTTATGCTATTTTGATTGCTTCCACATAGGAATACAGAGTCCCAAGATGCAACATTCGCAGCCGCTAATTGTTTTGAAGATTCATAATAGCTTTGCATATCTCGTCTATATACTTCTTGTCTGTCGGTAAATAATATCAAAGTCATTTTATTTTTACCAGGGAAATAATAATAATAATAAATTTTTGTGCAATTCAATATTTATAATACAAAGCAAAATGATGTCTGTCCGTCCGTCCGACCTCTTGGGGCAAAGTCCTTTGAGGATAGGGGCGAAGCCGCTAGTATTTGATAATGAATATCCGACGATATGTGAGTCAAAGTCAAATTTTGCTTCCTTCACCCTTTTTTTAACAATTTTTGTCCTTAGGTCTTTTTTTACTTTTTTTTTACTTTCTTATTTACTTAAAACAATTTTCTCAGAAAACCTTTATCTTTATGTAAATTTTATATTAATAATCAGCTGTTATCCGATATACATAGTAAGAGTAGGTGAAATGCCTTGGCCCATAAACAGGCGCAACGCACTACCATGAACAGTTAGGACTTCTCAGACAAAGGTCGTGCAAACAAAGGGTTGGTAGTCTGATGGATGTTACTTAACCTAATATTCTTGGGTGTAAAAGTATCGCATCCCATGGATTCTCTAGATTTTCACTTAAATCGAAGGAAATTCCCGCCTTTACGAGGTTATGGTAATAAACATGAAATGCTTTGTTCAGTCAAAAAATTGCTCTTTGCCTGGATGACCCTGCCAGGTTGTGCCTGCCAGGATGGAGATATTAAAAAACGAAAACTATATTGGTTCAGCGGTTAGCGAGATCCTTCGGTTTAAATAGACAGATAGACTGAATGACAGATATGTTTTACTTTTATATAAGGATAAGATAGATGTACAGAAAATATGCTTCATATAAGTCCCAAATTTTCTTCCATTTTAAGCAATTAACAATATTAATACTTTATACACTTGTTCATTACATTATCCTTAAAGATATAATATTTTAATCATTTGATTGGATCAAGTCTAGTTCACAGTAATATGTTTATGGGACACTTTAATATGCATGATCCTTTTAAAAAAAAATCATATGCAAGAACATTATTATTGATGGGCGCAGGGCTACTCTTTACGTCGGTCTGTATCTCCCACTATAAAAATACCATAAAATGAATAAAATAAGTTTATACATTTTTTAGATAATCTATCCCAGGAAAATTTTACCGTTAACTGTACCCGATCCTTTGGTTTTAAATAAAATCATTAATAATTTCCGGTTTTAGATAAAATCCTTAACAATTTCCTGTAATTGTTGGACCACATTTACTCCTTTAATAACTAAGATCAAAACTAAGATGATAATTAGTGAAATTTATTTTAAAAACTACACTTGTTACCTTTTTATACTTTTTGTATTATTTGATTTAAATTTTTTATAAAACATTCATATAAGCAAAGCTCTGAAATGGTAAGACAAACGAATATTTACACTTGTAGAGTGTCAGAACTGAATAAAGAGAATCTAAATATCTAAGTCAAAAGAAAATTAAAAAGTAATTAAAACTGCTTGAATACACGATCAAGGAACATACTTACATCTTTGGGACTTGATTAGAGAGCAGCTTCGCTTATAACTTTGTACCCCCCCCCCCTCCCGAGCCCCCTCTTTCATAGCTCAAATCCCTTAAACCTCTCTTAAATGTTCTGGTGGAACACAGTAATAGTGTCTGACTGATTATGACGTAACAAAAAAAATTAGCCAATGAGAGGCCATTATTGACTTATGGTAAATTTTATAGTGGCCTCTCATTGGCTAATTTTTTTTGTTACGTCATAATCAGTCAGACACTATTACTGTGTTCGTTCTGGTGCGCACCTCTACTCACAATTTTATCAATTCCAGACAATTTTAAGGCCTTGGAAATAATTGTCTTAAATCTACAGATGTTTCTATTTTTATCTGTTTAAGTTTTGTCTGGCTTTATAAATTGCTATAATTTGAAGTAAATATCATTATTTTAATCGTCCTTTATAATTATTGAATATTAAGATAAAGATAAATAAAAATCTGTTACTTCCTTTCATATACATAAATTTCATAATAAAATCTTTTTACTAATCGCGTGTTCGCTTTCATAAAAAAATAAAAAAAGATTAAATGGGGATATGTTTTAACCCTTACAGATCGGGGGGGGGGGGGCTCAAAGAGCCCCCCCCTCTAGTTTTTTCAATCTCATTTTTTTGTAGGTAAGATGGAGAGGTGTAACTTCATGACTTTTTAAGTTTAGTAATTATACGTCGGCAAGAGTTGATTTTATTAGGATATCTGGTCTGTGTCGGTCGTGGTGTCCGGTCAAAGTCGGTTGGGTAGCAAAAAAAATTAGAAAAAATTCTAAATAAATCTTAATTTCTACATTATGACTTTTGTGTATAAGGTAGAAACCTAAAATTTTTTTGGTGAATACTTAAATATCAATGACCTTCTGAGAAAAGTAGTGTTATGACCGTTTGACCGCTCCCTGACCGACTTTATGACCGATTTTTGTCCGGCTTTTACTACAGTCATATATCATGAATATCGTGGCTTCTATTACAGCTAGAGACCTATAATTTTTTTTGGTAAATCCTTGAGCAATAATAAACAGACAAAATATTAATTTGCGCCGCCAACCGCCGTTTTACCGCCGTAACCGCCGAAAATGGCGGTTTCCGTTATTTTCCGTTTTTCGGCGATGATCAGAAAAAAAAAATTTTTTTGTTATGAAAAATAAAAGTTCGTCCTAAAATTTGGTCATCCTAGCTGCAAAATTGGCCGCTCTACAGCTGTTTTAAAATTTAGCGGCTGGCCCGATCTGTAAGGGTTAAGGGACTGTGCATGAAAAAAATGTCTAATTTGATTAACAAATCATAACATCATCTCATTCACAATATCTCAAAGATAAGGTGGAATGGGCTCGCGTTTTTTGCATAGTTATTACTTTGAAATTGATAAAAAAAAGCCATAATTTTTTTTATACAAATTACAATAGCAAAGTTAATAAAAAGAAACTTAAGTTGGTCTATTCTCGACCATCTTTAATTACATATTTGTAAATAAATAATATGTGCGATATTTCTTTATGAACAGTCCGATAAAAGTGTAATCTAAATATCTAATTTCAGCTGTCTTATGTGCCAATCGGACCAATTTTCTTCACTACCACTCAGATTTTTGAAATACTCTATATTTTGGTTTATTAGGTGGTTCTTATCTCAGAAAAGGGCAGAAAAAAGACCCTGCAGTCTAGATACCTTGCTATTTATGTTGGTAAGGACCGAAAAAAACAACCCATTCTTTCGCAACTTTAAAAATTTATTTTTTAATCCAACTTTTGTCAAACCTAAACACCAAATTGATCACTTATTCATGTAGAAATCCCACAGAATGTTAATTTGGCAAAAACTTCAGTTTGTCCTACAAAAAGTATCTTATAACATCATACCTTGTTGTTAATGTATTAGAAGTTAGTATTCCAAAGATCATATTAATAGGATAATTATATCACATACAATTTTTTTGTTAAAAAAGAAAATCAGATGTATTATATATTCCAATGAAAAGTTATTGCCAAAAAAAATGTTTTAAATGGACGATTATAGAGTTGCTACATTTACTACAGGAATCCCCATGAAATCGATAAGGCAATTTTGACATCCCTAAATTAATGATAAGAGCTCTCAGTTACGGACGGACGGATCCTAATTCTAGGAAAGCTTATGTTTTAAAAAATGGAGACCACCTTTGCGAATGTCTTAAACCTATTAAGATAATGACTTATTTATCTTTCAATGGTGAATTCAGACGACATGTTTATGGTTTAAGTAGCGAAGCTACTTTATAGCCTATAAGTAAGGTATGTTCGTCAAAGCGATCGTAGCAATTTGAGATTATTCAGTATTTTCCGTTCACAAAAAAATTACTGCAAGTAAAAATTTTTAAGATTTAATACTTTGTGAAAATTTAATTAAAACTATTTGCTTAGTTCCTTGTCATTTTGAAAACTTGTTTTTAAAAGTATATCTTTTTTCATTGCAAAATTTTTCATTAATTGATACAGTTTTTGCAAAAGAACTAAAATACTTTTGATGTTTAAAATGCTAGCGGTTTTATCTCAATTTATTTATTTATATTTTGTGGGGATAATTTAACTAATTACAGGTGATTTATTTTACATGGAAACAATGAAAAAAAATGATTCTGCCAAAATGATTACACTTTTTTAGCCAATAATGTGGCCGGAATATTCTGCACTGTGTTCTTATTGGTCCAATTAAGGGTGTATATTTATTCTCAATTAAAAGGCTTTTCGTAAAAAGTAATAATACAGAAAATTCAATACTATACAATAAGTAAATGTTTAAATAGCAATTCTTTATGTAATACTTTGATTTCAAACATTTTATAACACAAAATTTATGATATCTCTATATAATAATATTCACAGGAACAGTAGTGTATATGGAGAGTGTATTTTTAAGTTTCTATTCATCATTACATAAAAGTAACAAAATTTCTTTCTGTATGTGTGTAGCAAAGGATCTCTTTAACCTGATATCGTTCTCCCTTGCAGTAAATCTTTAGGTCCAGGAAAGGTTTATAACTAATTTTGGAAAGGAAACCAAATGGCACCATTTTTCTATCTAAAAACAAAATTAAAAGTAGTGGGTTGACTCCCCTCCCCTTGCACTCAAGTTATGAACAACTTTAAAGTATTTTTGTCCTTACACTCCAAATCCAACGCACAGTGGTTCCAAAAAGAAGTTGTATATAAAAAGTGTTAGTAAGAGTTTTTGTGTCAATGGTTAACCCTTTTTGCTGCCTGCCTTTGGTGGCCATAGTTGTCATACAAAGCAACAAAAAAAAGCTAAAATTAAGTGTGACTAGAGTTATATTTATGTTACCCTTGACCGTGGCTCAGCTTGTTATCGGGGAGGTGAGATGTTCTAATCTTGGCCCGACACCGCGTCATAACTATAGACTTTAAAAAGTGGTTCCTAATGCTGCTAACATAAATAGTTAGAGTAAGGGAAATGCCTTGACTCATAAACAAGCGCAGCTAATTACCATGCAAAAAGATCGTGCAATGAAAGGTATGGTTGTCTGTTGGATGTATCTTAACCTAATATCCAATAGTGGGCGTTAGAGTATTGCATCCCATTACAAGCGGATGATGCCTTGGGTTCTCTATATATAAACTTGAAATCGAGGAAGGTTCCAATAAGAAATAAGTAATAAATTTACGTTACTTTTATATATGTCGGTCAACAAACCAATTTAGTGTTTTATTTAGGTAGACATTTTGGCGACTTACTGATGTTTAAATAGACATCATTGACATTCATTTTGTCGACTATGAGATCTGATTGTATTTTGACTATAGCTACCACATTCTCGACATAATACAAGGTATATTATATTCAAGAAATTAGAAATTAAATTTACATTCCTTAGCCTGACAGACAGATAAACAGCCCGCTACTTAAATTTTTGTTGTTTTGCAAGAGCGCTACGACTCCTAGTGGGCAAAATGTCAAATTATATTTGAAAGTTTATCATTCACAATCGTACACACATCATATGGTGCTTCTGTTAAGGGATCTAAAGGAATAAGACAATGGCCGATAAATTGATGTACATTATAATGATGGTTCTCAAAATGACCCCTTCTGTAGATTAAAATTAGTTTGAACACTCAACTTAATGAAGCAACCAATCGATATTAAGTGAAATCCCCAAAGTTGCTAAGCTAACGAATAAGAAGACGTTTTTATAAAACTTTGGGGACTAGTGCAATAACAGACCATTGCCCGCTCTCTATCAGGCTTATGTTTGAATAAGCCTTCGCTCAAAGCCACTAGGGGCACCTTTTATGAATCAAAAAAGGTATAAACTATATATCTTTCTGAAGTGGATAACACAAATAAGTCTATTATGTTTATCAAATCTTTTTAATAAATTTATGTAAACAGTAATTACTAGAGGATGGATAACAGTATAAGCTGATATTGTTTAAATATTGTTGGCCGCTAGCAGCTAGGAGAATATTCAAGTTATAAAATAGGCCAAAAGTTTCACAAAAATGAAAAACTCAATCGATTCATAAGATTATATAAAAATTATGAATTCTCTATTTCAGTTAGGCTCTTTTTTAAGTGAATGCCCTTAGAGACTAGAAGCATGGCCATAATATTACAATGAATTCGACTTCACTTAATTAAGAACTTAGTCGGTTCAGTAGTAGGCCAAATCTTTATAAAAGAAATAGGCTGAAAGCTGAAAGTATTTTTTTTTTTAAAGAATTGAGTAGCTTTGCATATAAAAATTGTGCTTAAATATAAAAAATTGAAATTTTAAAAAATCACCTACGTAATGCACCGACTATTTTTTCAAAGTTAAAAACAAACTCCAAAATCTGATTTTAAGAATATAAAGTAGGATGTTTTTCTGTCAATAGTTATTTTTCGCATTGTATTAGAGACAGCTTTCCGCAGATAATAAAATGAAAAGTTATAGAATGTCTCCCCCTATAGGCCGAAAATCTTGGCAAACAAAACTAGTATTAATTTTATGAGTTTATTTTTTATTTTCGTGAAAATTTGACTTTTCAGTATGGCTGATAACTGGTTGTAATCCAGCGGATAACTTTCGGTTTTGAAGCCATGCTGGAAAGTTTTCTCTTTGATTAGAAAGCTAGGTGATTGTCAATGACTGAAGCAATTCATCGGAAATCTGGACGGCTTATTAGTCGAAGTTGGAAGTCTTTTATGCAGCTCTTATTATCGGTTTGCACGGTTTGCAAAAATCATAATTTGAAAAAAGTTAATTAAAAGAACATGGTATCTAAATATTTTTTAAAATATAGGTTTAAGACTGTCCTATTATATTTTGATTTAACAAGGATGATAAATTGTAATAATAGCAAAGCTCATGAAAGTTTGTTAAACGGCGATTATATAAAGATTAAATCTTGTTAATATTTGCGACAAGAAAATGATTTTTTTTTTATCTAACACTAATCTGTTGAAGTACATTTAAAGGAACCGATATTTAGATTCTCAGCAATTTGTCTGTGATTACCCACCACCAAATATAAATTTGTATCCCCCCCCCCCCCTAAAAAAATCTAAAGCTTGGATGTCCTTGCCTATACGATATAAAGATTAAACCCACCCCAAATGAATTTAGGAGTGCCTGCGGCATTTTAAATTTTTACCCCCAACCCACAAATGAAAACGGACGAACGAAAAGCCCGAAAATTGGAAAGCTTTGCTGATTAAATGCATGTTCAAAAATGTCTAAAATGATTTTATTGTGAAAATATCACACATCTGCTTGGAGATAAATCTCTGATTTCAAAGGATAGGTTAATGGAAGGTTAATAGAAGATAAATTTATCTACTTTTTACTTTGGGGATTGATTTGTTTATCTTCCATTGTTATATCCTCTAACATAGGTAGGTTTAAAATTGAGAATCTTATTTGATTTTGTCAAATAGTATACTTCAAATAAAAATTTCTATTCTGTATATATATAATATGTAATACATAAATGTTTTTTTTTATTACAAAAAGCGGTTCTCATTTTTTTCATTTTTCATGAAATTCACGAAACCATCATATAAATTCTCTTTTTTTATTAACAGTTTAGTCAGTGTAAACCACATTAGAGGGATTGATAAACAATATATTTTAAATTACTACGAATATTTGCTTAAAGCAGTATCTACTTTTTTTTATTATTGCCGATATAGGTAATAGGTTCGAATCTCGGCCCAACAACACGTCATAACCAAAGATGTTAAAATGGTTCTAACTGCTGCTATATCAGATTGGAACATTTTTTGTTAGAGTTTCGGAATTCCTTGGCCCAAAAAAGACACAACTCACTGCCACAAACCTTTAAAACTTTTTAGACAAAAGTTGGTCGTCTGTAGGACGTTTGACTTTAGATATAGATAATGTAGTAATGACTTAATTAAAATGATTTGGTTTAGAGACATACCAAAATGGCGCACCTGTCCTCTAGAGGTTATTCAAATTGTTTTTAACCCAGGGAGGAAGAAGACATTAGGCTGTTTATTGCACTAATCCCCAAAGTTTTATGGTATTTTTTTTTTATTTATTGGATTAACAACTTTATTATTTTGATTGGTTGTTTCTATAAGTTGAGTGTCCAAACACTTCAACCTCCAAATGTAATCTACAGAAGAGATGATTATGTGCATAAAACAAAGGAAATGTACATCAATTTATCGGCTATTGTATTATCTCTTTAGATCCCTGTGTACTGTTCAATCACAATACAAATATTTTAGAATTTTTAAGAACCCTCTAACATGGATTCTTTTGACATTTTGAAGATTCTTAACAATAAATGACATACATGGTTGTATATCAATCTCATTGTCAGGGCTTTGAGGATAGAACAACATATGATAAATTGATTTCTTTATATTCATGTATTAATATTTTTTCTAAGGTGGGATAGGAAATAGTTGTAAATTAATCTGAGGGTACCGCCCCACTCACACGAAGAGAATCACCTCTAAAAAAACACCTCCAAAAAAATTCTTTCTAAAATTTGAAACGGCGAGTCGGCTCCTCCCAATTCCATCTGCCTATAGAGGCAACTAGGGGCGTAGCCACTAGTAATTAGTATAGTATAACATTTGGCTGTTTTGAATATTTTCTTAAATTTAAGAAACCTGTCTTTTTGTAGACGTGTTTAAACTTATAAATATGATAAATTAGTAACGCATGTCGACATATGTATTGATCCCATGATACAACTAAGTTTTTCTTAGATTTCTAAATGTTTTTAAATTTGTATTGACAAAGAGGATGTAACTCTAAGATTATGACAATTAAAATTATAAAAAGAATCATTGAATGGCCTTTGCTGTTGGAGGTTGGAGGAAAATTAGTTTTTCTTGTTAGGATATATCCCTCAAAACTTGTTTTTTAAGCAAATTGTTTGCTTTAAGTTTTTAATATCTCATTTTTCCGGTTCTACTGTTCGGTTCCTAATTCTAATAATTTTCAAATCACTCTTAAATTAAATATCTTTTGCTATTTTATGAAATAATTTTGCTAGGTTGTATAGCCTCCAATCGCTATGATTGTGTCGCGTCGCTAACATATTCAATCAAATAGTGTTCATACCATAAAGCTTAAAAACATAACAGCAAATATTATGTAACAAAACATTAATTTATCTTTAAATGTTTGGATCTACTGCAGTTCACGGTAAAATATTGCTGGTAAGCAATATTTCCAAAAATCTATGAATTTCAAAGGCTGCTAGCTGACAAACGGCTGAACGTACAGATCATACCCGCACACCATTTTAAGCGGCATAAGAAGGCCTACAAATAATCTGGAATAGCCAATATCCAATTATGCACAGGAAAATCTTTACTGAAGAAAAAACGCGTAAAATAAGTCTTTTTCGCGCATTTCTCTGCACTGCGAGATAATTATGTATTATTGATTTATAGCTATTCCAGATTATTTGTAGGCCTTCTTATGCCGCTTAAAACAGTGTGCGGACATGATCTGTACGTTCAGCCGTTTGGCAGCTAGCAGCCTTTAAAATTCATAGATTTTTAAAAATATTGCTTACCAGCAATATTTTACCGTGAACTGCAGTAGATCCAAATGTTTTAACGTTATGCTTTTGTTTTTTCTCTTTAACCCTATTATGGAGGAAATCATAAAATAAATTGCATTTTTTAATACCCACGGAAAGCTGTCTCTAATGCGAAGCGATAAATAGCCATCTTATTTATAACTATAGGCCGATAAATCTTCTGAATTAAATTAAGGTTTTATAAAAAAAATTGCTGTCATGAAATTTGTGTTAGTTTTCTAAAACACTATTAATAACATATAGGGCGCGATCTTTGATTCTAATATATGTTTGTACATTACAGATAATATTATACGATTGCGAATTATTTTAGCTCTTTTGGTGAATTAACGATTGATTAACTGTTTATCAAACGATTATATTTTCTCTATTCTTTTAGAGATTCATATAAACTTGAATCTTTGTCCGTTAAGATCTCACTAACCACAGAACTGAATGAATTCACCAGCGGTCCAGAGATGGCTAAAAAATTTTCTTGCTGTTTTGAAATTCCAAATATTGTACGAACGATTTCGATATGAATTAAAATTGAATAAAAGATCTGTCATTTTTGCCAATACAACCTATATAAATCTACAATCATTGCAGTTTAAAAATTCTCGTCTTTAGGGGCTCTGCATTCGAAGGGGCAGAGAAGGACTAGTAAAATAGCTTAGAACAATCTCAAGACTTCTTAAAACAAATAGCCTACATCCATCACAGGACCTGTGTAAATATTATCTAAAATATAGAACACAATCAGTTCAGTAATTATTGAGATCTTAGGCTTCAGACAAAAAATCGTACTACTTTAATAAGATGTCTGCTATTTCAACACTACCATTTCATTATTGATTCATCCATCTACTAAATAAAAATTAGGTCTCATCCCAGTCCTATTTTTTTGTTGTTAATTGATTATCTATGTATCTTAATTATTTACATAAAAAGTTTATATCTGAATTATAAAAGTTAGAGAGTCCTAAATCTAAACAGAAAGGATTTTTCATATCCACCACAAAACTCTGTGCACGCCACTGTAATTCCTAAAAATCATTTTGAGATTTCTCATTTTTACTGAACAAACAGTTTTTATTCCTCGAAGTTACAACCATGTCAATGGTGAGAAATGTCACAACTACAGAAATAAATATTTATGGAATTAAACAAAAATGTTTATAACGTGATAGGTCAAATGTCTGTCTTGAAAAGTGAAGCTTTTAATCATCAGTTTTTGTACTTAAGTGCGTTTAACGTATTCCTGTAGCACCTTTGAAAGAATTACCACCATGATAGTTTGATTGCACGACCTTTGTATAAGCGGAAACTGTAAACATGCATGTTTTACATTGCACTTGTAATACATTCAATCTAAATTAGTAGCAGTAGAAACAATCTTTAATGTTTTGGTTATTATTGGCTGGGGTTCAAATCTTTCATTACCACAAAACATATCTTACAAAATAGTAAGGTTAATTAAGATTAAGTACTCCTTTTGATGAAGCTTTACATATGTCCCAGGCTTGTTTCAGTCTATTGTAAGCTTAACTTTCAGGGTGGTTTTAGGCTATTTTTATACTTATTCCCTACCCCTTTGAAAACCTAGCCTCTAGATGCTAGGTGCACAGCCGCTATTAGTTTTTAGCACATGTCTTTTGTGTTTGAACTTTAATTTAATTGTATTTTTTTCTTACATGGGAAGAGGGATAGTTATTGATTTTTAAAATTTTTGTTATTTAATTAAAAAAGAATGGGCTATTATGTTTTTAAGAACAGTAAACTGTAATATATATTTCAATGCAAGGTATTTTCAATCAAAGAGTTGGTTGTTTACGAGCTGTTAAGTTGTGCAAAAATATTTTGAAAAATAAATAAGATTATTTATTTCTTTTTCCGTGATAAAAGTTGCTGACCCGTATCTATGGGACCTCACGTTTTAAGATAAATTATCAGACGGAAAAAGAACCTTTATATGGGGCGTATTATGATCTTATATTTTTTACCAGCAACTTTAGTATATGCAGGGATAGGACAATTTAGGAAAAAAATACCAAATTGTGAAAATTACCCCTTCCTTAGATTCAGATTATTGGTTGAAAATTTTGACATTGTTAGTTTAAACTAAAGATTTTATAAAAGTACCAAAAGTTTTGAAGACAACGAATAAGATTAAATGCATTTAAAAAACTTTGGGAACCATGGTTATTACCTAGGTTATTTATGTTTATGTATACCATAACTAAACCTTGTGGTGTACCTGTCCTCTATAGGTTTTCAAGGTTCAGGTTCACCACAATTAAACCTTGTGGTGTACTTGACCTCTACAGTTTATCCAGGTTCAGGTACACTATAATTAAACATTGTGGTGTACCTATCCTTAGAGGTTATTCAGGTTCAGGTACAGCATGATTAAACTTCATAGTGTACCTGTCCTCTAGAGGTTATCCAGTTTCAGGTGCACAATAATTTAACTTTATGGTGTACCTGTCTCTAGAAGTTATCCATGTTCAGGTACAACATAATTAAACCTTATGGTGTAACTGATCTCTATAGGTTGACCAGGTTCAGGTACACTATAATTAATCTCCGTTGTCCACCCATCCTCTAGAGGCTATCCAACTTCAGATACACCATTATTAAACCTCGTGGTGTAATGTCCTCTTTAGGTTATCCAAGTTCAGGTACACCATAAAGAAACCTTGTGGTGTATCTTTCCTCTGTAGGTTATATAGGTTCAGGTACACCCTAATTAAACCTTGAGATAACCGTTTCTCTAGATCCAGATTCATATACACCATAATCAAACCTAGTGGTGTACCTGTCCTTTGGAGGTTATCCTGATCCATGTACATCATCAGTGGTGTACCTGTCTTCAATAGGTTATCTAGGTTCAGGTACACCATAATCAAACCTCATGGTGTAACTGTCTTCCAGAGGTTGTCCAGATTCAGGTACACCATACCGTTCCTCTTGAGGTTATCCAGGTTCAGGTACATCATAATTAAACCTTGTGGTGTACCTGTTTTCTATAGGTTATCTAGGTTCAGGTACACCATAATTAAACCTCATGGTGTAACTGTCTTCCAGAGGTTGTCAAGATTCAGGTACACCATACCGTTCCTCTTGAGGTTATCCAGGTTCAGGTACATCATAATTAAACCTTGTGGTGTACCTGTCCTCTAGAGGTTAGCCAGGTTCAGGAACACCATAATTAAAACATAAGGTGTATTTCGTGTACTCTAGAGGTTTCTGTAGGTTCAGTTACATAAAATTAAGACTTTGTGGTTTAATTGTCCTCTACAGGTTATACAAGTTAGGTAAACCATAGACTTTGAAGTGTACCTGTCTTGATTTAGTTTCTATATTCACCCCTTACCCCCCCCCCCCTGACACGCCAATCAACATGTGGTACATGTATTTTTTCTGAACAATATCATATTACTTCTCTGCGTGTAATTTTTATATCTATCATATCCATCTATCTATGGGTTTGTATGTCTATCTGAATGTCTATGGGTTAGCATGGCTTTCTTTATATCTATATATTTATCTATCCGTCTGTTTTTTTGACTTTCTGACATTTTTAGATCCATTTTGTATAACTTTTGAAATCTATCTATCCATGGATATAGATACACATTTAAAAAAGACATCTGACTTTAGCTAAGCATATCTACCTATAGCGTTCAAACTTCAACTTGAAGATAAATTAATTGATTTTTAAAGTATGTTACGTATATTTGATAGAAGCAGTGAATAGATAGATGGATAAAATCACACGAGCAAATCACTTTATTCGTCGCAATATAACCAAAGTGATTCATAAAAGTTAAACAATTAATCCTGACTCAAATAGGAAGTATGTACCAGCATGTTTCCAGTAAGATCTGCTTGGCTAATTACATTAAGAGTATATGAAAAGCTTAAATCCTTATACTAAAGTAACAGGATGTTTGTGTGTCTGACTGTGTGTCTGGTTTTGTTTGTACCGAAGGATCACGCTAACCGCTGAACCGATCCCTAACAGGCTAGCTTCTCATAGGTCCCGGGAAGGTTTATAACTATTTCATTAAGGGGTTGGGACACCCCTAACCCCCTCAAAAAATGAAAAATACCCCCTCCTCCCCCGAAAACAATTTTTCTTTGATTTTTTTATCTAAAATTAAAAATGAGGGGGGCACCCCCCCCCCCCAAAAAAAAAAAATGTCGCCCCCCCCCCAAAAAAATGTTTTTTTTTACTTTTTCTTTTAAAATCTAAAATAAGAAATTGGGTTAATAAAATTTGACTCTCTCCGCCTCAAGTGCCCCTAGAGGCCTCAATAATTGTATTAAATCTTAATTGGTTGGGGCAAATTAGCAATATATCTTTTAACCAATAATTTTAATCTAACAATAGGGTATTTTTTTCCCCTTTTATGTAGACCGATTTAATGTACTTTGTTTTATCCCTTAGGATCTCTGAGTCTAAACAGCCTAAAGTGCCTCTAAGAAAATGACGTCATACAACACAAAGTACCAATGATGGGCCAGTATAAATTGTATTTTACCAATGGTAAAATGTAAACTGGCCTCTCATTGGTCGCTTGAATATTATATTAAACCAATTTATGGCGACACTTTACGCTGTTTCCGAGCTAAGAAATGTGAATCAAAACTTTCGCTTTTACCGAGATTGAAAACATCATACCACCAGAAGTGTAAATTCTTGGAATAAAACTAGACACAGTTCCATACTTCAATTTATCTACATTGATTATTGATGGGCATTTATAGTTATTAGGGGTGGTAGGGCGCTGCTGGGGTGCCCACACCACTCACTAAATTCAAAGACACCCCACTGAGAAAATGATAAAAGTGCTTCATCCCTCATCCAACACTACTTAGATCAATGAAAGGTGTACTCAATAACAGCGGCTTACTGTTTTAGCGCCCTTAAATAATTAATTCATTGAAAGATAGTACTCAAAATTAACGCCTAAATTTTGACTTAGATCAATGAAAGGTTGTACTACACAACAGGGATTTAATGTTTGGGCGCCCATTTATTTTAATGTATTAAAAAGTAGTATTAAAAGTTGACTAAAAATTGTTAATAAGCTTCATTCCTCATCTGACACTACTTTGTGTCCAAATACTTCCATAATTTTGTGTCTGTTTGATGTCCTACACCAAAAATAATGTGCTAACCCAATTCTTCTTAAATCTATAGAATATTTGGCTGCAATATTTGAGTTACACAAAATTAACGCACAAATTTTATGATGCAATTATTAAGATAAGCAGTTTTTGAGTTAATCCAGGCAAAATCCGCATACCATGTAGAAGTGTATGTGGTAAGAAGAGATCTCATATATATTTACATGCAGTGTTTGGGTGATGGATTATGCCTTGGCTTACTGACAGCTTACTTATCTACCTATCTAAATATCTAACAATCTATCTATCTATTTAATATTATAAAAATGTCACGGTGATGGATCATGCCTTGGCTTACTGACAGCTCTCTTATCTACCTATCTATATAACTATCCTGTATATTCATCGGTTAACAAATTTACATACCTTTTTGTATACTTAAAACTACCTATCTTTCCTTTGCATATATCCCAGATATTTTGTAGTTCATCTATCTATATTTTTGAGTGTGTTTGTTTATTCACTTAGCTATGTACCTATCTGTCTATATCTTTTCCCTAGATCAACAGAACTTTTAGAATACGAGCTGTTGCACACCAATTGTCTATAGGCTCTGAGAGAGCTAAACCATAGCCTATTATGATACAAATGCTTAAATTTGGAAATACCTAAAACCATTCTGGGACTTATGTGAAGCTTCGCTTATATGGAGAACTCAATCGGTTTAGTGGTTTGTGAGATCTTAACAGTCAAAACTTACTTATTATTTATGTAAACCAGGATCTAATTGCTAAAGAATAAGACCAAAGCCACTAGTATTATTATTATCCCATAGATTAGTTATTAATCCTATGGTATTATAAACAGCTTTCCGCGGATATCAAAATAAAAAATTAAAATACTAAAACCAGTTTTGTTAGATTAGAGCGTCCGAAGGGCTAGAATAACAAATAATCTTTATACTCGTGAAAAATGTCTGTAATGATGATAAACATGATTTTTCAGTATGACTGACAACAGGTTCTTTTCCTGCGGATTTAATCGGTTTCGTTGCTATAATTGAAATGGTATTCTTTTAACACATATGAGAAAAAAACATTTTCAAAGTAAGAAATCAAAAGAGTTTTTATGGATTGCATAAGGAGATATCTTTTATCAAATATATCATATTTCCAATTTTATCCTAACATAAAATAGGTTGAATGTTTTGCATATTTTTAAAAGCGAAGCTTTTCTATAACTAGGGTCGGTCCGTAACGGATAGCTTTTTTCGTTAATTTAGGCATGTTAGAATTGTCCTATCGATTTCAAACTTTGTATGGTTATTCCTGCAGTAATTAGGTACGATTTAGAAAGCGTAGCAACTCTATAATCATTACCAAAATGTCCGTACGTCCATTTTAAACATGTTGATTTTTTAACTTTTTTAACATCAAATTTTTATATGATCTAATTATCCGATTGATCTGATTGTTTGTATGCTGATTCCTGGAACAACAAAATACATTATTATAAGCGAAGCAACTCTATAATTAAGTCCTAAAAATGTAAGTATGTCCATAAACAGTATTCTATAATAAGCAGTTTTTAAACAAATTTACTTACAATTTTGTATCGACTCTCATACAAATTTATATTCTGATTATTCAGTTCTGACACTATACAAGTATTAATGTCCGTTTGTCCTACCGTTTCAGCGCTTCGCTTTTATTGATGTTGTCATCCTTGTTAAATTACGTTCTCTATTCTAGGGAATGTTTCTAGGTAGCACAGAAGTGCAAGGGTGGGGTAAATAACCCTTTACCCCCCTCAAATTTGGAACACCTTCATTTCACCCCCCCAACCCTCTTAAGGTAAAAATAAAAGAAGTACCTGCTAAGTGGTTTCCTTAAAATCGCAACAGAACAACAATTACACTTCTTTTCAAGCTAATTTTAGGTTCAGCAACCCTAGAACTATTAATTTTTACCATAAACTATGGAAATAAAAAAATATAACCCAAACTAAAAAAATCTATCTAATGATCCAAAGAGTAATTAGTTAAAATGTCTCAAATTGCCCTGTCCTATTTAACCGTAAGATTGTCTTGTGTTATTTATTCTTTTTTCCCTATCTAATCCGTACTAAAAATACATAGTGTGTCTAATAAACCTCATATTTAATGCATAAGGCGAGTATTATCTATTCAATGGCACGCAAGAGAGGTTACAAAACTTTGGGTACCTGTTTGATTTACAGTCAAATGTCCCCTTTACCCCTGGGTTGTTTGTCCTAGCGTTCATTCTCGGACTAATGGGGATTCCTATGATGTATTAGAGAGATGTATGAAACACACTGTTGCAGTAAGGGCGCCATAAATTTCTGACTTTTTATCAGATTTTATGACTCAGTTTTGATCCTGTCAAATAAATCCTAAAAGGCTGGTCAATTTGGTGTACAACAAAAGTGTTGAACGCTTTGGAATGAAATGAAAATATAGGCAGTTGTGCATGTTTATGTATTAATCTTTCCATCAAAATATTGTATGTGTAAACCCCCTTAGTAGTGGATGGGGGTGTCTAATCCATGTTGCCACTTACTGAAAAGACCTTAATTGATCAGCTTTTATCCCAAGTCCATAGTAACATCTTTTTATTCTTTAAAAAGCCCACAGTGAGCAAAAATCTTGCTTTTTTGGAGTTTTGAAAATACAATTATTGACTTTAATGGGTGGAGTTATGTGTCCAGTATGATTTCGTAAAATTCTGGCCATGTTGGAGGACAGATCTCTGCTCCTTTCTTTGCATATGTCGGTATGTTCAGTAAATTCTCAGAAATGGCTAAACTAATAATCAAAAAATCTCTTATTCTTTTACATTCTGATACAAATTTTAAGAATTATATGGAGTTGGGAGAACTCCCCATTTCAACTTTCAAGAAGAAGCCCTTGAGGCTAGTGGTGAAGTTCCTAGCGTATTTATAAATATTTTAGGTTGTAAAGTTTTTCTGCTAAGAATTATCAAAATTTAAATATCACAACAAAAAGTGTTTATTGAGGATTTATTTTATATAAAAATTGAAGACCGTCTGTTTACATGTGTTTGTGTTTGTTTGTATAGAAAGGTAACTTCTAGACAAGCACAACAACTTGGTTATTCTTTACTGGAAAGATTCTTATTGGTCATGAAAACCTCAGGCCGACACCGCGTCATTACTAAATGGTTCCCACGTCTGCTATGGTTGGAGTAGGGGAAATTCCTTAGCCCACAAACAGAAGGATCTCATACAATTACACAATTATGACTTCTCAGACAAAGGTAAAGCAATCAAAGGATTGATTGTCTATTGGATGTTACTTAACCTAATATCCTTGAGATAATATCCCATTACAAGCGGATGATGCTCTGGATTCTCTAGATGATCATCTAAAAATTGAAGAAGAATCCCGCCCTTACAAGTTAAGGTTAAAAAAAAAGTGTACAATTTGAAGGAACTCATGCCTTTGAAAATAAGAATGGCGACATCCATAAAAGCTAGCATAACAGATGGTCAGACAAACGAAAACAAATACAGAATAAAATGTATTTAATATTTGTTAAAAGCTAAAAACATAATAAAATTGACATACAACGGGTAATGTTGAAAGAGTTTTTACGTTTTCTAATAGAACCAAACTGTTACAGGATTGCCATGCCAAATTAATGATAATAGCTATCCGTTACGTACGGTTATACAAACCGAATCTAATTTTTCCCAGAAACTTGTATTGTTATTAGGAGCCTCTGAAGCCCCCTAGCTTCTAACTTTTATGTAAATTTCTTCTGCTATAGATTATCATTTAGATAAACCATGCTTTTTCATATAAAAGGAGACTCTGCAATTATTTGTTGTTATTGTATAAACAAATTCTTATATTTTCATAGCTTAAAAACGAGTAAAGTAATTTCATTTAGCAGCTTGTTTGAAATATGTCAGCCAATAACTCTTAACTCTTTAAAAAACAACAAATAAACGACATAAAAGATAAAAAAAATGTATCAACACAATGCTTACAAAAAAAAACCGATAGAAAGTTAGGTATATCTATGTATATCCAGAGATAAAATTGAACTTTAAACATAACTTAACATATTTAATGGTAGATTATTTTAAGCTAGATTGTCCAATTCCCTTTCCTTTTAAAATAAAAAATTGTAAGTATCCTTTTTAATGATATCCACTTCTATTTACTCGACACCTTTTTATTTCCCTTAAAACTTACCCCCCTCCTCCCCCCCCCCATTAAGAGAATCCCCAACCCCAAAATAATCATGCATGAAGGGGCAGTTAAGTAGACATTACTCGTAACTTGTAAGACTGCTGTAAATTACAAAAAGAGTCACCAAGGAAGCTTTTTAAGGTGCCTATAAAAATTACGTCATACTGAACTACAATTGGTCAATTAAAATGTATCATGGCCAGCTAATTGTAATTTATTCTGTGTATTGGCCTATCATTAGCCATTTGTATTGTATGACCTCATTTTTTTATAGGCACTATATAGAGCTAGGTTACCAAGAGAAACAATGTCTCCGTTAATGGCCATCTACCTATACAACTTTGTTACACCCAAAAGAAACTCAACTCTTTGATTGCACGACTTTTGTCTACAACTAATGACTATACATGTTAAAGAGTTGCATATGTTTCCAAGGCATTCTCTATACTTTTTTTTATCTATGGCAGCTGAATATTATTTTTTTTCCTTATATAGAACACTGATCTAGTTCAAATGGTTAACTTGTTGTTGCCCTATTACTTGTAGACCTAATTGTCCTTGTTTTTGACAGGTCTACAGATAATTTGTCTATTTTTATCCACCACTATATTCGCTTAGAAGACAATTACTCCTCTACATATAAAATTCACCTCCCTGAAATGTCTTCCTCAAAAAAATCATTATATATTCCTTTAAACACTGCAAAAAAATAAATGCATTTTATTTTTGAAATATATATATTTTTCATTGAAAAAATTTTGAGCAGGGGAGAAAGTCAGTCAAAAATCATCCACATGACGTCATAAAAATAAGGGATTATCCAACTCTTTTTTAGAGGTTTTCTTTCCCACTTCTCCTCTAATCTCTCTCTTTTTTATGATGTCACGTGAATGATCTTTGAATGACTTTCTCCCACTACAATTTTGAAAATATCGAAATATTTCACCTTCCCCGATATAAAGTGCCCCAAGAGGCCTCTAGAGGCGTAGCTGCTAATTAGTAATATGCAAGATGAGCTATCTAGAGAAACTACCATTTTGTAGGAACAGCATTAAATGATTATTATGGCCCGCAATGACCATTCAAGATGGTAATTTAACACCAGAAACACAGTGACAAGCACATATTCCAATTTAACTGGATGTATATATATCTATTAAGATCTCATAAAAGTCTTCACAAATTTATCAACATGAGACTGTATTCGAAATGTCAATTTATTGATGATATGGCCTAAAATATCAGTAATGACTACTTTTAAAAATGATGTCGAGACACACTTCTGATGTTTTGGCAGAGTTGTTATAAGTCTAGCGCTGGTTTTCGGCTATCTAGGGAGAATGGTGGGGGAATATATCAACATATTAATGAAAATGATAACAAATATAACCATCAATAGCGAAGTATTTAGAATCCTATAGAGTTGTATGTGTCCAAAAAAATCTCGTTCACAATTTCAATCGTTCATGGATTTGTAGAAATGCTTAAAGTAATTTTTCAAAACTTTTGCAGGTCCCCCTTGAGTTTAGGGACGGCTCTACTAGTTTAGAAAGAAAGAATAGATAGAAAAGTAAGTAAAATTTGTCGTCAATTCACCTTGTTAACATAGAACTCGTATAAAGGTCAGTTTGTTCATCCAGTAGTTTGTTAGGGAATGGGGTAAAGAGGGTAGGGATAATAATTTTTTTAGCCCGCTACAAGTTTTAATTTACTAGAGAACATGAAGATCTGGTGAAAGATCCGTCTATTATCCTATTCCTTTTTCCATGCAATTGCTTCGATGATAAATGTTTTTTGATGGTGAACAAAAATGCTGTAATTGACTTTTTGGGTTAATTTTAAAGGTACAATTTTACAAAGTAAAGCTTTTCTACAATAAAATAGACATATCCTATTATCTTAATTTCTACATTTTTTTGTAACAGTTTGGAATTATCTTGGTGAATGGAACTTCTGTTATCATTATAGCGGTTACGCTCCTAGAGGTTTCTAGAATATTTTGAGGTGATGAAGGGTAGAATTCCACCTTCCATTTTCTAATCAAGTTTTTGAAAAGAAAAAGAAAAAAAATTGGGAGGGGATTTTTTGGGTGGACGCGTGGTGATACCCTCCCAAAATATCTGTAAACCTTCAGCTCCTACGAGAAGCTACATTGTAAAGTAAGACCTTTCCAGTTCAGTGGTTAGTTACCTTCGGTACAGACAGACACAGATCCTGTTACTTTCATTTAATAAAAAGGTCACTAATAAAGTTTAATATTATAGGAGTTAAAATAATTTTAATAAATATGTAACTTATATGTAACAACTCTTTAATCCCTCTTTGATTTCAAGGCAGCCTTTAGGTTTTTAAATCATATTTTCATAATTTGTGTCAGTTGCTAACTTTTCAGAGTTTAATTTCTGGACTTATAAAAATATTCCTTGTATCCTTGTAGTAAATGACCGATGTGCACTTACTTCTGCTTTTGTAGCAAAAATATTTAATAATCAGAACTGCATTTTATCACAACTGCAAAACATTCTCCCTGACTTTGCTTCATCACATCATTTAACAGTAACACCCCCTTTATACGCTATTATGTATTCATGCGAACATAAATATAGCACTTTGCAAATTATTCGCGGAAATGGTTGCACATCTAAATGATCTAATAAGGCGACTGATTGACCAATTTTTAAGTCTCGTCTCAGCTCTAAATACGATATCACGGTTGCCGTATGTCAATAATACGATATTTTCTTGTTTAGGTGAAGCATTCCACACCCCCTTTCATAAAAAAATATGAGGATGCTAAAGTTGAACATGTATTTTTTAGCTTTTTAGTTTTTATAATGCTTTTTATTCAATCATTTATTGTTATGGTTTAACTAGTAACAATATGATTGAATTAATTCCAATTTGAAATTTACCAAAAAAGTTGATGTGACATTTTTAAATTAGAAAGGTTGACTTAATTTGCCCAAAAATGTAAAGATTGAAATAAAATTTAGTCATGGGTAAATAGCAGCTCATGCAAAGAACAAATAGACATGCAGACTTCCCACATTTTTATACATACGTTTTAATATTCATCTAGATTCTAGCCAATCAGAAATTAAAGTAAAATATAGAGGGGGCACGAGCTATATGTAAATCTATTCAGAGGATGGGGACCCTGTGCTAACTTTCAATTGGGTCTTTGAATGTAATACAAAAAATGTCGTAAATATAAACACAGTCAAGTCAAGAACAGAAAGCAATTTGCTAGCAGACGAAAAAGACCACTTGGGCCAGGTATTTGTCTGAATTATAAAAATACATCTATACTTATACATATTTACTATTTTTTTAAAATTTGTCAGCCATGGTTTTGCTATGGTCCTCCCGAAAATGGTCTAATTGGAGTGCTAATGGTGATTGGTGCTCATAGGTCAGATAATTAACAGCAGGCAGCCCAAGGGATAAGACAATTGGCTATAAATTGACGAGCAACCAAAATTATCTTCAGTAAAATAACCTCTCCCGTTAATAAAATCCTTGTTGGTACAAACCAATCAGAGTTTTATATTCATTTTTATTCCTAATATCAAGCAGTTTCCAACATTTTACCCAGATTGCTAATTTTGAAACTATTTTTCATACTCCAAATATTATATTTACTTTATGAAGGAGAACAATATTTGTTCAGCGGTTAGCGAGATCTTTCGGTACACACAGACTGGCAGAGATCATTTTACTTTATACTTAAATCTCAACTAATTTTGTATAATGGTTCCTTTTTAAGTTTTTTGTCTAAGAAAAAACACCCAAAAATGTAAAATGAACTTTTTAAAACAATTTGATTATGGCCAGACAAGAATGATACAATTCATGATAATTTGTTTTACATATAAAGGCAGTAGTAGGAACACAGGAACACCAAATAAGATACACAAAGTTTTGATTTCATAGGGCAATTCCATCATATATTTTGTTCTATAAGCTTAACCAGCAACAGGCATTAGATACAACCAGGGCTACACTACCCAAAGGCTAAGTCACGTGACCAAATCCTACCATTTAAGACATTTTGTAAAGCATAACTGATAACGAACATACCATAGTTATAAAAAGCTTTGCTGTTTGAAAACACGGCTATAATTATCCCGCTGGACCCATTAAAGACCAGAGTATTTTCAAAGGTAATCAAAATGAAATATTCGCGCGCTTTTAGTAGAGGGTAATATGTTTGCCCTGTTAATCTTTGCTGCTGCTATTTGTACCGACACACAATTAGCTTGAAGTAGGTAGCAGCAAATACTGTCTAATAAAACATTATGTCATACATTACAAATGACCAATGATAGGCCAGTATACCTTTATATTGACCATTGGTAAAATATAATAATATGCATGAAGCGCAATAGATATTTAATAATTTCCTTTAAAATTTTAATGCACTATTGTATAAAAAAAAAAAGGTGGGGGGTGGGGTATGATTTTCATTCAATCTACAAACCCATTGAAAAGTAAAATCAGCCAAAAATAGAGAAAAATGTTTAGATATAGTTATAATGTATCAAAAAACTATCCTCACTCCCATATATTGTACTACAATACCTCACACAAGTTTTTGAGTAAAACTAAGTTTTGAAATACTTGTAGAATCTACTTTGACATCCACTGAAAAAAATGACCTTGTTGGTAAAATCTGTTTTTGAGATCTTACACTCATTTATAATTGTGTCCATCTCTGTTAACATCTAACTAAGACTATTGAAGAAATAATAGCGTCTAGCTAGAACCATGCAGGGTGAAGGGAGATGCATTATAAATAATCATGCAAGAGAATAGATAAAAAAAATCAAATCATTTAGATTTTCCATATTTCCATGGACCTCCAGGGGGTAGGGGGGAAGGAAAATAGCACTTTTAAAATCCTAAAAGTAACCAAAACATTTTTGATGCATAACCCTTAATTTCGATATTTCATACATCTAATTGGGGTAATTATTACTCAAGTAAATTTTAAATATGCGTCATTTAACCCCAAACTATTTATATCTATTTTTTAGTCTTAATGTTTAAATTGAGAAAGACTTTCAAGACATCTTTTTTCAAGACCAAAAAAATATTTTCAAAGAAAATTTAAGTCTGAAATCCCGTATAACCTTAGAGAATAATGAATGCTGTATGTTACATGTAAGAAGTTTGTCTGTCTGTCTGTTTGTGTGTCTGTCTGTATGTGTGTCTGTCTGTATGCATGTATGTATGTCTGTATGCATGTATGTATGTCTGTATGCATGTATGGCTGTCTATCTCTTTGTCTGTCTATATGTTGGTCTGTATGTCTGTTTCTTTCTCTCTCTGCAAAAGTACAAACAAAAAACAAACATTACTCATAACTATTTTAAAACCATTGCATTAGAATCGAAAAGACTGACCTCTGTTGGGGGGCCTTTATAGTTGCTATTATAATTCTTACCTAACCTAACCAAAGTAATCATAAAAACTATTATTTCAAAAAAATGTTGTTATCCATAGTTGTTATGAAAGAAACTGCCAGCCAACATGATTGCAGTTATTCTTTGATACACTGCAAAAGCTGCGCTACTTGTAGACACACAAGTCCTTGTTTTAAGTTTGAAACCCTGTATAAAACTGAAATTGGAGATAATAGATAATATCTACACGTAATTAATATCTTTCAAATATTTAGTGCCGCAACCACTCTACAATAAGTTCCAACTGTTGCAATACTACTTTGACATAATTTATATAGCAAAAACACCCTTTATTTTCATATAATTAAAAAAATATTATTGCTTGTAGTAAGCAGCCCACAGCTTTATCTCTTGTTTTAAGTTATTGAAATAAAATAGCTTTAAACCATCAAAAGACATTCTAATACGTTTTTTCCTACCTAAATAAAAGTTAACTTTCAAGTGTTTTTGTATTCAAGAATTTTATTTTATATAAATTGAAAATAATAGGGATGGGGTTCCTTTGATTACGTTAGGTCAGGTTAAGTTAGGTTATATTGGGCACTTGATAGCCCTAAAGAGCTTGGGCATCACAGGTATAGGCCTGCAAGGAATATGCATAGGAAAAAAATTGGGAATAGTCCCTTTTGTAACATCGCCCCATAAGGGGCGATTCGTCTTTTTTTTAAATGGCTTTTTATAGGTTATTTTAGGTTAGGTTAGGTTATATTGGGTTAGGTGATTGCCCCACAGTGTTAGGTAATTGGCCCCGCAGGGTTAGAGCCCCCCGCAGGGGCTAGAAATAGGAGAAAAGCTTCTGTGAAAAATTCGAAGAATCGCCCCATAAGGTGCGATGTTACGAAAGGGACTATACCCAAAAAAATACCCCCCCCCCCCCCCTCATTCTATTTAATTAAACTTATTTCAGGCGATTGACTACAAATGATCATGGCATTATACACAGACAGATACTGTTTACTTGTAGAGTAGCTTTGCCACAATAAAAAGGTTAAATTACTTCTAAATAAGGATATCCTGTTAGTTTATTTAAGGATCCAAATTACCTAGAACGTCAAAGATTGAATGAACGAGTTAAAGTTTCCATGTAATGGCTGTAATATTTAGGGATATTCATAGATTTTCAGGATAAGGCAATGAACGATAACTTAGAAAACGCTCCCCAAGTTGGAAAAAAAACAAAGCTGTTAGAGTTATTGGTAGAAAAGTTTGACCACTCCTAGTTTGATCCAAGATTCAAGATTTTCAAAGCAAACGAATGAGAAAATTGTGATTATCTGTGTAAATAAATTTATATACTATAATAGTGATCCCCTACCTTTCTAGGTATGATTAGATTTTCTAGTCATTTTAAAACTTTGCAAAATCGTTACTCTATCTGTTGTAATATTACCTATTCAGCTATTATTCTTCCCTTAAAACTTCATCCTTGATTTTTTTACGGAGGTAGGGAGTAAATTATAAAAAGGGAGGTGTCAATTTCGCACACCTCTCTAGCACGTAAATGTTAAATCATCATTAATGATTCTTAATGCATGTTAGAGAATAGCTGTTTGCAAAATAGACTGTCAAAATAATCTAAAAGAAGGGTGTTTGTTAATCTAATTATTACTTTCTACTATCCTGGTCAAGCAACTAATCATTATGAGTTGAAAAGCAAGCACACTTTTATAAACATTCTCCATACAAAGCCACTTGTTCATTAGGTAAAAATAGCTTAATACCTGCCAGAGACTATTTAGTCGTTTCAACCATATGGGTTAGTGTATATGCTAGTGTATATCCATAAATTAAAATAATTAATATTAACGGATGTAATTATAGAGTTGCTATGAGTTACATTAAAGTATAATCGTCCTAGGACTCGCCACAGCTTGTTTATTGCTGCGCTACTTAATAGGAAAAACTTGTTGTTTTGTCTAAAGGTCTCTCTAGTTACACAAAGAATGCACTACTCTGCTATGTAATTAATTTACTAATCTTTCAATCTGGACCATTTATTCAGCTCGAAAGTAAAGTAATGTCTATCTATCTATGACTATTTACCTATCTTTATCTATCCTACAATTTATCTTTCTGTCTATCTATCAATTTATCTATCCATCTTTTCTAAACTGCCGATTGTAAAATGACATCCATTTGTTGACTGACAGGTGATGAGTTCGCATCCCTATCCAATATCGTGTCGTAACTATTGTCGATAAAAATGGTTTCTATTTGCTGAAATGTCAGATGCTATGCACGAAAAGAGTAAGGTAATTCCTTGTCCCGAAACAGGTTAAGATTGATAGACAAAGGTCGTTTAATCAAATAATTGGTCGTTTGACAGCATTTCCATGCACTAAAGACAGACTAAAATAAGATCTAAAGATATATTCCGATCTCTAGATGTTGTCCAGGTCTATCCATCAATCCATCCTCCATATTAATCTATCCATTTATTCCACTGTCCATCTATCTATCTATCAATCTATCTACCCATTCATCTATCTATTCATCAATTTATCCATCCATCCTTTTATTTCCATCTATTCATATATGTATCCATCCAACTATCTATTCAGCTACCAATCTATCCAAATCTATCAGTCTATAAATAATATGGAATTATCCATTTATTCATCAATCAGCCTTTAATCTTCTCCCCTCTATTTATCTATCTATCCATTCATTCATCTATTTAAATATGCATCTATCTATCACCCAACTATCTATATAGCTATCAACCATCCATCTATCTATCTTCTACTATATAGATATATCTATCAACCCTGCCCTCCACTATTCACCTATCCATCTATCTATCACTCAATATACCTTCACATTTCTCTAAAATTAAAATCATAATTTTGACTGGCCGAAAAAAAAATCAATTACGCTAATTCACTTTTTGAAATTCCTGGGTCTAAAATGTCTAATCTTGTTAATGATCTAGAAATATGGAACATTTAATGGAAATGGACACAGTAAAGTAATACAGGGTGTCAGAGGTCATTGTTTTCTTTGCATTTTACGGATGTTAAATTTTGTGTTTTTGGAAGGGAACTTTTTTAAAATTTTGAATGGTTGGTTCCAAACTAGTAGTGTCCAAACTTTTAAACAAATAATCTTAATCTACAGACTACAGAAGGGCTAATTTTGTACATCATTATTGGGGATGTATATAAATTCATCGTCCATTGTCTTATTCCTTGGGATCTCTGGCAAATTTTTTGTATTTACTAAATTGAGCAGTTTCTGCTTAATTAAAGTTGACACCCATGGTTTTGTCCATTAATGTAACAATCCTAATTAACACCTATACAATATTGAAAAGAAGTTTTTTTTAGTCCAAACAGCACAACAAGTATCAAAATATCCACTGGTTATTTTCCATGTATAATATAGGAGGGGAAAAAATAATTATCCCAAATATTGCAGACAACTATCACTTTTATTGTACTTCTTTTATCTGAAAGTCCTTCCAGTGCAAGCTAATAAGATGCGCCTGCTGTAAGCCAAGGTATTCCTCCAATACTTTATATTAAATTTGCTAACTTATCGTCAATAGCTTTAAAAACTTTACTTTGCTTAATTTGTAGATCTTTTAATCGTCTTTATCAAAAAAGATTTCTTACTTGTAGTCCAGATAGAGAGTATAAAATTTTAACACCTGTAGAGCTACATCGCATGAAAAACTATTTTGCCCATGTCATAATTATCGTTAATTATAACTTCTGACCGAAAACAGGTATTATTATTCAATGATTTTAATCAATAATTTAAATCATCAAATGTATGTTTTTTACGCAGGCAGCTGAGGTAATCTTATGTTTTGTTTGTTGGGTCAGTTAAGAACTAACCACTAAACCGAATAAGGTTTCATTGTGAGGAAGCTTTAAATAGGTTCCTGAAAAAGGTCTCTAAATGGTTTTAGGCTATTTTCCCATTTCGAGAAACAAACATTATGTGTATTGTGTAAATATTAAAAATCATAAAAATTTCTGAACAACTGTACCTATTCTTTTTTCTGAAGTTTATTATGATAATTATAGTATTGGCAATGATTAAAAAACACTATTTTGAGGAAAAAGAGTATTATGAGATCTGATTTTTACATTTTAATATTTTTGGGGTAAACAGTGATAGGAAAATGGAAAAAAAAGTTAATGTTTCTACTGATTGTTGCTGTGTAAATTTAGTCTCTGAATATTGCAAAGAAAAAAGGAAGCTCTTAGTAGTGCATGTAAAAATGACGTCATACTAGCCTACCCATTGGCCAATTAGAATGTATACTGGCCTGTCATTGGTAATTTAGTCTGTGTTTTGGCCATCATTGGTCATTTGTTTTGTATAGAGAGCTTCAGAAAAAAGATAAATTTGTTTGTTATCGTCTTTTATTGGCATGGGAGGGTGTCAACACCCACCTTAAAATTGAAATTGGGAAAACATGCCTTCAACTACTTAAAACCTTAAAGTTTTACACCCCCTGGCAAATCCTGTGCTGTTATATTTTAATCTTCCTTTTTTTTTTAGGGCTCTTTTGTGAAAATTTAAAATTCTATATAGCTGGGGATTGTCTTTTTAAAATATGTGCCCATTAGTATCGCAGCAAACAATAGTAGAATGTTAAACAGTATAAAACAGCAAAATCGTAATAAACAACTACCAAAAACTTTCGATCGTATCATGAAAACACATAAAAGGTCTACAAACAAGGGTATTCTCTCCATCAGTCCTGCCAATCCAAGGGGTTGGGGATGGGTTGGTACTTTGTCGCCCCAACCACGTATAATTTCTTGTACAGACAGACAGACAAATAGACAACAACTATTATATCACTTTATTGAATTTGTCACTATACACTAAGATATATAAGTTTTCCGGAATTTTAATGTAGGGAGGAGATTTGAAATCTGCATCAAATTTTAAGGATTTTTTATAAAATTTGTTTTTTGTATAATTCTTTATCTAAAAGCGGAAATACATTTTAAGTTAATTAATTTTGACCAATAGGATAGGTGGATTTTAAACTACCTGCGCTCTAATTGGTTGAATGATGTACGACATCCAATCAGAGCGCAGATTTTTTAAATCCACCAATCACGGATGCCAAAATTAATTAACTTAATTTGTATTTCCGCTTTTAGATAAAGAATTATACAAAAAACGAATTTTATAAAAAATCCTTAAAATTTAATGCAGATTTCAAATCTCCTCCCTACATTTAAATTCCGGAAAACTTATATCTCTTACTATACACATATAAAGATTTCCTGCATAAGAATATGAAAAAATACATAAACAAAAGTACATCTTTATTTCATATAAATATAATCAAAATTAATTTACAATATAAAATTACATGAATATAGAAATAAATAAGAACATTTGTGTCCATAAATAACGCAGCAATAAGAAACTAACAATATATTTTATATAAAAAAACAGAAATCTTATAAATAAAACAATAAATATACTACAAAATAGAAATGTTGAATGAGTCACTAAATAAATGCTATAGTATGTAGAATCTAGACTGAATAGAAAATGTAGAGTCTAGGCTGTGTAGAGAGCGTATAGTCTAGACTGTGTAGATACTGTACAGTCTAGACTGTGTAGATACTGTAGAGTCTATACTGCGTAGATACTGTAGAGTCTATACTGCGTAGATACTATAGAGTCTAGACTGTGTAGTTACTGTAGAGATTAGACTGTGTATATAATATAGAATCTAGACTGTTTAGAAACCCCTGAGTCTAGACTGTGTATAGACTCTAGAATCTAAAATGTGTAGAGACTGTAGAGTCTAGACTGTGTAGAGACTCTAGAGTATAGACTGTGTAGACACTCTAGAGTCTAGATTGTGTAGAGACTCTTGAATCTAAAATGTGTAGAGAATGTAGAGTCTAGACTGTGTAGAGACTGTAGAGTCTAATTTATGTAGAGACTCTAGAATCTAAAATGTGTAGAGACTGTAGAGTCCTAACTGTGTAGAGACTCTAGAATCTAGACTGTGTAGACACTCTAGAGTCTAGAGAACACATGTAGTGTACATGTAAAGTCTAGACTGTGTAGATACTCTAAAATCGTGACTGCTCATAAAATGTAGAGACTACACTTTGTAAAAAAAAGTTTAAACTTCAAAGATACTGTAATACCTAGTTAGTGTTGAGACGGTTGATTCTAGACAAAGTTATTTATGGACATAATGACGGAAATACCCTAGCTATATAGTAGTATCGCTATTTCTAATAAAAGATTAGTGAAGCAATTAAAACATAATCTTTTTATGTTAAAACTAAATTAAATTATGTCTTTATATAAATAAAATATTAATAACCAGAAATAAGACACCTGAAAAAGCTATTTCACCTCCAAATTTTTCACCAATTAAAAAAAATGAGCCATCGTTTCTCATTTTAAAATAAGTGATGTTTCAACTGTCAGAAAAGTTAGTGGTTAAAAAAGATTCTTTTCAGATGCCATATCACTGTTTAAATTAAACTATATAATAAATAAATAATTTCTTGACTTTTCATTACTTTTGGTTTGTCCTCCTTTTAGCAATGGCTTCAATACAACATTAAAATCTTTAAAAAAATTAAATCAGTTTTGTTAATTTTTTTATATGTTAAGGCAAAAGGACAATGCCATTTTACGTTTAAGCACAAGGAAAGTTAATTGAAAAATAAAATAATCTTCTTCCCAACAAATTCTGTACTGGTCTGCTTTTATTGGAATAAAGATTAATCTATCTTCCATTAACCTATCCTTGTATTTAATAAGACTATATCTTTGACTAGTAAAACAAAGTATTTTAAGTTTTAGAATATAAGCAAAATTTATCTAACTAAATATAAATGCCTCTTTTAAAAATAAATATTTTTTAAATAAGAAATGATAAAATTATAAAAAAAATACATAAATAAGTACAAATAGAGAAAAAAATTGTTCTAATTTTTCTAGAAAAAAATTATACCAAGAACACAAAAAATACATTAAGAATTACAAAAAATATTTCTCTTGGTTTTAAAATTTCAAATATCTTGGTTTTTCACTGGTATATAACATCTTCCTGAAAATATGATAATTATAAAATATTTTTTTTTTTGGGGGGGGGGGGTTGGAGGAGGGTGGGTTTATTAATGTTACAATTTGATAAAAAGGGATATTTATACTAAATTACTTAATCCAACCCCCAATGCAAGCAAAGGCGATAGACCTATTTTTCATTTACTAAAAGCCAACTATCTTAAAACATTATCATAAAGAGTAAAGTGTATAGTGAACGTGAAAATAGTTCCTGATGGTAAAGCTAAGAAATCCAAAGACATATGTAGTAAAAGCTAATGGTTGATTGTCTGAATGTTTTATTATTGCAATATCTGTACGGGAGAAAGTCGCTAAAAAATCAGCAGGTGACGTCATAAAAATGAGGGAGATGAGATGAGAGGATGAGTGGAAAAGAAAACCTCTAAAAAGAGATGCATAATAACTCATTTTAATGACGTCACATGCTGATTTTTAGAGCGACGTTCTCCACGTACCAATATATGATTTGCAAGATTCTCTTGGCCAACAATCAAATAATTTTTAACTCGTTTTGTCCGTCGCGCCGGTCTATTTGTCATACTTCGGGTGACATTTTTTATGATAATTCCCCTGGCCAATTAGCATCTCCCAAATAGCTTAATTTGACAGTTTAAGTTTTTATAAATGAGAAAATTAAGTTGTATATTTTAGTAAAACCAACTTCGTACCCATCGGAAATTAGGTTTTCCAAAGCAAAAATTATCCAAGAAAAAAATCTAGGATCGTAGCATCGATCTGGACATAAATTCTGACAAACAAATAGTACATATGAGAAAATAAATGTTTGAATAGATATTTTATTGAACGACCTTTATAAGAACGTTTTCCTGTTGACATTTTATAGTCACGCATCTGACGTAACAGCAATCAGTTAAGGTTTCCAAATATATTCTGCTACCAAGAGCTAGTTATCTGATGTGCATTTTATACATACAAATCAACATAAATTAGGAATCAAATAACTATAAGAAATCATATTCGTGTCCGTGGGTCTCGTAAGCTCGCAATCTTAATTCCTGGAATTTAAATGAAACTTTGAGAACAAGAAAATAATAGAATGCTCGCTTTGTTCAATTCATGAATAAGGGGTAAGTAATAAACAAAAATTATTTGATAAAAATAAAATATTTGAAGAGGGAAAAACATCTTTCAGACAAAAGGTGTGCAATGAAATGGTTTGTTGTTTTTATTATTGCTGTCCGTTAATTTAAAAAAAATTAATAAAGAAGACCTACAGGTATTATAAAAATTTGTCTTACATATTGATTTATTATTGATTATTACTGGGATCTTGCACCAGATTATCTTGTACCCTATAATAAAGTGAAACTTAACTCCGGCTAAGATAACAGTCCACCCCACCCAACCTCTTTACCCCATCCTCTCCCCTTCTACTGGATAAACAAACTGACCAGTAAATGCCAGGTGAAATAGCAACCTAAATTGATGACAATCTTTTCCCTGTCATAATATCCACGTATATTCTATATCCATTGTCTTACAATCCCTGATTTAGATCATATCCAATCTAAATATGTAAGTTATAACAATATTTATACACAATAAGAGTTTGCTAAAAACATAACCCAAACTAAATCTTCTGGCATTTACTAACGTTTTCTTATTAGTTAGCTCAACAGCTTTGGGGACTTTTATTGAATTTTGAATGGTCGGTTCATCTAGCTGATGACCAAACGTATTAGCCACTAATTGCAATCTACAAAGAGATAATTTTGTGTAAACAATGTAAATCAGTTTATTGGTCATTGTCTTATCATTTTAGATCACTGAATATACGGACATGTATTGAGTAGCATCGCTGAATATAATAATGAATTCTTAATAATGCTTGCGCGCGGAATTAACAAAAGGGAAAAGACTAAAATTATTGGAACACAACATTCAGACGACAAAATTTTTAATATTTAAGATTTTAGTGTGGATAAAAATTTTCATATAATGTATCCCAATAAAAAATGACAGGATTTAAGCAATTTAAAGCTTTATGTAAAAGAGGAAGGATGTCTGTTTGTCTGGCTGCGTAGGAGTGATTATATTAAAATATCTTGATTTATTCGATTTGGTTCAACTCTTTAAAGAAGATTGTCAAATACATTGCTTGAAATGAGACCAAGAAAAAAAAACACAAAGTAAATTTGGGTAAGGGAGGATAATCTTCTCTCTTGGGCCAAGCTCCTAATGGCTAGGAACATAACCCCTAAGTTATACATATAAAATGATAAAGTTATCGTTTGACTGGCCTGTTTAAATCGCAATTAAGGGCCAATAATGAAACATTTGATATGGTTATGCACCACAAATAAAGGTATAAGTATATTAATAAAACAAAAACAGTAGGTATGTACTTTGTCATATAGTAAACTAGAAAATTTTATTAAATGAAGGAATTATTCTTTTAGATTTCAAAATCTTATTTACTTTTTAAGTTGAGCTAAGCTGTAGAGATGAACATTTGAACATACACTTTTGTGTGTATTGTATTGTAGCTCCGCTACTAGAAATTTACTTGTGCCCTTCCACCTGAGATGCACCACGTCAAATTTCTACCCAATGTCAGATTTTCAATAATCAACAAAAATTTTGTAATTTCCCCATTAACTTGTTTTAAACCTATTGAGTTTCCTTTGAATATTAAGCCTTTGGAGATGAAATTAACATAATGCTGTAGTCATTTATATAACGAAATGTTGATAATATGCCAGTCATGGCCACTTTGATCTAATGCCTTTTATTTCAAGGTAAAGGAATTCAACCCATGCAAAAATTTTGGGGAAAAGATTAATTTCTCTTGGAAGGGGATGTTACCCATCTCCAAAATAGTTACTAAAGGAATTCAACCCATGCAAAAATTTTGGAGAAAAGATTAATTTCTCTTTAAAGGGGATGGTACCCTTCTCCAAAATAGTTACAAACCTTCCCCAAACTTATAATATGCTACATTGTAAAGGAGAACCTTATCGGTTCAGTGGTTACCGAGATCCTTCTGTACACAAAAAGGATCCTGTTTCTTTTATATGATATTCCTCTAATAAACGTAAGATGCTTGACATAGTAGCAGCTATATGTATGTACTAGTTTCTAAGTGCTATTATAATCAGGGATAAGACAATGACCAATAAAGGGGAAGGTAGGTTGTGCTGAAATTCCGTAAAGGTGTGAGTTTTATGGCTTAAAACTGTAGTAGAACGATAATATTCACTAACTATAAATATATAAAAAAAATTGTTTATGCTTCAATGCACGTATTTTGTGAATATTATCGTTCTACTACTGTTTTTAAGCCTTAAAACTCACACCTTTACGGAATTTTAGCCCATCTACCTACCCTTTTATGTACAACACAACAAAGATAAAATTAAACTAATGCAACATCCCTGAATCCATGCTCAATTCTATTAATAACTACGTAACAAACAGACATAGAAAGTCACAGAGTAGCCACGATCAATAAAAAAAAACTTACCTTTTTCTTCGACAATATTTATGTTCTATCTTTCACTGATTTAGCCTTTTTATCTGGCTCTCTCTCAAACATTTGTTTCCTAAAGAAATGCATATTACATATTAAGAATTTTCTACCATGTAGTTTTTAATAAGATTTAAAAAACATACTCTTTCGATCACCATAACATTCATATTAGTAATTATTAGTAAATTTGAATTTTTGAAAATTAATCAGTATTTATACGGAATTCAAAGTGCCTGGTCGGAAAAAAATAATGAAATTAAAAAAAAGGATGGGTGTTTAGTATGTTATTTTTTTTACCTAATGTTAGGTTATATTGGGTAATGGGTTACCCTGCAAGGTCAGGATTAGGCATAAAGAAAAAAAAACTGTATTTCCTCCTTTATTTACAATTTATTTAAAAATAAGTGAGAATGTGTCCGCTAAGCATTTTTAGTGAAAGCACCATCATTTGTATCTATCTATCTATCTATCTATGTATACATTTATCTATCTATCTAAGTATAGGTTGTCCTACAAGTTCATTTATAATAAAGTAATCATATGCTGGTCATTACTGCTAATTACCCCTACCTAACACAGAGTCTTGCAACCAAAAAGACAAAAAAAATTTGTTCAATATAAACATAAAATAACAGTAAACCAGTGAAGATAAAACAAAAAAAAGATATACATCTTAATTAATGACATGTTTTGTGAAAAAATGTCTTTTAGCTCCAAAAATAATTGTATTTTTATAGAGGAAGGTTTTTTTTATAAGAGTAAAGAACTTATAGTCGAAAATCTTTATAAAAAGGGAAATTTCGGGCTTCTATCTTTGTTATTACCCCATCAAATTATTTACTTTTTAGGGGCCTGTAAAGTCATATGTAAAGTTCTAGAGTATCTAATAATCTATAGTATATTGGCGTTTTATTGCCACACCTTAGATGGGTTATTTATCTAAAATGAGCCATGAGTGGGTTAAAAAAAAATCTCAAATTTTACTCATTTTTCTCTCTGTTACCCTCTCTTTCTCTCTCTCTCTCTCTCTCTCTCTTTCTCCCTCTCTCTCTTTCATTCTGTTTTAATTACTTCACTTTATAAAATTGACTTTAATCTTTTCCACTTTCCCTTTAGTTCCTTTTTTATCCCTAACATTAACTAAGAGATTGTATAGTACTTGCATCATGTTCTGGTAAAAAAAAGTGCTGAAAAAAACTACGTGGGTGCTGTAAAGCCTATTTTTTGTAGATACGATAAAGTCTAGACTGCGTAGATACTGTAGAGTCTAGAATGCCTATATTATACAAGTCTAGACTACATGTACAGTTTAAAGTTTAGACTAATTTAAAAACTGTCAAAAAATGTGAATACCCTAGTTGTAGAGTAGCGCATGATACTTCTTTTGATATCTTATTTTGATGACTTATTATAGCATGCTGAGATATAATGACCCTCAACATCAAAGGTTAGCTTCTCAATAATTTCACTATGAAATGGTTTATAGTTTAATAGCGCAGCTACTATCTTTGTATGTTTGTGCAACCAAAATTGCGATTGTTTAACACACACCCATACAAATACAATGAAACACATTGAACTACAAAAAAAACCGTTTAATGTTCTTTTCTTTATATCGTTAAGCTTTTTTTGATTTAAGTTTCCTTTTTTAATACATTTATGGATGACAGAAAACTAATATAAATATTAACTTTCAGTTACAATTATTTTTAAACAATTGTCTTTTTAAAATTACAATGCCGTACCTGCTAGCAACTGAAACAAGGCCCAGTTTTTTGAAGTCCAACTGCGGTGATCTGGGCGGCGTAGCCGTTGTTCCAGCGTTGTTACCCTCCTTGGGCAAGCCTTCGAAAATCTGTGTGTTGACCCGTCGCACGCCTTCGGGCGTTCTCGGCGGAGTGTTGCGGAAGCCAACATTATCTGCTGTCATGTTGCGGCCATATTCAAATGCGGAACGGTGTGCGCCGACTATGGATCGGCCGCTACTACTTGTAGCCGCGGTTTTGGCGGTTGGCTGTTCTAATCTACGATTTTAAATAATATAAGTGAATAATTGATTAATAAAATTAGAAAATCCATTGATAGGACATTGGCCAAGCCATTAAATCAATGATACCCCCAATTACTCTTTTGGCATATATAAACTATGGGGGGTATTTTATTTTTGTTACTTTAACCCGCAATAACATTAATCTACATGATACAGTTTAATGATTTATAATTTCCAAGAGTGGTTCCAAACATTACCTCTTATTTTCTGGTTTTTCACTGGTATTCTCATTTTTGGTCTTAGTCTCTGCCACTTCTTTGAGAGTTTCATCCTTGTTAGCTTCTGTGACAGCTGAGATATCCGTTTCAACAACAATATTTTGACTAGTTTGTTCAGTCTCAACATTAGAAGCATTTTCTTTCTTTGTAAGATTCTCAGAAGGAGGTTTAATTTCGGAAGAATCTTTTTCACCTTCACTTTGGAGAGGAGTAGCTTCTTTAACTTCTTCTAAAAATACAAATAAAAAGTTTATAAATAGTACACTGACTAAAAATAAGTGAATTTTAAAGCCATATATTGCAATTAAAAGGGAGTGCAATAAAAGGAATGATTGTCTGTTAGGTCTTTGGGAGACAAACTCAGCAAACAAACACTGGCCGAAGTAGACCAATCAGTTTTACATTTTTAGAGATCATAATATACAAACAGACCAATCTACATTACTTTATAATAAAGGATAAACAGTTCCTTTTTACAGCTGTTTATAGTGTCTATAAAAAATGACGTTATACAATGCAAATGACCCACAGACTAAATAACCGATGGCAGGCCAGTATACATTTTAATTGATGAATAATAGGCCAGTAAGATGTTCTTTTTACCTGTCTGCTCAACTTCAATTGATTTCTCATCTATTGGGTTTTCAATGGCAGTTTGTTTAACAGTTTCTGACAATTCTATAGCAGCTGGTGTATTTTCTTCAATGTTTTCAGAAATAACTTTAACTTCATCTAAAACATTTTCTGAAGTCAAACTTGTTTTTTCTTCATTGGATCTTGAATGACTGTCTACTTTTTCAATGTTATCTTGAGAAGTTTTTGTTGAATTTTCTTCTGTTTCAATAGTTGGCAGATTTTCTTCTTTTTCTGTTTGGGGATTTTCTATGAAAAAAATAAATTAAGAATAGGGCGGTTTCCCTCAAAATGCCTAGTCAAGCATAAAATCTCCCCTCTTATTTAAAACAAATTGAAAATATGGTGCGGAAAAATTTTGCGTAGATTTTTCTATATATCAGTTTCTCGTGAGAGGGTAGAGGCTTAACCATCCCATGACCATTATTATACATTACTGTAAAGGAGGACCATATCAATCTAGCAGTAATCAAGATTTTAAGCAATAGACAGCGACACTCAAATATCCTTTTACTTTTATATGAAAGATGATTCTTTAAACTACCTGTTTTAGAATCTGATGGAACATTTTCTAAAGATTCCTCTTGGCTGTTGGTTGTCTGTTCGTCTGTCTTGTTGGTTGTCTGTTGGTGGTTGGAGGCTGAATCTGATTGTTGGAGCCGTTCCACGCTTGGTGAGGCATCTCTTGAAGTGGCTCTGAAAAATTAAAGATTAGAGAACATTAAAAAAACCTGCAGCAGGGTTTAAGTCTGGACCAAACCGAGTCCTACTATAGAGACGTTAAGAATGGTACCTACTAATGCTCTGTCAGGCGCGTGACATCAATAGTAATAGTAGGGGGAATGACGTGGCTAATCTAATTACCGTACACAGTTAGAACTTCCACAAAAGATCGAGCATTTAATGGTTGGTTATCTATAGGGCCAATGGAGTCTTAACATCTCAATTATAGGACGCGGAGAGAGGTCTAGAACCCGAAGCAACACCAAACTCCCTAGAGGTCACGAAACATCAAAAATGTTTTAAATACTTAAAAATGTAATATATAAAATATTTTTACTGAAATGTATGAATTCTTTTTTCCCCAATGTTTCCAAAACTGTAGCGCAGAAATCCTTATATACATCAGTAACACATATTAATGACAGACAAACAGTTAGACATCATGGCCCTTTTTGTTTAGGGATATGCAAATAAAATGTATACTTTACCTCGACATAGAAGGTGTAGACATAAGTGAATCTCTCGAATCGGTTCTATTTTCAATATTACACTTTTTTCTTATTTAACTTTTAATCATTGTTTGATATATGAAGTGTTTAACCCAACCCTAAACTTAAAAATAGCTTTAAACATGGCCAGAAGGGCAAAACTTTTTAAAATATAAATAACATATCGGACAAGTTGTTTTAGAAATCTAAGGTATCAACCTTGCATTTTGCTCCTAAGGTTCTGGTTATTAGTCTATTCGTTCATCAATTAAAATGGGAGGTGATGCGGTATAGGGGCTGGAAGAGAGAAATCGTTATTTTAGCCCGCGTCAAGTAATAATAAATCCATTTGAATTTAAAATATTCTGGGTTAAATTCAATTAAACAAAAGAAAAAAACTCGCAACATTCCTGTTAATGTTAGAATTGCTTAATGTTGACCGTTTCATAAGTCCGGTCATTCGCTCGATTGCCCGGATAGCCTGTCCGCACTTTTGCCATCGTCGTCTTGCAAGATATTTCCTTAAATAAATTTGTCGAATTAACAAGGAAAATAGCGCAGTAATATCCAATCATAAAAATTTAAAATTAAGAATAATATTTCCAGTATGGCTTAACCCGATTAATACCCTTTGGATTAAAACCAGTTCTAAGACATACTGAAAAAGCATAGCATTGTATTACATATAATTTTCTGCGAAGATTAAAATAAAAAGCATGAATTTTTTGGTAACAGCATTGTGGATGTATATCAATTTATCAGCCATTGTCTTATCCCTTTAGATCTCTGGCAACAATTACTCTTACCTAAGATTGTCTGTGTTGATAACTTGATTTCCAATTCCTTTCTCCAGCAACCAGGGGTGGTCAAGACACTGAATATAAGAAATTAAAGTTGCTAACATGGACATCATGCATTGGTCAGTTCGTTCAATCAGTATGAAGGGAGGGGATCGGGTAAAGGGGTGGATGGGGGGATTGTTATTTTAGCCAGCTACAAGTTTCACTTTATTAGAGTACATCTTTTGTAAGATCCAAGTAGTAATAATAAATCCATGCTTATTGGGAGCATACAGGTTTCAGTCTTACTTTAGGACACTTGTATTATATCCTATTATATGAAGTAGTACGGTTTTTTGTCATAATCTTAGAATTTAATAACTGCTGAACCAATTGAGTTCACCATTTGAGGAACTTCAAATAAGTCAAAGGATAGTTTTAGGCTATTTTATATTTAGATCTATGCCTTGGTATTGGTTTTAGGCTCTTTTTCAAACCTTCAAATGTAGACGGCCTAAATTCTTTATGATTTAAATAAATGTATTTCTCTGCAGAGCTACTCACTCATGGATGTTGTCCCTTAATTTTTTTTTATGTGAAATAAAATCAATATTTCTATTTTTTTTTGCAAGATATGTATTTAACTTTTTAATTAATTATTATCTTTCCTTTGCAGCTGTGGTTAAAATGCTTTGGAATGTTTATTCAATAAAAGTTTATTCATTTTTTGCTTGTTAATTCATTTAAACACAAACTTCCCATAAATGAACAAAAAGATTTTATCACAAAATTTGTACAGAATTTTTAGTGCACTGAAAACTGCTTCTATTCGGAAGTAAACCATTAATATCAATTAATTGCATATGTTAAGTTAAGTTGGGTAAGTGTAAGTGTTTTAATGGATAACAGCCGTAAAATAGTTCTTTACAATGTTTGATTTACTAATTACATCAACTTACTGCAATTGCAAGATAAGTTGCAAAAAAAATTTTTGTAAATAGTACATTTCAACTCTGTTTAAAATTGTAAATAATTATGGGTAATCCCCCAATAGTTAATCATATTTGATGAAAAGGTAAAGTAAATGTGATATTTTTCATATCTAACTAGCCATAATTCATGTAAGATCGATTTTTCAAAAATAGTACATTTAAATACTGTTCAAGGGTTTGAAATAATTGTGGGGATCCCCCCAAAAATTAAAGCATATGTGATGAAAAGGTAGAGTGACGAGATATATTTTTTTTAAACATGCATTCATAGGACACTCTACAACTGTTGCTTGTCTGTATGTCTTCCTGTTTGCTTATCTATCTATTTGTATATCTGTTTACCTATCTATCCCTATTAAGTTTATCGTTCTTTCCAAAAGTGTTCTATCTCTCTTTTTTTTTCAATCCATCAATTTTAAATCTATCAACTATAATTTTTGAAATCATCCATCTATATAATTATAGATATGTTGTTCTAATGTATTTAGTCTATTTATAATTAAAGTAAAAGAATAGAGCGGAGAGGGGTTAAATAACTGTATTTCCCCATCCCTTGGACCCTATCCCTACTTTCAATTCGGTCTTTAAATATCAGTCATTAGCTTCGGAAATATTAATACAGCCAGAGCAAAGTCGCAACAAAAGAGCAGAAAGTAATTTGATAGCAGACGAAAAAGTCTTCACTATAGGATCCAGGTGGTTGCCGGGGTGAAACATCAATACTTATAAATTTATTTATTCATCGATTAAGAAGTCTGCCTTTTTATGAATATACATATATATTTACTATAATGTTTCCATCAATCTATCTTATTTCTATTAGGAGTGGGGACAAAACACCTAATTTAAAAATGCCTAACTAAAAATGCCTAACTAAAAACACCTAAGTTTAAAAATACCTAATGTTAAAAACACCTACGTTAAAAACACCTAATTTATAAATGCCTAATTTATAAATGCCTAATTTAAAAATGCCTAACTAAAAATGCCTAACTAAAAATACCTAATTTTAAAAATGTCCAATTTTAAAAACACCTATTTTAAAAATACCTAATTCTAAACTATATAAACGCCTAATTCAACAATGCCTAATTCTAAAATATCTATTTTTTCCACTAAAATACCTAAAATTTTGATAACATTAATCCAATTGGCTGATTGTTCTTGCTGAAGGAACTCACTAGTCATTGAACCAATATGGTTCATCTTTACAATGAAGCTTCCCATAGGTCATGGGAAGGTTTATAACGTTTTTGGGGAGGTTACCAACACCTTCCAATGAGAAATTGCCCTTTGAAAAAATCCCCCCCCTCCCCTCGTTTTTTTTTTATATTTCTGTAATCTTTCTTTATAAAACTAGAACTAAAATGGGGGATGGTCAACTATCACTCCCCAAGAAAGCGTCGCTACGGCTACTTAGGTTAGGGAAGAAACCAATAAAAATTAAAATTGATTTTCTTTGTCCTTCAACCTTTGATTTTACTAATTAATTTATTTCTCATGTGAGGTGCCACAAACTAATCATAAAATTTTATTTTTAAAAGCGAAGCTTTTCTATAAGGGGGGGAAGGGCCAGGGTGGTAATGCTTCCATCTCGTAATCAATGATTAAATGGCACTTGGAATTCGAATTTTGATCTGAAATTTCATGAGTAATCCTTGGAAGGTTTATATTCCCTAAATTGAACAAAATGTTTGAAAAGTAATAGCTGGCGGCTCAGCTGTTTAGCCGTTTTTTGCATATTTTCAGGGCAAATTCATCATTAATTACGTAGGAATCAACTTTTTAAAACATATTTTTGGTTTAATTCATGTTAAATGATAGCAATAACCATTTTTTATATTTCTAGTACCAACAGCTACCAGCTAGAACCGTTTGATAAGGTTTTTGAGCCACAAAATGTATTACATGGAGAAAGGTTTCGTGACTAATTTGCTTTTAAGATATCCAAAAAATGGTAAAACTGCTGAGCCGCCAGCAGTTAGCCGTTACTTTTCCAATTTTTTGTTCGATTAAGGGAAAATCATTTAATCATTGATTACGGGATGGTTGCATTAAACCCCCCCCCCCCTTAAGGGTTGGTCCGTCCGTCCATCCATTTTTCTATTTCAAACTATATTTTGAAATTTTGGAAGGGGTCGTAACCCCCCTCTCCCCCAGACTTATTGAATTCCCCTCCGCACTGCAATCAACCCTAGAGGACTCTAGGGGGCGTAGCTGCCGGTGTAATATTTTCAACAACAGTTTTAAGATATGCTTGAAATTAGGTTTTTTTAAATTAGGTATTTTAAAATTAGGTATTTTTAAACTTAGGTATTTATAGTTAGGTGTTTATAAAATTAGGCATTTTTAAAATTAGGTGTTTTGTCACATTAGGCATTTTTAAAATTAGGTATTTTTAAATTAGACATTTTTAAATTAGGTATTTATAAATTAGGTGTTTTGTCACATTAGACATTTATAAAATTAGGCATTTTTAAATTAGGTATTTTTAAATTAGGTGTTTTGTCCCCACTCCTTTCTATTATACTATTTATCTATAAATCCATCTATCTAACTCTATTTTTCTCTTTTACATCTCACCTAGCCAAAAAAGTAGGCGTTCATACAAAACTAAATAATTAATAAAACTTTCCAATAGTCTAAAAATACTTATTTCTAGACCTAAAATTATTTAAACCTGTAAAAGCAGGTATCAACACCAGATTATCATGACCATGTACTCAAATAAAGTAAAACTTGTAGTTGCTAGAATGACGATCTCCCCCATCCAACCCCTTTATCCCGTAGTCATACCTTCTCCTCCTTCTGGGTGAACGAACTGACAAGTAATGCCTATGTTAACAACCTAAATTGACGACATTTTTTTTGCCTGTAATAATAGCAACGTATATTATGTCTCCTTTTTTATTACTTTTAGAATCATATAACTACAATTGAACGATATACTAATAATTACTTATTAACTGGTAGGAATGCACGAATATAAATTTTTAGGTTCTTACAGAAATAAATGGATAATTAATATTAATTTTGAATTAAATCAACATTGCGATTTTAGCATTTCATTGCAATACCTTTTTGGTCTTAACTGTGCATCTTTGTATTAACCAGGACATTCACCCAACGTAACATATTATGTGGGGGGGGGGGGTACCATCCTCCACCCATGAAAACACATATTTACATATTCCCCTTACCCCTGGTTTATAGAATGAATTTTGATTTCTTAATTTCGCCGATTCACGGTTTTTCCTTTTGTGAACGCAAATCTATTCCAATTATACAAAAAAACAAGGACAATTATGCCCATAAGTAGCAAATCATCAGCAATCTGATAGTAAAATACAACACAATGTCAATGCATAAGTTTTTTTTTGTGTATGATCTATCGTTTGAGAAATGGTGATATGTTTTTTTAGTAAGGCACTTCATATTAGGAAAAAAGGGGACAAAAAGCTGTTTGTTACACAAATCCCTACAGTTTTTAATGACGTTTTCTTATTTGTTGGCTTATCAACTTTGGTGACTTTTATTTAATTTTGATTGGTTGGTTCTTAAAGCAAGGTGTTTAAACGTCTCAACAACAAATTTTAATCTACAGAAAGGAAAATTTAGTGTATTATCAATTGGAATGTACATCAATTTATCGGCCATTGTCTTATCCTGTCTTAGATCCCTGACTTCATATATAATTGCAGTAAACCCCAAAGTTTGAAATAAACTTCTATAAACTCTAAATATGAAATTAGACTAAATTAATATTAATAAGATAGCTTTTAAGTTTTAACGGTTGCCATATTTTTGGGCGCAGTAACGCTATGTTAAAGATAAGTCCATACGTCTGCCCTATACTAGACTGTATATCCGTCAGTATAAATAAGTTAACAATATGAAGCTGCGATTCCTTGAACAATACGACAGCTCAACATATTGTATACTACCATTGCTACGACCCTAAAGGCCTTTAGTGGCATTAACTACGCTTCGCAGGCGACACTATGCGGCGGAAATATTTCAACTTTTTTCGATTTTATTGTGATTTCTCTTGGAAGGGTGGTGGTACCCTCCCCCAAAATAGTTATAAACCCTCCTGGGACCTATAATAAGCTACCCTGTTAAGGAGAACCCGATCGGTTCAGCGGTTAGCGAGATCCTTAGGTAAAAACACACAGACACACAAAAAGACAAATAGACATCCTGTTACTTTAGTATAAGGATAAAAAATGAGCTAAGAATAATTGGTGACCAAAGCTAAAGTAGGAAGACTGACATACAAACGGATGGACATACAGACACGCATTGAAACCGATGGACACACATACAAACAGAAATACAGGCAAAAATAAAAACATACGTACGATCATACAATCATAAAGACATACACACTTACTTACAAAGTAACGAGCAAACATACAGACAAACAAATTCAAGAAACAGAAAGACAAACTCTCAAGAAAATACAAAATGACAGAAAAACAAAAAGACATGGCAACTTAAAAGACGTAATACAAATACAAAACTCTGTAATACAATCATACATAACTTGCTTGAAACTCAATCCGAAAACATATAAGACAAACCGATAATATAATACTAAGCAAAACAGAAAACTTTCAAATATAAACAAACAAAGAAAAAATACATAAAAGAGACGGACATACGGACAGACAGCCAGACCTATAAACAGGGCAGACAGAGGGACATACGGACAGACAGACAGACTTATAAACAGGGCAGACAGAGGGACATACGGGCAGACAGACAAACCTATAAACAGGGCAGACAGAGGGACATACGGACAGACAGACAGACCTATAAACAGGGCAGACAGGGGGACATACGGACAGACAGACAGACTTATAAACAGGGCAGACAGAGGGACATACGGGCAGACAGACAAACCTATAAACAGGGCAGACAGAGGGTCATACGGACAGACAGACAGACCTATAAACAGGGCAGACAGAGGGACATACGGACAGACAAACAGACTTATAAACAGGGCAGACAATGAGTTGAATATTCTGGACACTCCAATCATGGAAAACAGTTTATTCCAATGAGTAACTGAAAACAGAGAGGTAGCAAATCTTGGTCAATCTTCTACATAACATTTTTAAATCAAACATAAGAATAAGGGAACATTCAAGCTGCTTTATGCAACTCTGCACAAATAGCAGGGACCCTGTCTCGATTTTGCATTGTTTTTTTTTAAATCAGCGGATTGCGGCAAAAATATGAACACATTTTAGCACATATTAAAGAACAAAAAACAATTTGGTAGTGGACGAAAGGGTCTCCTACACTTGGGGAAGGTAGTTGTCTGGATTTCACATCTATACTTATGTATTTATTATTTACAAGATACCAAATTTATATCAAACCAAGAATGAGAGCATAAGTAGTAAATCACTAAAAATTGTGTTAAAAAAAAGGAACAAAGTTAGCTAGAGAATAAATGTTAACTGGCCATAAAGAAAGGGAAAAGTGAAAGGCGTGAAAACTGAATATTAAATCAAAATTTGAATCCTCTATTGAAAGGAGTATACTAACTTAATGTATATTTTATTCTTGTTTTACATTTAAAATATACACTCCCACTCTTTACAAAATTAAACCTAATTAGAATAAGTAGATCTACCATTTTAACAATCATTATTATCTATCTATCTATAACTTACCATTTTTGCCGTCATTCTAGAATTCTTTCGCCGCTTCAGCAAATCCCGAATGAACTCCTAAAAAGAGTTGTCTAAATTATAATTAATTCTTTGTAAAAAAGTAACAGGACGTCTATATGTGTGTCTGTGTGTATCGAAGGATCTCAATAACCACTGAGCCGATATGCTTCTTCTTTACAGCAAAGAATCTTATAGGTAAAGATAAGTTTTCAACAAGCATTGGAGGGGGTACTTCCATCCTCCCAAGAAATATCGCTCTTGGAAAAAAAATCCCCCCTTAAATTTATTTTTAAACTTAAAATTGAAAGTGAAGGCTCGACTAATCCAGAGTAAGAGTTATTTATCGTTCATTGTCATATTTATTCCTGATTATTAGTGCTAAAATATAGTTTAAAATAGGCTAATATTATAGGTTATACAATTACTGAGTTTGAAGAGGATTTGCATCTTTATACGAATTAAATTCCCTAATTTTCATACAATCTAGAAATCAGCAAAATCCATAGATACGTATTACTTCTTTGGTTATTCAGAATTTGGGGTAATATTTATTTATCATCAATCGTCCTCACACTCCCTGATTTAGGACTGTGTAAAAATGATTTGTATCTTTAGCGTATTTTTTTATATATTATTATGGCCGTATAGTATATCCCAAAACATATTTCCCCCTCAATTTAGCTAGTGAAAAAAAATATAACCATACTTTTTTAGCTTGGGTTAAGTCAGGTTCTATAAAAGTGACTCTACAAAATATTAGCACAGCAGTTTTAGAAAATTGTGCAAATTGCGTTTGATTTTTTAGACAATTTCACCATTACAATTCCTTTTGCGCTACTTCCCACGTAACCGTCCCTGTTTTAACCCTTTTGGGTGACCCGATCAAAATAAGTTTTTTTGCGGCCCTTACTAATTTATAAGGTTAATCCATGAAATTGACGTGGCTCAAAAAATGCTGTAAGAATATATAATTGATACATAAAAATATCAAATATAAAGAACGTATCTTTAAAACCGTAAGTAAAAAACTTTCTAAACTTTTAAAACTCTTATATGAAACAATACACTGTATGTCATAAAAGTACACAAAAACACTTTTCTGTGGCCTTTCCATGCTAATGCCATTCTCAACCTAACCTAACCCTATATCATCACAAAGGTCCTTTGCTGAGGTTAGACTTAAGACCTAAAAACATAATTTTGTAAATACATAAAATTGGGATGGGAGATGGAAAAATACAAGATTTAGTATTTTTTATGGGCTCTGTTGTGACCACGTTTTCTGCATGAAATTGATATACACAACACTGACAGGGTGAACTAAAAAAAACTTCAAATAGATTTCAAGAAGTTTGGTATCTCATATAATTAAGGAGTGTGTTTGCCACCCCCTTGAGAATAATCTTGTAAAAACTATTTTTTTACCACCAAAAAAAATTATTTTGTTTAAGATTAGCTAAAAGAGGTATTTATAAAAAAATAACTTTAATAAATAAGTGCAGTTGGGACTTTTAGACAAACACATTGCATTCAAATTCCTGTAACATACAGGCATTTTATCACCTAAGAATTTTTTTTTTTTTGGGGGGGGGTGGGATGGGGGTTTCCATTATCTCAATAGTCGAGAATTTTTATTTTGGGTGGGGGAGAATATAAACTTTTATTTTATCTGTTTTAAAATATTTGAAGATACCCCCCTCACCTCTGTACGTCCATGGAGTCAGAGTCAATATCTTTTTATATTTGGAATTTAGCAAAATTTTGGACACACTGTATGTAAACTAAATAAGTATAGTAAGGTTAATTTAAATCCTTTTATCATTTCTTATATGCCCGTCAAATATAGTTAAATAAAATACAGTGAGAAGCATGTTTTTTTTACCAATAGTAGAACAGAACAGCCAACTATTTAAACTTTTTTATTCACTATTAACAAGATACTGAGCCACCTTAAAACTATTAGCAAAATAGTACCTAAAAAAAAGTTTGAATTTGAAAAATTTTGGCCGTTATGCCCTGAATAATGTCTCATTAAATAATCAATTATTCTAATATGATTTATTTCAGGAAAAGCCCAGTAATATTGAGAATCTACGAAAAATTCATGCCATCCATTTATAAAATTTATATTTCTTTCATGGAATTTCCAGCTACATCGAAACTAGGCAGACGAAAAAAGTTTAAAATTAAAAGTCATTTACCTCTATTAGCATCTGAGAAAATCACAGATGGAAGTTCAAAGTTAGTTACAGAATAGGTTGTTATATGTTATGTGAATTGTAAAAAACAATTTAGTCGGACTGAACATATGGATAAATAGATATCAGTCAACGTTACAAAAAATAAAAATATAGAAGACGATTTTAAATCAAAATGAAAAACTGTTTTGTAACTCTGACTATCAAATTGAAATATTGCTACCTAATTCATTCATTATTTAAAATTATGAATAACGTAGCTGTCTATCTATCTCACTTTTTTAATGATTTGAATAATGAATGTATGCAAGGATAAGTATTTTGAAAAATAATTTATTTCAAAGGAAGTTTTAAAAATTGTCACATTCTTCTTCTTTGTTGTTTCTCTGATTGTGTTCAAGTGACTTTTCACAATGTTATAAAGCATAATAGTTGTAGTTTGTAAAAGGGTAGATAGATTTTCTGTGCTATTGATAGTTTTACAATTGTTACTGAATCAGATTACCTATTTACAAATTCATTGTAATGTAATATATCAATACAGTAAAAAATCTATGAAACTCGTTAATAACTTTGTTTACTATTGAAGGAAACAATTTGTTAAAATAAATTTAATGATACAATTATCATTGTTTAGTCATTCACGTTCCACAATTGATTTATACGAATAAATGTGTCTGTACAAGAATATGAATAAAGTAGCAGGCTGTCTATCATGATATTCTTTATATAATTGACATAAAAAAATAGAGGACTCTAAAGTAACTTCATTGCTACTCTAAAAGTTGATTCAGGCTATTGTAGAATTAGTTTTATAGATAAATATTCATTATATGATAAATGGTTTTTATTTTTAGTTATTAAAATTTATATAAGATGTACGTGGATTTATTGATATATATATAAGTAATCTTTCTATTTCTTGAAAACATATGAAAAATTTGAGATTTGATCATTCTAACTTTATTATTAATTTAACTTTGCAAAATAATATTAGTTGATACTCTATGTATGTTGTAAGTCTATTATCTATCTAAACCCTTGAAAATGATACATTTGAGAATTCAGGTTTGAATTATTCTAATTTCATGCCCGAATATGTAAATTTGATAAAGAAATGGCATCGATTTATTCATAGACATTGACATAAATTCTAAATATTTCTTATCTTTTTTTTATTTCATTCTTTTATTGGTCAAAATAAATAGGACCTTTCTCTTTGGTTAACCTCTTTTTTTACGAGAAGCTACGCATCGTAAGGGCAATTATTTTTTTATTTTAGTTTTATAAATATTTTTTTAAGGGAACTTCACTGTAAAAGAGAACCATATCGGTTCAGCGGTTAGCAAAATCCTGCACAACAGATACAAATTTACATATCCTATTGCTTTTACAACCGGATTATCCAATATCTCTGTCCCTCTTATTAATCACTCTATTTTTTCTTATTCTCACTATCTGAAAATGAATTTTTTTTCTCTTTATAGTTTTTTTTTCTCCATTTTTTCTCTTTCTTATTTATCACATCATATTATAGACAGCTTTCCGCGGAAATTAAAATAAAAAATATAGTAACTTATATTATTATTTTATGATATTTTTTCAACATTTGTGCAAAATTGTCTGTAATACTGAAAATATTTCCAGTATGGCTTCGAAACCGATTAATATCTGTTGGATTAGAACCAGTTATCAGTAAAACTGATACTGGACAATCATGAAACTAATACCAGTTTTGTTAACTCGGTAATTAGGCCCCTCAGAGCCAACAAAACTCATTTAAATCTTACGATTTTTCCTCTTAATTTCTGTGGAAAACTGTCTATAATACTATGCAATAAATAACTATTTTTACCTTAGCATTTTCTGAAATATCATCAAACTCCGGTTCATCAAAGTCATACTGGACACTAAAAAATACACAATTTATAATTCCCGACATATACATAGATTACATGGATGTTAGGACAGGGGGAAAATTGTGGTAAATTTAGTTTGCTAACATGGAACTGTTTATTGGTCAGTTTGTTCATTCAGTTTAATTGGATAAAAGTAGGGGGGGGGGGGGAGAGGGAATACATTTTAGCCTGCTCGAGTTTCACTTTATTAGAGAAAATCTAGTGTAAGATTCAAGTAATAATATATCCATCCTGATAAGGTCCTGGTAGTAAGTTTTTTTTCCAATTCTACACCGCCATAAGGAAAAAAATGAGAATTGAGTTTAGATTTTTTATATATAAAATACGACGTTGTTTTATGCTTTGTTGAAGTCTATTAATTTGGTGGATTTTTAAAGGAATAAACTGTTATTGATGCTTTCATTTAAACCTATTTCTATGCCACCCTTTATTTGCAATTCTTAATAACTCATTTATAGTCTTTGAAAGCCATACTAATCTTTATTTAACTTAACCCAACCTAAAATTTGCATCAAAAAAAGGTTTTATTCAACATTTTATTGTTGTTGTAAATATGCAAAATGAGGGTTTTCGACCTATTTTTGTCAAAACTATATTCCAACTTTCTATATTTAATTTTGAGCAACTTTACTTTTTGAGCTGTCATAAAATCTCGTGTAAATAAGATATAGCACGGGGGGCGGGAAAAATTTGAGCTCCTCTCATAAGACAGGGCTATAAAGTTTTACCTGGAAATATTTGTGTATGTTTCAGCGTCTGTATCTCCCAGGAAAGGGCTGTAGCCAGACAGAAGGATATAACAGATCACGCCGACAGACCACATATCTAAAATTAAAAATCATTAATTTAAATTGAAATAACATAATTATAATATTCATTTATTGCGACTATATCAATAAAAGTCTTTAGGGACACTCAAGGGAGGGGAAGGAACGATTTTCTTGGATTCACACTCCTCCAGAATAGTTGTTTATCTTCCTAAATCTTTACTGTAAAAGAGATCCATAGCAATTCAATAATAAACGCTATTTGCAAGTTTTATTGTTTAAAAATATATATCATATTCTGAAAATTTATAATCTAGCAAGACTGTGGACTCCAGTAATCTTTTAAAGTATCTTTTAAAATAAATTCCCAGTAGTGGATAATTATCCTATCGAAGTAATTCAACTTCCCCTGCAAATCATTTAACAATAATGAAATATCTCATCTATGAAATTTATTTGAAGGCTCGTTTTACAAGTAATTTGTTGTTTGATGGTCATGGAACAGAAAGTTTTTTTTGTTCAAATACATGCTAACAATTCACCCTTTTAGTTTATGCATAAAAAATACAGATTAAACACTATAAAAACTTTACTTTAAAGAAGTTGTATCAACTTTTTTTTTTATAGCTAGCCGGTCCTTTTAGTAAGTAGTAGATGTAAAATATTTCATAGAATTCAGATATGCAATCGGTTTTTTTGTAGACCTCTTATTTTTTAAGTAATTTAAGTTTAAAAAAAAAAATTAAGTCGATTTTAAGGTACTAAAATGCAACACAAAAAAGAAAGAAAATGGCTATTATGAACAAAAATAGTAAGATCTTTAATTTGACACCTTACTTTTTCAATTCTGTCAGGTAATTATTGAAAAAATCGATTTTTTTAAACCCACGAGAATAAAAACTTTGAACTCAATTTTGTCATTTCACAAGTAAAAAATATGGGTTCATATATACCTTTAGAATCAGAAAAATATTACGAATCCATTGTAAGCAAAATTGAAAAAAAAGTTTACAATATAGTATATAAACTACAATAAAAGGAATTATATGAAAATATCATATTATATTGTACAGGCAACGTCTTAACTTTTGAATTGAGTATAAAAATGGGAAGGGGGTATAGAGGGTATAGAGGGGGTAAAGAGGGGGTAAAAAAGGGAAGACGATAGTGTTGCCAGAACAAAAAATACAATTGGCCATTTTTTAATTTTTTTACTTTTTTTCAATTTTGCTTACAATGGATTCGTAATATTTTTCTGATTCTAAAGGTATATATGAACCCATGTTTTTTATGTCTGTTTGAGAAAATATTTAGGTCTAAAGTTTTTATTAAACCGAGGTTAAAAAAATAGATTTTTTCAATAATTACTCAACAGAATTTTAAAAGTAAGGTGTCAAATTAAGGATCTTACTATTTTTGTTCTTACTGGCCATTTTCTTCTTTTATTTTGTTGCGTTTTAGTACCTTAAAACCGACTTAATTATTTTTTTAAAAAACTTAAATTACTTAAAAAATAAGAGGTCTACAAAAAAACCGATTGCATATCTGAATTCTATGAAAAATTTTACATCTACTACTTACTAAAAGAACCGGCTAGCTATAAAAAAAAAAGTTGATACACCTTCTTTAGTCTTATAATTGAAAAACATTGAAGTTGTGCAAATAAAAAATAATTCCCCTAAATGTAATAATTTGTAAGCTACCAAAGGAAGAATTGCACAAATATGAATTTTAGACACTTGATTTATCCTATTATACAGAGTAGTACGTTTTTTTATTAGTTTGTTAATTAAGCCTTCGCTAACCCCTAAACAGATTGAGTTTTCAATTTGAATAAGCTTCTCATAGATCCCAGTATATTTTTATGATATTTTTCTTCTAATACAGAGCCAATAAATGCTAGGGCCGCAGCATATAAATAAAGAAAACAAAGACAATATAATCAATTAGTAGCTGTGCTTAAATACAGACGGACTGACAAATATATGCCTGTTGAGAAGCATTTTTTCTTAACAATTGGGTTTAAAGTTTCTTAGAGTGGGCCCATGCATGCGGAAAATCGCCCACAAAATGATTTTAACAAGATTTTTAGATTAAAGATGTCCATAAACATTATAACTGGATGTTCTTCAGTAGCTCAGCTAATATAAAGTTTTGCCTGTCTGTTAGTTGATTATTTTATTCAAAGAATTAAAAGCTTACCCTTTTTTATACAGAAAAGGGCAATTATTCCTATAAATTCTGCAACGAGGTTGTAAGTTTTGTCTAATGTCTAAGTTCTAATGCTATTTAATTTTAAAATTTTAAGACTAAAGATGGTTTCAGTCTATTTTCTTATCCCTTTGAAAAAAGAGCCCTTGATGAATGAGATACAGCCGCTAGTTTTTAATAGAAAAGTTACTATTTTTGGCAATTTATGCTTTATACATGTTTTGATCACATTATTAATTGTCATACATTTGCAGATAGACATATCGAAATTTTTAGGGTGTTGGAATTTAAATTTTTCTATCTTTATATCTATCTGTTATTTGTATATCTATATGTCTATCCACCTAATATGTAAGAGGAATTAAGAAAACAAACATTGTTTGTAAATATTGAAACAGACATTTATTGGTTTAAAAGCCGGAGGGAGCAAGTTTACAATACAATACACTATGGTATACTGCAGAGACAAAAGATATTTTAATAAAACAAAACAATTCACTACAGTACACTTCAGGAAGATATATTTCAATAAATGAATACAATACACTATGTTACATTTCAGGGACAAAATATATTTCAATAAATGTATACAATACACTATGGTACAGAGCAGGGATAAAATAATTTTGGATAAATTAATACAATGCACTATGCTCCATTGAAGAGACAAGATATATTTTAATAAATGAACACAGTACACTTTATTTCATTTCAGGGACAAAATATATTTCAATAAATGTATACAATACACTATGGTACAGAGCAGGGATAAAATAATTTTGGATAAATTAATACAATGCACTATGCTCCATTGAAGAGACAAGATATATTTTAATAAATGAACACAGTACACTTTATTACATTTCAGGGACAAAATATATTTCAATAAATGTATACAATACACTATGGTACAGAGCAGGGATAAAATATAAAATAATAAGACAAATTATGGACAAAAGAAGGTGTGTGGGAACAAACTAAGTTGGTAAAAATATCATTTGCATAAAAACTAAATTAGAAAGTAAAAGTCTATTTGTCAGGGTCATGTAGCAATTTTAAAAGAAATGTGCAAAAACAATAATATTGCCTAAATCTATCTAAATTTTGGCCAAAGTAAGTAAGAAAAAACAAGTTAAAACCAAAAAAAGATTCTATTATTTAATGTTTTTTAGAGTTTTATCCAAAGGCAAGAAATTGTGTTCCCTATTATTCATTTAATACATTATAATTCTAAAAATAGGCATATCTTTAAAATTTTGTACTAAAAATTTAAATTTGAGCCATAGTATGTAGGTAATAAATTAAGCCTCATGCCTAAATTGGCCTGTTTTAGTTTGAAAAAATGCACACTTAATTTTGTTCTGGTTTTTAAAGCGAAGCTTTTCAACAACTAAGAAATATTTGTTATTACGTCACTACATTACAAAGAATTATTGAATTTTGAGGTTTAAACAGGAAGTTTTAGAACCTTGTTATTTAATTAGTTGGAACAAATCTTTGGGAATGTTATTTAATTTTAATTTGTTTGTTCCGAGCAAAAAGTGTCCAATGTCCATACTTATAAAACGATAATTTTTATCCAGAGAAGGGGTAATTTTGTTTATTATTATTAATGGAATATATAAATGTATCATTGTTTGTCTTTTCCTTTTAAGGACCCTTGGTTTACATCTGATACATTGAAGAGGGTTTCATAAATAAGACAATGCAAGATTTTATTTTTTTTACATTGGAACATTGAAGGAAAAAAAGATAATTTTATAAGACTCATCATCTTTGATTATTTTTATTCTTGTTGTATAAGCTTTATCTACTTCAATTTTTAATACTCACTACAGACACGGACCAAAAACAAGGACTATTACGCCCAAAAACATCAAATAGCATGTAAAAACAGTTTTTTAGTTAAAAAGTAAAAAATCTTGATGAAAGTGTATATGGACTTTTAAAAATAGATTGAAAAATATCAAAAGATTTATGCCTTTGTAAACCTAATTTAAAGTACAGCTCTAACACACAAAAAAACTAACCCACCCACCTAAAAATATTTTTCAAAATTCGGTGCTCCTCTAGTCAATTTGAGGGAAACCACCCAAAATTAGTTTTAAAAATACATTGATAAAATAATTACTATAACCTCGATAATTTAAAACTATCAAAAACATAATTTTTAAGATTTTAGAATTAATAACAAGATAAATTGATAAAAATATGTCATGTAAAGTTTCATCTAGATATAGAAAATGTCTTGTTTCATCAGAATGTTATGTCAAATAGATAGATATGTCGTTTTAGATTGATACACATAACTTTACTAATATATTTTTGAGGGGGAATTTAGTTTGGGAACGATTCAAATAATGAATGTATAATTAGATGAATAAAGACAACTAACTCGCCCAATTGGTGGAGACCCTTTAGTCTGCTAGCAAATTGCTTTTTGTTCTATTGTGTGGTCTCGGCTGTGTTTTTATTTCTGTCGCTATCAGCTGATTTCAAAGACCCAATTAAAAATCGGGACCTAGTCCCCGACCAGTAGGCAGAGTTAAGTATAGCTCATGACCCCTTTTCTCTTTTCTTTTACTTTAATATTCAAATATCAAAGCTTGCCCCTAACAAATATAAAGCTGTTCTTAACGCAGCTTCCCACATATAAACCTTAAAATTACTGTATATGAGATTACTGTTCTTTGACAGATTGATGCTGCTGCGCTATTAAATTATTTTGAATAGTATATTTTTGTAAATAAATTGTAAAACCATCCTTGTTTGAGAATACTGTAATGTCAAAAATCTTGAGGATAAAGGAATCACAGAAACACGAGAGAAAAGGTGACACAAAATATTCAGAAGTAGCGCAGCAACAACATCCTATTAATATTCTTAATAAATAGAAAGGGAGAGTTAGCTAAGGAGAAAAAAAGAAAGAGAAAGAGAGAGGGTTGGAGTGAGAGTGAAAGGGGGGGGGGGGAGGAGAGATAGAGAGAGTGAAAGCGAGTGTAAGAGAGAGTGAAAAAAAAGATAATATTAGCTTATTAGAAAAAATAGAAATAAACAAAAATCTTTTCTTGAAAATTTGTAGGACTACATTTTACATTTGTATAAACAATAGGAATGGCAAAATAGATTGTGTATAGTTAGGAAAACCAAGCATTGATAAAGTGATCAGTATTTAAACTTTTACTTAATTAAAACAAGTTGGTCTGCAAGAGTAAAGCAACTACTCTATAAATTAGGTAAGAAAGACAGTAAGACTCATGAAGGGAGTTAAAATTAGACTGTAAATCCTACAGGTAACTGAAGTTTCTCTCATTTTTTGTCTTTAAACTTTTATAGACTCTTTATGAAGTTATTCCAACTTTTCCACCAATAATTTTAAACTACACAAGAGGCATTTTTATTATTGAGGTTGTACGTCAATTTATTATCCATTAAATAATCCCTCATAATGTACTAACAATAAAATAGTGTGTATATTAAGTTTAATTAATGTAATGTCCATTACCCTATCCCTGTACATAATATGTCATCTCACCGCTACGAGGGAAAAGGCAGAAACATTTCATTTTTTCAAATGATATGTTTCGAATTTTAGCAGAAAACATTTAAATTGCAGATTGGTCAAAAGTCAAAGGTAAACAAGGAAAGTACCATCAATAAGTTGCGAAAGTTTTAATAAATATATATTTTACCTGCATTGGTCAAGTACAATGTAAACTGGCCTATCACTGGGCTATTTGTTGGCGCAATGATTTATTAGGCAAAATAAGCTGCTTCTTACAAAATTAAAAAAAAAAAATAATAACCTAATGAAAAGATATGCTAATACAGCTTCTATCAACAAAGAAAAAAATTAGAAAAAATTAAAATTCGCAAAACCTATACGTGTTTTTCAGCTGTTGTTGAAGGGCAACGCATAGTAAAATTAACGACCTCTTCATCTGCCCCCCAATTATTATTTTAGATTTATTTCGCTTGTTGGTTATACCTTATACCTGATGCTAATAGAGCATTTGATAGGGTGGACATGCCGACTGTATAAATACGTTATAGAGAAGAAGCTGATTAGTTAGAAAAAAATCAGCCGTTATCTCTGATAACAGCCGAGTAAACTATCTTTCTCCAGTGTAATAGACGGACAGACAAAGTGTGTTAGGTTACAATTTGTAATGACGTAGTCATGACCGAAAATCAAACACCATAATCTCCCCAAAAACGCTTTTTATTGCAGCGCAACTTACGGACAAGCTTGTGCTTGTTCTGTAATAATCGATACATTATTGATTGGATGTTGTACCAGATTTCCATATACTTTTATAATGTGTTGCTTGCAGCTGGCTAAAATAACGATAACCCCCCTCCATCCCCTTTACCCTATCCCCTCCCCTCCTACTAGATGGACGAACTGACTAATAAATCAGGTCCACTTTAGCAAGCTATATTGACGAAAATTTTTCCCCTGTCAATATATCCACGTATATCCTATATCCATTTCTGTAATAATTTTTGTCCCTCTATCATTATTACTGCCCACAATATGTCGTTTTTAGTCGCCCTCAGCAGTATTCTGTTAATCTAGCAAAAAATCCTCAATATTGCTCGCTAACATGGAAGGAACTCGCTTATTGGTCAGTTCGTTCATACACTAGGATTGGTTGGTCTGGGGTAAAGGGGTTGGATTTGGGGTAAAGTTATTTTAGTTCGCTGAGTGTTTCAATTTATCATAGAACATGAAAGTCTTGTGTAAGATCCAAGAGATAATAAAGCTTCTGATTGGTTTATAACTTTTTTTATAGGAGGGTAACTCCACCCTCCCAGGAGAAATCGCCTCTAGAAAATAATGTCTCCAACATTTGTATTTTACTTTTTTTATAAAGAATAAATATAACGGCAACATCATATTTTCAAATGTTTAATAGAAATAGAATGTTTAAGTAAAGCAACTCTATAAATAACCTTATCTATCAGTTTTTCTGCCTGTTTGTATGCCCTTCTGCAATTCTTTTCGCTATTTAATTGCATTCAAATATGGTTAAATTATTGTCTTAACAAGCTATTTTCCTTTTTTGCTATTTGAATTATAAATTTTGTTGGATAGTAAGACCACTAGCTTTAGGCTAGTAGTAATCTAATATTTACAAAATTCTTACACTTCAACACCTTTTTACAGCGTGGCTAGCCTGTAATTGAACTTGTCCTGACGTCAGTAGAATAATTTTTTTGGCGTCTCCGTATGATTTAGTTATTACAAATTTCTATGGTGTTTCTTTGTTTTCTTTCATCTATTTTTGCAGGAAGGGAAAGTACCATAATAACGTTTTCTTATTCGTTAGCATAATTTTTTTTGTTGAATTTACTGAATTTGTATTGATTGGTTCATTAAGTCGAGTGTCCAAACGTTTCTACTACTAATTGTATTCCAAAGAAGGGGTAATTTTATGTAGCATCATTAAGGATGCTCATCGGCCAATGTCTTATCCCTTTACATCCCTGTTCTTTTTGAGAGTTGCCTAGTTATCTGTTATCTGTCTTATATGGTTTTTTTCTGTCTATTTGTATGAATTTCTTACCATTTTATTTGTCTTACTGTTTAATCACTATGTCAAAGGGTTGGACTTCATTACATTTATAAACTTTTGTATAATATCATCCTTGTGTCAAAGTACAGACAAAACGAGCAATTATTTTATCATGACTCAAAAATCCAGTTTTTTGTCCTTTTTGTATCGTCGTTGCTCTATAACGGCGTGAAACCCATACGTCTTTTAATGTAGTCCACGTTCCATGCTAAAACGGTTCCTGTTCCCAATTTGGTGTAGCTTTCAGCAAGATCTTAAGGTTTAGACGGACGGACATACATCGTATTTAAGAACAATCAGCCAGACTTACATACAGACATTAACCAATAATGCTACGCTACTAATTATAAAATAAATTGGCAGTATTTAATAAACAAGAAAATGAATCAAAATTTTAAAATTTAAATCTAGTTCGATCATAATCAAATCAATATTAATTTCAACAAATTTATTCAGAAATAAAGTAATAGTCAAGTAGTTTTTTTTTAATTTAAAATCTCAGAAATGCTGGCAACAATTTTCGGAAAAGTTTTGTTTTGGTCCAAAAATACCCTAGTCGACCAGAGCGGTCTAAAGCTAACATCACAAGCGCAGTACTGTAATTAAAGTATATCCACAATGGATCTATTATTACTTGGATCTTACACCATGCCAGATTATCATGTACTCTAATAAAGTGAAACATGTAGCTGGCTAAAATCACGTCTCCACCAACCCCAACCCAACCCAAAGTTTGTCAGTCTAAACAAACGTTTAATATATATTTTTAAAAGATTGTATTTATTTACATTTCTCTATTCCTCTTTCAGTTTTAAGATAAACCAATACATAGAAAGATAAACTGATAGATGGATAGATAAATAGATCAACCAAAATGAATATATTCAGGCAAATTAAACTATGTTTCTGGAAACCAGCAAAAAAAGCCTAAAAAATAATTGGATAAACCTACCATAGATATAACTATGTGAGTTGCAAATTATCTAATGATATATAAGTTAACTATAGGTTACGCTCCTATCATCTAGGGACTCTGAATTTCTAAGAGGAGCTAGAAAATAGCTTAAGACCATCCTAAGACTTAAATCCAAAAAAAATAGAGGACCAAATCAGTTCAGTAGTTATTTAGATTCTAAGCTTAAGGAAAAAAACCCTTACTACTTTATATAATTGTACTAGCGGCTACGCCCCTAGAGGCCTCTAGTGGCACTTTAAATGTTTTTGTTTGATAAAGTCTCTACTTTAATTTTTTTGTACGATACCTCTTCATTTGACGTTGAAGTCTCCTAAACGTGTTTTAAAATTTCGATTTTTTTGACATTTCTCTTGGGAGGGTGGTGGTACCCTCCCCCAAAATAGTTAAAAACCTTCCCGGGACTTATGAGAAGCTACCCTGTTAAGGAGAACCCGATCGGTTCAGCGGTTAGCGAGATCCTTCGGTACACACAGACACACAGACAGACACACAGACATCCTGTTACTTTAGTATAAGGATATATTAAATAGTCCAGCAAAGGAAGACTAATAAGTCTTCACCCTAGTGCTTCTAGGCTACCCAAGACAGATTTTGTACTTTTATTGTTAGTAAGGCATGATTTTCGAGCATCCACCCAAAAAAGATGGTATGTTAAAAAATCTATTTTATGCTATTCTAAAATATTGCATAAACATCAATTGAATCACGATCGATAAAAAAAAACCTCAAAATATGGTAGCCGTATATTAGTAAATAAAAATAATTTTAGCAAAAAATCTTCCAATTTTTTTCAACAATTAAACCCACATTATAATAATTATTTAGCCCCCAGACGGTAGGGGCTTTGTTCTCAATGGGGATGGTGGTGGTATGTCCCCTATATTTTTATTTGTTTTATGGGGGGGGGGGTATTTAGTTTGGACCATGTCTTTTTGGATGGGAGTGACGAACCCCCTCTACAAAAAATGGTAATGGTAACAGTATTTTTATCCAATATGTTAACGAAATAGGCTTGATAAACATGCTAACAATTAAAAGAAAATAATTTATATGTTATGGGCATGTTTAAAGCTATTTATATATGTAACTCTACGGTTTTGTGGGATCACCATCGCTTAATTTTGAATCTTATTTGAGTTCAGAGAAAAACGATGATATAGGGAGCTACGCCAAAAAAAGTTCCAAGAATTCCAAGCAAAAATACGCCAAATCGAATATGAATTGGAACCGTTTGATTGATTGCTTGATAGATAGATAATGATATATAGATAGATAAATAAATATAAAAGTAGGTCTAAAAAAGATGTATATGTAAATAAGTAGATTAATTTAACGACAAATTGGTAGACAGATAGAAAAGCCTATATTTAGGTTGATAGATAGATTAGGTACTAAAAAGATCAAAATGACAAAAAATATGTTATTTTTCTTATCAAAATATTGTTATTTTATAATTTTTGAAGTCATTAAACAAATATTTCATTTTAAGAAATATAGCTTACATAAACAACTTTGTAATGTTATCAAAGCAAGATAAAATTTAAAAGCCAAATTATATCTTATTAAAATTGTGCAATAACATATATATGAAAAGGTGTAAGGTGTAAGTTTTTCTTGAAATAAGACAGCATATAATTATAGTCTACGTAAAAATGTAGAAGGGATGGCAAAAAAACCTAAAACATTACATAAAAAAATAATAAAGAGAACTTAATCTTGTATCAGTGGTTAGCAAAATCTTGAAGGAAAAACAAAAAAAACCTTTCTTCTTTTTATAATAGAAACAAGGATGACAACATCCATAAGTAGCGAAACTCAAAAATTATGAATGGATATCGGAAAAAATTACTATAAAGCAGTTTCATACAATAAACATCAATCTTGATTAAATAGGGAAATAAAGAAATCTTAAAAATCACGAAAATTTAAAAATTTAGGAATCGATCTAGCATCGCAATTTATAGACATATCATAATGAAATAAAAAATAAGTAGAATATGAGCATATTCAATTTCTGAAAATTTCAGCCGCAAATCATGAATAGGAATCGAGAAAACCATAGAAAACCTAAAAATCTAGGAATCGATCTAGAACCCCAACTAATAGGAAAACCGTAATAAAACTTGAACGTAAATTTATGCAATCCCTTGAAATTTCAGCCCATTATCTTAAAAAGGAGTTGAGAAAATTACGAAAACATGACAATCTAGGAATCGATCTAGCACCCCAAACAACAGACAGATGGACAAAATAACGTATAGATTAGATGGGCATATGTTATAAGAATATTCACTAAAAAAATCCAGCTGTCTATCTTTTCTAGGAGCCGAGAAAATCACGTTTCCCCCACTTTGTCTCAGACGGACGGACATTTCGAATTATAGAGTAGCTTCGCTACTAAAAACATACAATGTGTGTCTGTCCTTGTCTTTTAACTTTATCTCTTCGTTTTTTCAACAGATATATCTTTCTGTATTTATACTGCAATAGAGTAAGCAGAAGTAGTCTTTCATCTAAACTTTTTTCCCGCTGGTTTTTGAGTCGTGAATATTAGACATATATACCCACTGGAATGTAGATATAATTCATCTATATTTGAGTTAAATGTTTGATTTAACCCATTAGTGCCGAACTTCCCCCCTGTCGTCAGAATCACTTGAAATTTTAAACACAGCTTCCTTAAGGGATTGTAAGACATTTGTATTTTTAGATTTTTTGATTTGTGGCATACCAAAGAAGTTTTTTTTTTGCGTCGTTTCCGACGCATTCGGACTTATCATTTTTCCCATGCGTCTATTATGTACCATATCGGACTAATCATCTTAGGCTTTTACTGTATAATCTATTAGTTGCTTCGCCCCTAACCTCTAGGGTGGGTGGGGAATGTCAGAAAAATAGCATAAAACCATCCCAAGATATTTATAAAGCTTTCCTGATAAGTAAAACCAATTCAGACCCGAAATTTCTATAATCTTTAGCTTCAGACAAAAACCTTACTACTTTATAGTATGGAACACTATACTAGCAGCGGCTACGCCCCTAGAGGCATTAAGGGACCCTTGGGTTGGGGGGGAGTCAAACCCCCTCTTTTAATTAAAGTTTTTAGAGAAAAATTTAAAAAAAATTTTGAGAGGGGTTTATTATTTTCTAGGGGTGATTTCTCCTAGGGTGGTTGTGGTACTCTCCCCCAAAATAGTTATAAACCTTACCAGGTCCTATGAGAAGCTACCATGTAATGGAGAACCATATCGGTTCAGTGGTTAGTGAGATCCCTTAGTACACACAGACACATATATATAGAATGTATATCCTGTTACTTTATTATAAGGATGTACATAACACAGATACTTTACAATCAGTGTCTGTCTGTACGTCCATTCGTCTGTATAAAACAATTCAGAATATAATTATTTGCTACTAATGGCTACGCCCCTAGAGGCCTTTAGGGGCATTTGAGATGGGGAGAGGTCATTGAATTCAACAACAATATTTTTATTTTAGATTTAAAGAGAATTAATTTAATTAAGTTAATTCTATTTTTTCTTGTGTTGGCGATTTCTCTTTGGGGGGTCTTTTTTAAGGGGCGATTTCTCTTTGGAGGGTGGTGTTACTTTCCCCCAAAATAATTATAAACCTTACCAGGTTTATGAGAAGCTACCATGTAAAGGAGAACCATATCGGTTCAGTGGTTAGTGAGATCCCTTAGTACACACAGACACATGTAGAATGTATATCCTGTTACTTTATTATAAGGATACATCACACAGATACTCTACAATCAGTGTCTGTCTGTACGTCCATTCGTCTGTATAAAACAATTCAGAATATAATTATTTGATACCAGTGGCTACGCCCCTAGAGGCCTTTAGGGTCATTGAATTCAACAACAATGTTTTTTATTTTAGATTTAAAAAGAATTAATTTCATTTAGTTTATTCTATTTATTATTTTTCTTGTGTTGGGGGGTCTTTTTTAAGTGGCTATTTCTCTTTGGAGGGTGGAGGTAACCTCCCCAAAAATAGTTATAAACCTTCCCAGGACCTATGAAAAGCTACAAAATAAAAAAAGAAGCATATCAGTTAAGCAGATACACAGAGAGATATCCTTTCACTCTATTACAATGCTTTAGCTAAGAAATATGATTTTGTCGACAATTATATTGAACAACCCAATACATGACAAACCCTCGCCCCCCCCCCCCCCAGCCCCTGTTAGTCCCCAAAGTTATATAATAACTTTTTCTTATTTGTTGTCTTGCCAACTTTGGGGAATTGTTTTGTATTTTGATTGGTTGGTTTATTAAGTTAAGTGTCCAAATGTTTCAACCACTTAATGTAATCTACAGAAAGATTTGATGGTATAATAGCCCTGAGTAAGTACATCATTTTATCGGTCATTGACTTATTACTTCAGATCCCTAACAAATACATTTCTTAGTTGTAGAGTAGTTGTTAATTATTTGGATGCAATTGTATATATACAGAAGGACGTATATACAGACAGACCATAATTGTAGAGTATCTGCGCTATTTTTATGAATCCCTTAACAGCTAGGCTGCAATAAAAATTACAGAAGTATAAACATATTTACAGTCTTTAATTGGCTGTAATTTTGATATATAGACAGACATACATACATTCCCTAGTTGTAAGGTAGCTATTATTTATTTGGATGCAATTATGGAAATACAGACAGGTGGACGTACAGACAGACCCTAGTTGTAGATTATCTGCGCTACTATTTTTATATCCTTAAGATAAAGTAACAGGTTATTGTATGTCTTTGTGTGTGTACCAAAGGACCTTGCTAACCACTGAACCTATATGGTGCTCCGTTACATGGTAGCTTCTACTAGGTCCTGGTAAGGTTTATAACTATTTTGAAGGAGGGTACCACCACTATCCAAGAGAAATCACCCCTAGAAAATAAATTAAAAATAATTTTTTTTTTTAATTTTCTTTAAAAAATTGTAATGTAAAGAGGGGAATTGACTCCTCCCGCAACCTAAGGTCCCCTAGATGCCTCTAGGGGCGTAGCCGCTGCTTGTATTGTATTCCATACTATAAAGTAGTAAGGTTTTTTGTCTCAAGCCAAAGATTATAGAAATTGAAGGTCTGAATTGGTTATACTTATCAGGGAAGCTTTATAAATATCTTGGGATGGTTTTATGCTATTTTCCTGACATCCTCCATCCGCCCTAGAGGTTAGGGGCGAAGCAACTAGCAGATTTAAGGAGATTATACAGTAAAATCTAAACATGATTAGTCCTATAAGGTCCAAAAGGACGCAATGGCTAAAATGATTAGTCCGAATGCGTCGAATACGACGCACAACAAATTATCAAAAAAAAGTATGTAAACTAACTAAAATTAAAGAAAACTTAGCAGAAACTAAAAATATATAATAAATGCTATAATTAATTATGAATAAGTATGTTTTAATTCTTTAATAGAAAAAAGTTAGACCTGGTGTGGAAATATTTTCCTATTTTTTCCACCTCTGCCATGAAAATATGATTTCATCTGGTCATCGAATTAAGTGAGAGCCCAAGCAATGTAGAGGCCAAAACTTGAAGCTCTATTCAGTTATTTACAAACATTTAAAAAGGACAGCATAAAAAAATAGAGTGATAGTATAGGTTTGAATTTGTGCGTCGTTTAAGACCCTATTGTCATTAATGGGTTAAATATCCCTCAACTGTAATTATTAATATTTCTAAAAACATCAGCTTTGTCCCTAGCCTCTACGGGCTTTTTTTGTTTTTGAGAATAATGTGTTTATATAATTAATACACTTTAAATATTTTTTAGTTTATGTATATCATCCTTTCCTGAAAGGAACAAAATAATGGTGCTTAAGTTTCCGAGAACTTTAGTTTCAAAAAGAAAATATCTTACATTCGTTATCCATTTTTTAAAGTAATAAGGCATCAATTTAGGGTACAGTTTAAAAATCAAAGGACCATTCGTTTGTACTTGCATAATAAAGATTAATTTGTTTAAACTTAAACTTTGAACTTTTTAAGGAAAATATAATAGAAATATCGAATAATTTGGCTAAAATTATAACAGACAGCTATTGAATTAAGATCAACAATAGACATACCAATCTGCTGAAGAAAGTCTATCTAGAACCATAACTCTATTATCTGTGTCTGTCAGTCTGTACGTCTTTATCAGCGAATGTTTTGATGATCAGGGAAAAAGATAAATTGATAGGTGTTCGTTCAATTCTGCCAAATATATCAAAACAGCAAATTTATGTCAACAGCATTGAATCTTAATTCAGAATTTATTTTAGATTTTGAATAGCAAACTAATTTTGTTTAAAATATAATAATAACATTTTAATTTTAAGAATAGCGTTACTGGTTGATATAGGTTTTTAATTCTAATTCTAATGCACTTTTGGTGTAACAAAATAATTGCATTTCTTTAATGTGTTAGTCATTGCTACTTTTGTTTAATAGCATATTGTCGACATAAAAGAAACATTAGATTGTCTAAAAATCTGCCATTTTAATGGTACACCAAAACGATCAAATCAGTGAAAATCTTGAAAACATTTTTGGAGACTCGATGCTTATACAGGACTTTTAACACACTAAGATGAGGGAACAAAATTTCAAAAACAAACATGAATTTTTAAAATTATACTTCGATTAAAAAAACTCTTGGGAAGAGAACAATAGTGTAAGGGGAATGCCTTGATCAATAAACAGGCGCAATTTTTATTTGAATGTCAAGTAAATTAGATTAGGCTAGTTTATTATGGGTTAATAACATTAGGAATTGAAAAAAATAAAGTACTGAAGGCATAATAAATAGACTTTTTTGAGGGAAGATTCGTTTACTTTCCTTTTCATAAGCGTGCGGAAAAGAAGGTTTGGGGAATTATACCTTGTCCCCCCCTCAACAAATACATTCTCTAGACAAAATCCTGTGCACGCCTTTGGGAATCACTACTAAAATTTTCAGGGTAGAAAACCCAAAAATTACATTTTAATCTTTAAATTTTGTGTCCTCTAACTTGGCGTCAAGATGCCGTGATACGGATACAAGAAAAATAACATTTCATTTTTATACAAGTCTTAATGTCACATTATATGCGTTTGTCGTCGCGCGTAGATATTTCTACGCGCGGCGTAGCATCTGCCAAAGTTTTTTTCCCCCTCATTTTTATTTAATTTTCATTTTTGATAATTACAGAAGATATCATTATATTAAAGTAACAGGATGTTTATCTGACTGTGTTTATGGCGAAGAAAGGTTATGGCTATTTTCGGGGAGGATACTAAAAGGAAATTAACCAAACCACTGTCAAAAATAACCCATTTATTCTTTCTTTTTGAACTAAAATTGAAAGTGAAGGGTTGACTTATCTCCCTCCCCCTTTCCCGAATTGGTCCAAATGTCATCTAGGGGCGTAGCTGATTCTAAAACATATAACAGTTGTCCTTGGTTGGATAACATCTAAAACAGCTTTTCAATCCCTCATATAAGTTTTTCGGATCTACTGCAGTTCATGGTAAAATATTGCTGGTAACGATTGCTTCCTGGTTCCTGGCAATATTACAAGATTCCTGGATCCAGCAGCACGCATATTCCCCTAAATCCTAAGTTCCTGTTAGCTGGCAATCTGCAAATTTTCCAGGTTACCAGCAATGAGAGAAGATTACTGGTTTACAGGAGTTTTTACCCCATACCCCTTATCACATTTTCTTAGGGAGTAAACAGCAATGATTAATAAGGGACAGTTGCTTCAATTGATTTATTAATAAAGGTGGGTGAAGGATATAGGAGAGTTGGATCTTTACCTATAAATTCAACTGTTTCTATCTTCATATCCAATTTCGCGCCAAAATTTGGGTGCGCCTTTTTATTTTATAATATATTGAAAAGTGGGGGAGATAAATTCGTAATTTTCATCGTATTAATAAATTAATTTTTTTCTAAGTGAGGCTCTGAAATCAAACAGTAAAACCAATGAACTTGAACGACTATAGAATGCCAAAACTTATACTAGCCCCTATAACCTAAACTAACCTAATTATAAAAAAAGTGCCGCGGCCAGGGAGGGGGGATAAAAATTGAAAAAAAAAATTCTATGAGGATAACGCCAATTCTAGCCTAAATCAACAAAAAGAGTGGCATAACTGTAAAGTACAGACCATTAAACCATGTAAGTAATAAGACTTTCAAATTTAAATCAATAAATCTTTACACACATATGATTAAATTCGTGATAAAATTTCGTAGCGCGAGTTTTTAAATTCAATTAACACCTGAGGCTGTATAAACTTTACGGGAAAGAACACTTTCGCGCCAAAATTTGAATGGCATTTTTATTTCGTGTTATAAAATACGGGGTTTTAATTGGTGGGTATTTGAGTTATGATAACGTAACCTCTTGAGACAAAAAAGCTAATTGGTTACCCATTTTTAAATTTAAATCTCTGATACTTTTGGCGGGTGTTTTAAATTCAAATTATCTTCCCTCCTTTTTATGCTTTGTAAACTCAAGCAAGCAAGAATGACAATGTAGCAAAATTTTTTTTTTTTCAATTAAGATCTCACTAACCACTGATTCGATTGGGTTCTTCATTTTAGAGAAGCTTCACAAGGTCCCATGATGGTTTTAGGCTATTTTCTGCCAACTTTTTATCAATTTAAAACGGAGCCTCATGATGCTAGGGGCGCAACATAATCTACAATATAAAGAAGCGAAGGATTAAAATTTAAAGTAAAATATTTAGGAAAAGTAAGTTACCTCCCACTACCCTCCCACCCCCCACCACATCAGACAATCATGCCAAAATAGCAACTTTTGAGTTGTGTGAATCTTATCAACCTCTAATTGTGGGGTAAGTGTAATAAAAGGGAAATTGGAATGAAAAAGGGAAATATTGCTTTTTAACAGGAATATTTCAAACATGGCAGTGGCCAGAAATATGCATAAATTCTGGCAACCAGGAAAGTTAAACATTGGTGGCTCCAGAAATATTTCTTGTTATGCTAGATCCAGGAATCTTCTAACATTGCCAGGAAACAGGAAGCATTCGTTACCAGCAATATTTTACCATGAACTGCAGTAGATCCAGTTTTTCTTCTATCACGTAACTATTTTTGGTTGATTTTTAAACAATTTTTTATAGACATTTTTTTGTTATGAAAAGGTTTTTCCTTGTTTTCATATTCTTAATGTATTAGTTTAACATATGCTTTTTAACATTTAAAACAAAAAAATGAACTTTAAAATTTGAAAAAAATGATAAGGTATAAAAAAAGTATTGATTATCTGACTTTTGTAAAAAAGTGTGTATATGCGGAAAATGTCATTTGTGACGTCATAAAAATACGTCTAAAAATCAAGGATGAGAGGAGAAGTGGGAAAAGAAACCCCTATAATAGAGATGGATAATAGGCGTATTTTTATGTCGTCACATATGACACTTTCCGCACATCCAAAAAGTGTTAATCAAAATGTCGTTCTTGTTTCCTATATTTGTTTTGATGACTTATTGTTCCAATGTTTTTAAGTAGTGCCTTTTAAAGGCAAGTAATTAATTGATAGCAATTTAATTGTACTACTCCATTATGATTTCATTATTAATTAGAGTTTGCTTTAATTTGCAAGTATTATTAAGAAATAGTGGTTAGTTAATTTGATTTATCTAACCCCCGCGTGGAGGGTTGTTAACCCTGAGGGACTACACAGTGTCCAATGTAACCTAACCTAACATGACCTAAATAAAAAAAACAAATTAATTAAAAATTTAAGAATGAAATTTTAACGACAATATCTATAATACAAAGTAGAACGATGTCTGTCTGTTTGTTTGTCTGTGTGTCTGTTTGTCTGTTTGTTTGTAGCGAAGGATCTCGATAACCGCTGAACCGATCGGGTTCTCCTTTACAGAGTAGCTTCTCATAGGTCCCTGGAAGGTTTATAACTATTTTCTTGGGGGGTGGGACACCCACAATCCCCCCAAAAAATTTAAAATAACCCCCCCCTAAAATTTTTTTTCTTTTTCTTTTTAAAACTAAAATTAAAATAGTGGGGACAACTAACTAAAAAATCCCCCCCCCCCAAGGGAAAATTTTTTTTTAGATTTATTTTTTTAATCTAAATTACAAAAAAATTGGTTTGATCAAACCTCTTGGGGCAAAGCCCCTAGAGGCTAGGGGCGAAGCCGCTAGTATGTTAATAAAATAAAATGTTTAAACAAAATAACCTGTGTTTATATACATATAATATGTAAAACTAGTGTAACTAACCTGTGGAAGAGTCTACAAAATCATAATTAACAACTTCAGGGGCAACAAACTCGGGGGTACCACACATCACTTTCAACTACAATTATATACAAATAGATTGTAGAGTTAAAATTTAGATAGAACATTAGATTGATGAATAGTTAACTAGATAGTCAGATAGATATATAGGTGTAATTAGAGAAGACGGAGCAAATAAAAGAAACTCTTTCAGAAAATTTGATTTTGATGTTCATTTGTAATGACTGCAAATTCATGATTTTTAATTTGTTTTTGCATATTATGTTCTATACGGATAAAACAAAAAAAAATACATAATAATGAAATTAAAAAGACTTATAAACAGATAGATAAATATCATAAATTGATAGACATATGTTTAGCTATGAAGTTCGATGATAAAATAGTCAAAATAAACTAGAGGAGAAAAAGAAACAGATAGATGGTTACTCAGATAATTTGATTAGGAAAGCTAAATACTTCGATGGGTGTTAGATTAATCAATGTTTTTAAGAGCCCCAAAGAGACAGTACTCCTTAGGAGTAAGAAACCGTCGAGTTTAAAGTTTACCTTGTCTGAGGGGCTAATCTTCTTTGCCAGTCCAAAGTCAATAATTTTCAAGGAGTTACTGTTCTTGGCTGTGCATACCACGTTCTCAGGCTGAAATACAATTCTTGTATTAGATTGGTAGGTATATCATATTCTTCACATTTTCTATACATTCTTAGCTTGGATCGTCAATAAATTTATAATTAAAGATTTTATGTTGATGGTTAAACGTAGTTTGGTGGCAGTTTCACTTTTAGTCAATTGTCTTCTCCCTCTTTTGATAACTTTAGTGATTTAAAATTCGCATTTAAAGGTTTTTAAATTTAAATTAACCCAGATTATTTTTGAACTAGTAGAATAAACGTTTATATATTTTAATCGATGTAAAAATGACTATTTAAGGCTATTTCGGCACCCTGTACTGATATTAAAAAAGTAAATTAACCCACAAACTCTCCCTCTCTCTCTCTCCCCCTGCCAGGACCTAATGTGGCCTGACTTTAATTTTGCAATTAATAGAATAAAGGTGTGCAATAATTGTTTGCAATTTAATAGTTGCGCCACCAGCTACTAACCTCAATTTAGCGCGCCAACTAAAAAGGGCTTCAATGGAAAGAGTTTATGACTTATTTAATTATTTATAAGTATAAACCTACGACGTTAGAGATATTGGAATGGGCCTGCTTGCAGTCGGAGAATGACCCATTCCGTGTCATGGTAGAGAGTTCAAAACGCTATGTATTCATTTTATATCTTCCAATAGTAGAATTTGGGTAGTGCCTCTGCCCATAAACACAGTTCATTACATTGCACAGTTAGGACTTCAGACAAAGGGTATTCAATCACGGGTTATCAATTTCTCTTTTGGGATGGTGAAGGTACCACCCCACAAAAGAGATATTAATTATCTCTGGACCTACGAGATGCATCACTGTAATGGAGAACCATATCGATTAACACACACAGATAGATATCCTGTTACTTTTATATGAGGATTAAAGATTTTAAATAAAAAAAACATGTTTGTTTTTATGTGGCTATTTTCAAGCCACACTTTAATAAACTAATGCAGGAACATATTGCTTTTAGGCCGCAATTTTATGTGTATTTTAAAAGGAGAGAAGCTACTCTTAAAATATAGATTGTATATCTGTTTGTTCCAAAAAAAAAGTATGTATTAGTTGGAATAAAGCAACTATTAGTTGATTAAGTTAAACTTAACCCAAAGATACAGAATAAAAGTGTTCACAAAATTATGATGTTTTTACTAGCTTTAAACTTGATTTTAAATCCGTAATAATTTCAATTTATCCGAAATCTGATGATTTCTTTGACGATTTGGTATTTATTTGGTATTTGTGTATAACGTTTTTATAGCAGTTAAATATAATCAAAATATTTGAACATAAAATAAATTTTGAAATTGGAGAGATGGACAAGACAAAGGTGCTTCTTATGTTCTTCTTCCTTTTATTCCCAAAAGAAATATGAGGTATCAAAGGTTATTTTTTTTCTTTTTAATTGCCGGGGGAAGGGGTAATGATTTTTAGTCTATTGTCCTAACCCTGGAGATTAGAAAAAAAACATTTGATGGATTAATTAATTTTAGTTTTTTTTTCGCACTCTCTTTTTTCATTTTTTTCTCCCTATATATTTCTCTTTAATTTGATATTTTTATCCCTCTCTCCTTATTTTCTCCATTTATTTTTTTCCCCTAGTATTTCTCCATTTTTCTTTCTTTCTCTCTCTCTCTCTCTCTCTCTCTCTCCACTTATCCATGCACTTTTCCAATATCACATTTTTTGCTCTGTATCTACAGACTAAATATCTAACTTTTTATTTCATTTCTATCTTTATTTTTTATCCTATGTTGTTCTTGTTTAACTCTTTAATAGAATATTCAGATTTAGCTGGTAATATTAGGGGGGAAAAAGACTTGTAAAAATCCAGGAAACCCTCTTTAAGTAAATGATGGAAAATAATCTAGTTTTCAAATATATCTTTCTAAATGTTTATCCCTCTATTGAAAGTATTACAATAATTTATTATATGTAAAATTAAACATTAGTTTCATGGTAAAAATAAATAGATTATTAAACCTAAACACGCTAATACAGTTACGTAGAGAGCCAGGAATCCTCTACCCGTATATAGGTGTTAAAAATATGTTTTAAGAGGAAACCTCTTTTTTTTCAAAGCTATCAAGGACAAATGATAAATTTATTTACATCCCAAATAAACAAAATTACTGTTTCTGTAGTTTAGATCATTGGTTGAAAGGTTTAGACACTTCTAGTTTGAACCATCAATCAGAATTTGATAAAAGTATCCAAAATTGTCAAGCCTACGAATTAGAGAACTTGTTTCCAAAACTTAATAAGCATCATAATTATATATTTTCTCAAAAAAAGAGGAGAGTTTTTTGCTATTTCAATAAGGGGGGGTTTTTTAATGCAACCATCTCGTAATCAATGATTAAATGACACTTAGAATCCGAATTTCGATCTGAAATTGTGCATGAATAATCCTTGGTAGGTCTATTTTCCCTAAATCGAACAAAAAGTTGGAAAAGTAACGGCTAACGGCTGGCGGCTTAGCTGTTTTTCCATTTTTTTGCTATCTTAAGAGCATATTAGTCACGAAACCTATTTTCACATAATACTTTTTCTCACTCAAAAACCTTATCAAACGGTTCTAGCCGGTAGCTGTTAGTACTAGAAATTTAAAAATTGGTTATTGCTATCATTTAACATGAATTAAACCAAAAATATGTTTTAAAAAGTTGATTCCTACGTAATTAATGATGAATTTGCCCTGAAAATAGGCAAAAAACGGCTAAACGGCTGAGCCGCCAGCCGTTACTTTTCCAACTTTTTGTTCGATTTAGGGAAAATAGACCTACCAAGGATTATTCATGCAAAATTTCTGATCGAAATTCGAATTCTAAGTGCCATTTAATCACTGATTACGAGATGGTTGCATTAAAAAACCCCCCCTTTATAAATGTTGCCAATGCTTCCTGAACTGTTTTCCAATTCAACTTCTTTTGGGCAATCTAATGTAGTTTTGAATCTACTTCTTGGCTACAAGTAGAGAGTAATAAATTATAAATATGGAGTGGCTAGGTCAGTGCGGTCATTTTTATTAGCGCAGCTACTCTATTATTAGGTTTTCTTTGGTATGTCTGCCCATTCGTCTGTACGTCTCACAGGGGTACTTTGTCAGAAACTATTAATGATAATGAAAAGATTTTTGTTGCACAGATTTCATAAATACATGCTCTATAGTTGGGTAGATCATTCAATTTTGTACGTAATTTCATGTTAAGAACCAACCAACATATAGCACTTTTAGAGCTGCTTCGCAGCTCAAATAATCAATTATTAACTAAGACCTGTAATTTTGAAGAAAAAACATCATTTTAAAAATGCAAATGCACTGTAATGATAGACATACTTTAGAAAGGACTGTACAATCTAAAAAAAATAAAATCATAAACCTAGAATAGTTAGTTATCGCATTGTATTATCGACAACTTTCCGCGAAAATTAAAATAAAACCAGCTTTACGATGATTTACATAATTTTTCAGTATGGCTGATAACCGGTTCTAATCCAGCAGATATCAATTGGTTTCGAAGCCATACTATACTGGAAAGGACTTCACAATCTAAATAAAGAATTAGCAAAAAAATTTGGTTCCTCCCCATGAAAAAATAAATATTTGATTATAAACTGTAATAGTTTTTTTTTTTTAAATTGCTATATAGATTAATTATTTCTATACCGTGGGTGAAAGAGGCGATTAGTCGGGGAGAGGGCTTAAACAAAGTGACAATGTGTCTAAGACCTCCCCACATAATCTAAGTATGTTCCTTCAATCCCACAACTAAAAAGAAAAAAGCCAGATTATATTTATCTTTTTTAAAAACAAAACACCCCACTACCCACTTATTTAGTTTTTTTTCTGTTGTTAATATTTACCTTAGTCTAGATTAGGTTAGGTTAGGTTATATAAGGCACAGGATAGCCCTGCAGATTAAGGGCCTCCTCTAATATTTAGACATAATGTGAAGAAAAACCCCTTTCCTCCCTTTCTATATTAAAAAAAAATAGGAAGGGAGTGAGGGTTACTCTGCTAGCTTTAGTACTTTTAGCACCATTGTTTTAAATTGTACAAAAACTCTGCTATTGCTTAATTTTTTTGGGTTGATGTGTATACCATAATCTTGCAAGAAGTCCTAAATCTGCACATCGTGACTGTGAAATAATTAAAACTGCTCTGCACAACCAAACTTTCAGCAAAAAACAAAAAGCTAATGGCAGGGTTCATTAGTTTGTCTGTTTTTTTTTGAAAAATAAAAAAAAAACGTGCTAAAGCTAAACATTCTTCCCAACTGATACATATCGAGACAATGTAACACTTTGATAGTCTAACTTTTAACAGGAAGTCTTTACTGTATCTTATTGTCGTTGCTTAGACCTGTTTAAAAGTCATTGCATTACACCTAATCTTACTATTATCATTAGTAAGAAATGGATTATTTAATTAAGTATTTTTTAGTTTGTAAAACCCTTTAATTGTAAGAACTTTGTCAGCAAGTTTTAACCGTACAAACCGATAAGATATGTTTGTTATAGGGCAAAGGCGTTCCTACTAGATTTACTTTTGATGCCACGCGTCTAATATAGCAACTGTAAGAAACATTACAATGAAAACAGGTGTATGTCATTGCTAGAAGAAAGAACTTGCAAAAGAAGTTCGTGCAATCAAAGTGTTTTTTTTTCAAGTGAAAGTTTGTAACGCATAATGGCCCATTGAACTAGCCTGTGTTTAATTAAATCTCGATTAAAAACACATCATAACAAAACATTCGTCGAGTTAATTATCAAAATTTTGCTTAGCACAAAAGAATTAGCAAATTAACTGAAAAAATGTATCCTGATTGAATTATCAAAAGTGAAATAAACCCAATATTGACAACTTGAATCTTTTTGTAATAAAATCTAAAGCTAAAGTTCTCGGAAAATGCTGATATAAATTGGTTATACGTTTCAGATAAGTTAAAAAATGTCTTAAGTTGGTTTTAGGCTATTTTTCTGATATTATATGCCTTTACTAAAAGGCTAGGGGCGAATAAAATAGTATTTCTTAAAGTTGTAAGTGTTGGCGTTTGTCAAGTAATTTCTCATAAACAGATAAACTGATTATAAAAAATAATCCCCTAAAAAGTTTTCTTCTTTTATTTAAAAAAATTATTTGTGGGGGTGAGGAGGTGGGGGAGATAAATAAACACCATTTGTTCTTACTAATTTATTTAGCTTTCAATATATATTTATTGATAGTATGATTGACAGTTATCTGCAGCTAGCAAAATTAATGATTATTAAAACAAAAAATTTAATTTTAATCAATTTGTGTCAAAGATAAGCATTTTATTACACATCCCTCCATCCTGACGTTTTATATGTGCTAATTGAAACTCGAAATTTTCATGAAACATAATCAATCATTTTTAGAGAGCAGGAGAAAAAGAGAGAGAGATAGAGAGGGGGGGTGGGGGTGGAGATAGAAATGAAATAAAAAGTTAGATATGTAGATACAGAGCAAAAAAAAGTGATATAGGAAAAGTGCGTGGATAAACGGATAGAAAATTAGACAATTTTTCTGAAAAGCGGAAAGCTGTTTATTTTATAATACGATGCGAGAAATAACTATTCTTTTCTATTTAGTAATGCACTATATCATGATCTTACTATAAAATAAATAAATAAAATAATGGAGTCAAAATAGTCATTTTTCATATGTATAAAATTGATAATTAAAATCTAATGTTTCCCCTCGTTTATCCCAACGCGAACTTACTAATACAGGGCATCTTAGACGTCCAAGCTTTTTTTTTTTGGGGGGGGGGGTAAAAAATTTTAAGGGGGGGTGGGGGTAATTTTAAGTATGGCTTGTGACTAGTTCTTATCCAGCGGATGTTAATTAATTTTAAAGCTATACTGGAAATTTATTTGCTTTTGAATTCTAAGTTTAACACCCTGTATATATAAATTGTAAAAAGAACTTCTATACTCAATTTAATTGGAATCTTAAAAGTCACTCTGCACAAAACTTTTTTCTATACTCATTTCATTTGGGGGTTTATACTTGCAGGTTTACTAATATGTACACCCAAAATATAGATGTATAACCCTGGATGGTCAATCAGACTGAATTTAAATTTTAAAAAAAGATTTTTTTAGTAAAAGAAGATTTTTTATATTGAGTTAACTTTGAACATAAGAAAAAACATTTTTGGACAGTATAATTTCCCAAAGTTATACTTATATTCTAAGAAATAAATTTCTTTATAGCTGATAAAAAAAAACTACCCTTTCTCACTAAAATGAGTTATTTTTAAACAAAATTGTATGAACTATCTTTTTAACTTTTCATGCATAAGAAGTACTAATAGTAAAGTTAATATGTTGAAATCTTGATTTAAAGGTATGTGGATTTGAGAAATTGATTCGTATTCCATTAAATGTACGTACTGCTTGCTTGGTCAATTTTTAATTTAGTTACGCAGCTTCTATATAATTAGGATATGTCAGTACGTCCGATTCATAAAGATTCCTTGCAGCAAATTATTGTTTATTACTTAGCATTAATCCATTAATATAAGTTAATAAGAATATTAGTGAAATGTAAAAAATACATATTAGACAAGAGCCCATTAATTGCACAACCTTTGTTCAAAGGTCCCAAAAGTACATAAACTAAATAAAGACCTGTTTAGCGGTCCAAAAATTCTCTACAATATAATTAACAGTATAATTTACAATTTTAAAGATTAACATTAAACTGCAAAACTTGTAGCTATTGTTATCCTTGTTTTCAAAAGATTTTAATTGAAATTCCTTTTCAATGATTCTAGATTCCTTTGTATTTGTGTAATGATATTGTATATCTGTTACTTCAGCAATTAATAAAGGTAATATAAGGGCAGTTTTTTGTATAAGATCCACGGCCGCCCTTCAGCCGCATGTAAACCTTAAGGAAATCAACCTTTCACAATTATAAAAACCTGACCTAAATATGACAATTATTTTTTTCAATTTTTTAGGCATCTAAACGGGTTTAAATCTTAAGCCTAGTCGCTAGTGGCGCACGGCTGCCAAGCGTTTACCTCCAAAGTTTCATTAATAATTTGTGTGCATTTTAAACCCCCCCAATCTGAAGATAAAAGTTAGATAGTTTATACTAACCAATAAATATCTAATACTTTTTTAAATAGGCTTCTTTAATATTCCCCACACCTAAGCACCTGCTTTAACATATTTTGTTAGTCGATTTAAGCTGTTACTAATTTCGATTTCTATGCTTCGCTACATAATCATATTGTTATCCTTGTTTTGATGATGTTAAACATACTATTTCCAATTTTTGTCTAATTAAATTGAAAGATTTAAGGTTAAGATAAAACGTCCTAAAAGGAAAAAAACAATCAAGCCTCTAAAGTTCACCTTATTGTTGCCAGACATTTAATAATTTGGATAATTATATTAGTTTATCCAATTGAATTAGAGGTAAGGTGTTTGTTTGTATTACAAGTTTAAAATCTTACTGGCAGATTTGGCAGGTTCTCTTTTACAGTTAAGTTTTCTATAATTCGAAGACAGTATTTTTGTTTTAGATCGAACCTTTCCATTCAACGAGAACATTTTAATCAAAAACTGTCATTTTAATCAAAAACTGTAAGTTGATAATATGTCAGATATAAACTTTTTACCCAATAACATGCAACTAAAATAGTCCATTAAAAGTATATATCAACAGGTTTAACATAAGCTTCTAAAAGCAGAATATCACTTATATTGTCAGGGGGGAAGATATATTTATCATCTATTGTCCTATCTCTGTATATTTTTGGGGGTATGTTGACCTACCCTAGAGCCAAGTGACCCTTTGACTTGCCCAGCTATAATATTCATTGGTAAACAGGGGGCATATTCTAGTAGAAATATGTTGGACATTTTTTTAGATTTTCCTATTATATAAAGTAATAAAATTCTTTTGTCTAAAGCTTAAGACCTTGATAACTATTGAACCGATTGGGTTCTCCCTTTTGGGAATCTTCACATAGGTCAAGTAATGGGTTTAGGACATTCTATTTTCCAATGTAGGTCTTTGTTGGTTGGTTTTAAGCTACTTTCTAGCCCCTCTCTGCCCTTTCTAATACAGAGCCCCTATAGGCCAGGGGCTTAGTAGCTATTAAAATATAGAGAGATAATATAGAGAGAAAATCAGAAAGTGTCTTCAGCCCCTCAATCACCAAAGAACAGATCACGATGAATGATAAACCCATTTTTAGACCCCCTCCCCCCTTTTTTTCAAACAAGTTTTTCAAAATATTTTTTTTACAGTTAAGGATTATAGTTATATATCATCATTAACCTAGACATGTTAGAAGCTTTCTATACATTTCAAACCTCGAATCAGGACTACTGTAACTATGAGGTATATTTATTTTGAAATCATGGCAACTTTATAATTAAGTCTAGAAAGATTGTATGCCTATTTAGAAAAAGTTACTATACAATAATTGGTAATGCTAAACTATCGGACTGTCTGCTTTGTTCATCTTTACTTTCATTGATGTTATTATCCTTTTTTTCTATAAAACTTCTAGAGTAGGGTCCCTTAATTGAATCCTCTATTTGGCCCCACCTTACATATATCCTTAGGATTGGCACATTTTCAATTTACAAATATCATAAAGTTTAGAAAAGTTAGGGATCTTATGAGATGAGTCAATTGATAAACATTTGCACCATATACTTAGAAACCCAATTTGTGTAGATTAATTTAGATGGTGGAAAAGTTCGGACACTGATAGTTTCTTCCAAGCAATTAAGGTTCAGAAACAGTCTTCAAAGTCTTAAGACAACGAATGAGTTTAGAATACTTTGGAGACTTGTATAACTTTTGCTACAATATTGCCATTGTAGAGGTACGCAATATATATGTAGAATATACGTGGATAGTAGGACAGGGGAAAAATTGTCGCCATTTTAGGTTGCTAACATGGAACTCATTTATTGGTCAGTTCGTTTATAAAGTAGAATGAAAGATCATGGCACAAAGGGGAGTATCGTTATTTAGCCAGCTGTCAGTTTAATTTTTTTGAGATCATGAAAATCTGGTGAAAAAAGTAAAATTAAATTAAATTAAAATTGTGCAGGCTTTGACATCCAGTTCCTTCCATCGATTTCTATGCAATTTATTGGTGAACTGCCGAGCCCTGGAATTCAATGTAAAAAATAGTAAAGTAAAGTGTATGCAAACCATTCTTACTCTTTTCGGCAAGCATCTAACTAACTAAAAAGCACATTGGATTAAATAAGACCTAATATTTCCAAAATGGGCATATTTTTTATAAGATAATAATAATTAAAAAGTGGTTTTTAAAACAAATATGATTACATCCAAAAGTAGCGAAGCGTTTAGACATTTATAAGTGAGTAAAGGTTAATAAAAAAGTTGTCTGAAAATTTATGTATGGTGAAATTTTCTGTCTATAATACAAAATTAAGTTTTGCTTTCTTAACCCCTTTATTTAAAACTCTTTAAAGCCTCTAGAGACCTATATGAAGACTCAATCAGATCAGCAACTATTGAAATCTTAAGCTTCACACTAAAAAAACCTTACTACTTTATATAAGAGGACATTTTGTGCATTTCTAACCCTGTGTACCACAAAATAACCATTTATGAAATTATAGTGATTTTAAAAAGACAAATGGGAGCCTTGTTTTATTCAGGGAAACATGGATAGGATGATGAAAGATAAATTTAAAAATCAAAATTAAAAATGTATTAAATAATAAATCTAAAATAATTTCTTATCCTTAAGTCTTTAAGACATAATAGGGGACGTAATGAATTAAAGATTGAATTAACCGCTAGATAAAAGTAACACGAGGTTTGTGTAGGTGTGTTTTTTTGTGAGTGGAAGGTTTATAACTACTTGGGGAAAGGGATTGGGTAACACCACCCTCCAGTGTCCTTAGAGGCCTCTTGTAGTATAGCCCCTATTATTTAATACTTAGGACGATAGGACGATCATACAATGTATGATTAATCATATCCTCTACCCAAAATGTTTTAGATGCAATGACTTTTGTAGCTGGTAACTATTAAAGAAAATTTTTTTGAAGATAATTGTTACTATTCCATTGCAATCTGTTATTCATTGTCAATAAGTTAAATTCTTCCTAAGCTATGGTAGCTGGCAAAACTTAGGGAAAGGAAAGGTTTTAAATTAATTAATATAATCGCCAATGTCAACTCCCTGTGGGTGTACATTCACACCCACATAAAAAATAAGAGTAGTTAGGGGGGGGGGGCTTGCGAAACAGATTGTAGATTGGCCCTTAATATATAACCACATTATCTCACTTGTTGGATTAAAACACTGGGAACATTATTAAATTCTGATTGGGTTGTAAACTTTTCCATCAATTTTTAGAAAAATACAGAACATGATAATTTTGTATATTATTATTGGGAGTGCGATCTAATAAATCTTCTGTTGTATTGTCCCTTAAAAATCCTTGAGTTAAATGAGAAGATTAAAGCAAATTTTATTTTATAATGTAAAAATATGATGTTCTGGGGATTAAGTTCTGGGGTAGTGGTTGGACACCAAATAAGTGCACTAAATAAAATGTACTAAAGTGAGGTATAAGTCATAAAAATAAGCATTACAGGAGCATTACAGCCCAGTTTAATCACAATAATCATTAGAAATACCCTCTATCTCACAAATGGGCCATCATCAATAACCCCCCTCCGCCATCTCCCTCATAAGACCTTTACGAAAGTAAAGAACTTAATCAGTTCAGTGGTTTGCGAGATCTTTAAGAGTAAACTGAAAAATCCTACACTTAGAATTTATAGGATAATAATATGTAACTGATTTAGGTATCTTAGGTACGGAAATGAACGATAAATTGATATACATCCCCAATGATGATAAACAAAACTATTACTTCTGCAGATTATAATTTATATTTGTAAAGTTTAAACAATATTAACAGCAAATCAAAATTCAATAAAAGTATCCAACATTTTTGAGCTAACAAATAAGATAACATGGTAATACAACTTTTGTGTACCAATGTTATTAATTTACATTATAATGTCTAATTCACCCTAATTTAACAAATTTGTTTTGTAAAAAACTTTTGTCTATAATTAAATTTGAAGACGAAGAATTTCCCTCAAAAATTTGCATGTAACGTCATAAAAACGAGGATTTATCCATCTCTTTTTAGGGTTTTTTCCCCACTCCTTTTCTCCTCATCCCTCATTTTTATGACGTCATTGAGGAACTTTCTTCGTCTTCTACCTTTCATAATATTTATGAAATTGTTTTCCATAATACTTTTGTCTCTGATGATATCAAGCTCGCAAAGCATGGTTCAGATAATGCTAAAATGACTTAGTAGTCAAAATCTAATTCTAGGGTCTAGTCAGACACTTTTAGTGAGGTAAGAGTTAAAAAAAAGGTGCAACCACTCCCTCCTTTTTATATTTTAAAAATTCATGGTTACTATAGAAGACTTACAATTATATCCATTAAAATCACAGCAATAACAAGTCAGCATCATTAAAATCAGTGATTTAAAGGGATAAGACAATGGCTGATAAATTGATGTACATTCCCAATAATGATAGACAATATTATCCCTTCTATAGATTACAATTTGTGATTGCAACGTTAGGATACTGAACTTAATGAACCAAACAATCAAAATACAATAAAAGTCCTTAAATTTGTTGAGCCAACGAATAAGAGAACGTTATCAATAGTGTAATAAACAGCTCATTGTCCCCTCCCTCCATGATAAAAATATAAAATCAATTACTGAACAAAAAGGATACAAACTTGATTTTTAAGCATTCTATTCTAAAAGATGAGAGGGGTTTTAAGCCTTTATGATTTTTTTTAATTATTAAAGGGGGGGGGGGGTTTCGCACACCCCCTACTACAACGCTCCTGGTCCCCATTGTCTATAAAATTTCGCTGGAAGGCATTTTTTCTCGCTTTTTGCAAAACTTGTTTCTGGAATGGAAACAATTTGAATGACCTTTTCCTTAGTCAACAAGTTAAACTTTCCTAAATTGTACTATTTTTAGAAGTACAGCTACTCTATGATTCTAACATGTCCGTCCATACGTAATATCGTTAAAGTACTTTAGCCTTAAACGTCTATATTTTTTATAAATAGTAATAGTCAATTCTGCTACATTTTCCTAACTGTACCAACTTCCTATTTTTAGATAACAGTTTGATTTTTTTTATCATTATTATTAACTTTTACTAGGCATAATTGTCCTTGTTTCCAATGTGGCTTTCCTTGTAGTTTGTAAGGGATTTATCTTTTATATTTTTTTTTATATAAATTCATATATTCCTTTCTCGTATTCATTCGAATCCGGTGGATAGGAACCGGTTCTCATCCATACGAAAAAACTATGTCTAGCATCGTATTATATCCAGCTTTCTACGAATATAAAAATGTACAATCATAAGATTAAAACCAGTTTTTTTAGCCGGTGCCTTTGGCACCTCAGGGCTAAAAAAACTAGCTTTAATCTTATAATTGTACATTCTATATCCGCGGAAAGCCGTTTATAATACGATGCGAGAAATAACTATTCCCGCCTCTTTTCTCTCTAGGATGTAGGTACCAGAAGATATAATACTTGTATGTACTCTAAGATCTCTCTAACTGCAGGACAATTAAATAATTTGTTTAAATGAGTATTCAAATATATCCCGAGAAAGTTTTGTTATGAAAATTTTAAGAAAATTGTCCCTAAAAATGTGTTTTTATTTGTTATTTTGAAGAATTTTTAAGATGGGGAGGACTTTTTGGCACAGCAGCTAAGATTGTATAAAACAGTAAATAATCTGTATATCTATCTAATCTGCACTAAGAGTGATTTTTGGCCAGGAAAGATAAAACAATTTTGGGTTAATTCAATTACAATTTAATCTTTTTAATAGAATCATAAAATTATTAAAAAATCATTATTTTTTTTGCAATAAATTAACACTCTAAAGACTTTGAAATATACCCTTTCTCTGTGATATTGTTATGTCAGCAATTTTAATGGCAAGGAAAATGGCTTGGCCTAAAATAAGCCTCAACTAATTGCTATAAATATTTGTAATGCTAAAATAAAGGCCGTGTAATCAATGGTACTGATATGGGATGAGCCAATAGATTTTGACAATGGTCACCATCATTTTTTGTTCAATACTAACCCATTGTGAATAATCGGCGCCATATGGCGATAACTCTTTTTTTAATAGGTTAGCTTCTCTACAACTAAAATATGTCCTAACGTTCAACTATCATAACACAGCTGAACATACTAATAATCATCGATTATATATATTATTACTGTATTAGAGTTTTCTTTTCTAGGCAAATTATAATTTAAAACTAGTTGTTGCTACACTACCGGCGAACTAAATCGTTCTTGCTTAAAAATAGGGTCTAATGATTTCTTTGCTTTAGTATCACATGAAAATTTAGGCTCTTTATATTCTAAGGGATACTATTCTAATAAGTACCATTCCAAATTTTGATCCTTCCTTTTATTTTAATTATACATTTATACATCCAACATTTTTGCCCATAAATACACTAGTGCAAAATTGTGCAAAAAAATGCTTTACTTTAGAAATATTTTCATAACTATTTTGGCTAATAATAAATTAGCAGATATTTTATGGGTTTCAAAGTAATTCTTTTTTATAATTTGTAAATCTGTCTGCCTTCACGTCAGGTTGTTATCCTTTATGGGACATTAAATTACTTATGAATTTATTTGATAAGCAACTACTCATTAGCTTATGTACGTCAATATGTCAAGTAAATAAAATAAGGAAAAAAGGAAGTGTAGATTCTATATACTAGTATTTGTCTTGTGAAGTTACCTAAGTTTTGTTATTCGTTTCATCCACTTTTTGTAATCTAAAGAATGGGTAATTTTACATGAATGGTACATTCATTTATCGGTCATTGTCTTATCCCTTTAGATCCCTGGTTTAACCCTATAAAAAATCTTGTCAACCTTTAATAGCCGTAAATATGGAAAGATTGCTATTGAATTTTAGAGGTGCTTTATATTTAAAAGCAACACATTCTTGTGTAAAAATTGTAGAACACGAAATATTTTTGTCCAAATAAGGTATTTCAAATAACCTACTAATTTGTAGTTTTAACCAGGGATAAAGGGAGGGATAAGACATTAAAGGATATATCAACCAAATATCTGAGGCGTTCCAGAGCTGGATCTTTAAATCGTTTTTAAGGTGCGCTGAATCGGGGCGATTCAGAGGTGAACCGTAGGTGCGCTGGTGGTTAGCCACAGCGTGCCTATAAAACATGGATTTTTAAAAGATTTTCGGCGCGGTGTTGTTAAATCGCCTGCGCACTCACTAAAATATCGATCCGCGCCAGTACAACTTTATTACTTAAGCAGTGTCAGTAAGGTATTTTATATAAAATGCCGTGTCCGTATGGTATTTTATATAAAACATTAATATATAATTTATTTTAAAAATAACTATAAAAATGTTTTCACGATAGTTTTGCAATAAAATATTAAAGTAATTAAAAAAAAATATTTATTTATTAAATAAATCACCCCGATTTGGTTCGGCAATGGCACTCGGTGAGTGGCATTGCCGCGCCAGTACTGCGCAACTGGGCGCGCCAAATTGCCCATGCAAATTTGATTTAAAGATTGATATATAATAATTTGATGGCGCGCTGAATGAATCGCCCCGGTTTAAATCACCTATAAACGATTTAAAGATCCAGCTCAGGGTGGGAATATAGTGGTGTGTGCCCCCCCCCCCCCTCCCTCAAACTTCAAACTCATTTTACCACCTTCAAAATATAAAAGCTTGGAAGTCTCTGCTGTTTTGTATGGCTTGGAAATATGTATCTACTTTGTAAATCAATATAACTGCAATTGTTTCAATCATTCTATTGAGATATAAAAAGATAAAGATATATATAAATAGATGGCTATTGGTTCGCGCCTACTCTTTAGGGACTTATTTAGGGACACTATCTCTAGCGGGATAACATTCCTAATGTTAAAATATCATTTTCCGCCTTTTTACTTTTTTCTTTATTCCTGACTCTCTTTTTTACAAATTTGTTGGGTGTTAAGATATAGAACTTTACCATTTTTAACATGATAATTACATTTTTAGGGAGCGGAGATACTTTATGATTCAAAATGTCTGTCAGTAAGTGTGTAATGAATGTTTTTAAGACATACGTCCCAAAGTTATTACCTACTACCTAATTTGGGCGGGATTTTCCTTCGATTTTAATTGATCATCTTAAGACCCAAGAGCATGAGCCAACCCTGTGATTGCACGCCCCTTGTCTGAGTTAAGAATTGTTCATGGTAATAAGTTGTGGTTATTTATGAGTCAAAGCATTACCCCTACTAAAACTATTTATATAGCGCCTTTGACATAGTAGCAGTTGTAGCCATTGTTAGCGTATTTAGTCATGACGCGGCGTCGGGCCGAGATTCGAACCTATCACCTCCCCAACGACGAGCACGGTCGCAGTACATACCAAATTTTTATGGAAATATTTTGTATAATTGTTTAATATCTCACCTTTAGATCCAAATGAACAATTTGTTTTTCATGAAGATAGTCCACACCACGACACAGTTGTCTAAATAGATAGATAAATAGAAAGGTAGATAGATAGATACCCAAATTTATACAATCTCTCGTTAAGTATTTTATTATAGACTATCGGCTACGCCCCTTAGAAGCCTCTAGGGGCATTTAAGAAGTCGACCCCTCTTTCATTTTAAGATTAAAGAAGAAAATACTATTGTTTGGGCGGTCCATTTTTGGGAGGGTTTATGTACCGTTCTTAAAAATAGTTAAAAACCTTCTCTGGACCTATATGAAGCTTCAATGTAAAGGACACCCATACAGGTTCAGCGGTCGGTGATATCCATTGCAACATACCAAAAAAGCTTACTACTTTAAATAATAGGATAGTAGATTTTTAAAGAAAAATTTAAAATTGATTTTTAAGAATTTAATCTTGATTTTGAATGTAAATGGACTACATAAAAGATAGCAATGCTAATTTTAGTCCTTAATAAATAAAGTATATAAAGATAATTTTGAAAATACTAAACTTACTATGCATTTGTGAATTATGTATATGATATATTTTGGACGAGTCATTCTTTCCCTTTAAAATTGATTTTAATTTTTAAAAAAATATTTTATAATCTATAAAAATATAACAAAACTAAGAAATTTAATGTTTTATACTACTTTATTTCAAGTTTAACGAAAAACACTTATTTGGTTTAAAAATGTCGGAGCCTCTATTGAGTAAATTACAAACTAATATCTAAACGAAAACTAATTTATATTTTTTTCAAACAAGTGTTTTCAACAAAAGTGTACAAGTGTTTTCAACTAAAGTGTAAATTATATACACAATATATTACTATAATGCAGAACATATTGATATACGGGCCATCAAGGATGCCAACATCCATAAGTAGCGAACACATAAATCAAGAGTGATAACGGCCAATGAGATTTAAACAATAAAGCATTTGTTGAAATCAAGAATATAAATTTGATAAAAAAAAAATATGAAACCTTTCTCACGTATTTCAAATTTTTTTATATTCTTATTTTACAGCATGCAAACAGACTGACAGAAAAAGTATATTACATACTGGATGCGCATTAGTATAAGAATTATTAACATCAAATCAGATCAAATCTTGAGAAATAACATTTCCCCCATAGTGTTACAGACTAACAAAGTGGATTTTAGGGTAGCCTCAGTACTAAAAAAAGTATATCAAAAGAAAATAAGTAGGTATTAAAGTTGTTACTTTAGGTGTTTCCTTATACTTTTTTCATTTTTTTTTCATTTCAATCAAAATTTAAAATTATGAACTTTATGATCGTTTAAAGTCTTTAATATTTCTTATAAATTGAAAAATAGATTCCCATTGATGCTAAAAGTGCAGCCACTAGTAGAAAGGCAATGGTAATAGAATTTGGATATTGAAAACAATTAAATGAAAAATTTAAGAAGAATTAATTTCTCTTTCATTTGCTAATGGTACAGGCAGTAAATATATTTATTAAATGATTATAATTCAAACAGATAAATCTACGCTTTAGAGTAGCTTTGCTCCTAAAAAAAGGATATATGTCATTTTCTCAATCTTTATGGGACTATTAATTCCTCACATAAAAATACCGCCAACTATTCTGAGAATTCTTTTCCTTTGTAGTGCAACTACTTTACAACTAGGGTCTTTACGTCCTTCACTCAAAAATTTATTCAAATGTTAATAACCCAATAATAACGTGTTACTTTAATTAGTGTCTTGTAAATCTAAGAGTCGCGACTCCTTTGACGATTAAACACAATGTTGAAAGGATATCAACTCGATAGCAAGACTAAAAGCTTTCCGGAGGTTGAGAAAGATTAATAGTCTTTCAAAATAGGCTATTTTAGATCATAACTGCTCTTGTTTTTCTTTAAGATTTGCTAGAAGATAAAAAAAGAAAGACAAGCTAGATTATTTTTTGTGGGGATAGAAATTGTTTTACTTTTAAAAGTAGTGATAATGTGTTTTTTCATCAGAAAATTTTTTAATATTAAGTTTGATGCTATTTTCGCTTCTAACTTTTCCGGTAGTTATTTATCCTTTAGTTTCAGGTTTATGCCATAGATAGAACTTATTTTGTGACTTTTGCCATTGATTTATTAGGTTTGAAGTTCAAACTATGCCCACCTTGACTCCTCTTATTACGGAGGGAGGGGTCATTGGACAGCATATTAAACTGGTGCCCATAGTTTTAAAACTAAGGTATCTTAATCATTGGCTCAAAACTTTTGGTGCTTCTATATAATTTGTTTGGTTGATTCCAAACAAGCAGTGTGTCTGAACTTTTTAACCAATAATTATAATATACAGTCTACGTTGATATATTAACAGCATATCAATAAGACAGAACTCACAACGTATATGATTAAACTAACACTTAGCTGATCCAATAAAAACCGGCACGACAATTTAGCCAGGTTTTTATTTTGAAACAAGATAAATAGCAATTTAAAAACAATGAAAAAGTGTATTTTACTAAAAGCCATGTTCCATGTTTTTGTCAAATGTTCGGGAGAGCAAAAAGTTTAGTTTTCAGAACCATTAAAAGTTCTTGGGCTTAAAAACCATTTCAAAGGAGTTCTTAAGATACAGTCAATTTACAAAATAGCAAGATTATTATAAATCTAAGATTGAATTAACTCCCTGAAAGATACAATTCTATATACATTTGTTTTATAATCTATGGATTCGTTAATGAACTTTAAATTTTTCTTTCCCGTAAAAGCCAAGTAGTAGTAATTTGATAACTTAGGGTTTACAGTATGAGTGTAAATTTACTTAACCTGCATTGTCCCTTCCCCCTTTTTAATTGCTTACTACTTTATAACCACCCCCCCCCCCATTTTTTTCGGTTTAAAACATGTAAAGGTAGTCATGTTGCATTCAGTCAAAAATAGTTTGAAAACTTGACGGTTTTGTGTGAACTCCTAATTTTAATTCGTCTTGTTTCGTGTCACAGAGACATTAAGAGCTTTGTGCCTGATTAAATATTAGATCTTTTTTTGGGGTACTCAGGAATACAGGAAAATGTTATTGAAGATAAAAAAAAATATGCTGAGCTGGATCTTTAAAGTATTTTATTGGTGAGCCAGATCGGGGTGAGCCGAATTTCAGCCAATCACAGCGCGGCATTTCATAAAATGCTGTGCTCTCATTGCATTGGTGGAAAGTTGGCTCACCCCGATCTGGCTCACCACTAAAATGATTTAAAGATCCAGCTCTGTACTTAATCAGTTAAAGCTACCAAAGAAAAATATTAAACGTCATGTTCTTAGAAATAAATTGAGCATAAATAGACAATTGATCTTTTAATCTAAATGTTCGAAGTAGGGAAATGGGGGTATATATGATCGAAATGAAACCAGCTTGTAATGTATTTGTAAATTCTACAAAAAAAATCAAAGTAATTCTTACATAAATTATATTCACAAACTTTACTAGAAGATCTCTTTAGCCCTGATGTGACCTATATTCGTGGGTAATGGTATACATGTTTAATGTATATTAGAAAGATGGAGATCAAGATAAAAAGAAAAAGTACATTTTTAGGAAAAACTATATTAAAATTGTAATATTTTTAGGTGATGAAATTCTGTTTTTATTAAAATATCAAACCAATTTTTAAGCACAGACAAATTTTCAAAATTAATTTAAACAACAAGTTTTTCTCATTATTTATGCTTAATCCTCTCCCTACCTCTCCCCCTCCACCAAAAAATAAAAAAAGTTTCCTTTTTTCGTACTTTACTCTATAAAATTTGTAAGCAAAATTCATGCCGCTTATTCTAATGCAAAGCATCTCTACTACTATGTGTACAACGTCTTTTCCCTCATTTAACGAATAAAATCATTCCATTTTTTTCTTTTTAGGAAACCAAAAACTTATTCGCCATTTCAAATTCAAATCCTAATATAATTCGAAGTATAATAACTATTGCTTACGAAGAAAACTATTGCTGTAAACCTAACATTATTCGAATAATACTTTTTTTTTTAAAATTTCGGCGGTTTCCCTCCAGTTGCCTGGTCAACCACAGAACCCCCTTCTCCTTATTTAGAAATAAATTGAAATATAGTAATTTTTCGTGTGTTTGTGTTCACATTAGTTTATAGGCTCCGCGAGGTTAAGAATAGCATATAATGAAAAAAGTTACCCCCCTTTTATTTGAAAAAGAATCAGGGGAGATGTTTTTCTGAGCTAGCTAGGCACTTTGATGGAAATTTTCAGTAATAAACTATAAATAGCTTTATCCTTGTTCTTTACCTTGTTGTACATGATACTTTAATGGAAAATCTCATATTTCGAGAGTATAACATTCTCCCAATCTTTTATTTAAAATATTTGTTCATTTGTAAGGAACTAATACTGCTATATCAAAATATTTAGTAACAGTTGTTCTCGAATAATAAAAAATTTAAAAGATGATTAATTCCAAATCCACGGTTCAGAACTTGTATGCATTGAGAATGAACAAAATTAAAGAAAAAGGGGGGGGGGGGGTGCTAAAGGGTTTGGTAAATTGTGAGATTTTACCACTTTACCTAAACTATGTTAGAACATTTTTATCATATCCAATACAACATTTGATGCAAACTTATAGGGTGAACACAAAAAAATGTTTCGGGCCGGTGAAAATTGAAAAGGGATAAATTATAACTAATATTTATACAGTTAGTTATCGCATTATATTATTGTTATAAATAGCTTTCGTTTCAAATTAATCTTATGATTTTTATTTTAATGTTCGTGGAAAATAATCTGTAATGCGATGCTATCTATACATTATTGTTTCGTATGGATGAGAACCGGTTCTTATCCAGCAGATATAAATCGGTTATAAAGCCATACTTGAATGGTAATTTCACTTAAATAAAAAATGAACTAAAGCAAAAAGGATGAAAAAATGTAAATTTTTAAAAACTCTTATAGGTTGTGGTGAAAAAAAAAATATTTTTTTTAACAATAAGGTATGAAAAAATGAAATTATTACAGTTCATTGAAATAATTTTTACTTACACATACACATTTATTTTTTGTGTACACCCTATGCAAGTATATGAATATATAAACTGTTGCAAAACTGGAGAACCTATCTATTACATCAATTTTTTTGCATATATACAATACATGCATTCTGAGAAGTATATATTTCTGACAACAAAATTGGGGCGAAACTTTGCAATTTCTACGGCTACATATAATAAAGGATGAGCGGAGTAGAAATAACAACTTCTCATATTTAGGGAGGGAGGGAAAATTGACTGTAAATTCCACTGGTACTCAAATTGTTAAAACCGGCTCTCTCATTGTTTTGATTAAAACTTTGGATAAAAACATTAATTTAAACATTTGGTTTATTAAGTTGAGTGACCAAACGTTTTAACCATTAATTGTAATCTACAGGATGGATAATTCTATGAATTATCATTTGGGATGTACATCAATTCATCGGCCATTGTCTTATCCCTGCGTTTTGACGTTAAAAAAACCTTATAAAATTATGCTGCGCCCCTAGAAAAGAGTGTACTAACCTGATGAAAAGGCAGCAGTCTGATTCGGTCAAATTAAAATCCTCGGTTGCCACCCTGTAAAATAAAAACAATAATTACAAAAAATATATATAATTAGGTGAAAATAAATATTTTCCAATATAATCTGATTATTCAGTTTTGACACTCTTCAAGCGTTATTTTTCGTTTGTCTTACCACTTCAGAGCTTCGCTTTTATGTTGTCATCCATGTTTATAATAAGATCTAGACTTATTCTGCTACAATAAACATATAAAAAAGTAATTAAAAAGGATTGACATAATTAGTGTACAATCTTTTGCGCAAATATTCACATTCGAATAGCGTTTTATAAACAATTTTATAAGTATAGATGTATGATAATCCAGACAACTACCAGGCCCAATTGGTGGATACCCTTATCGTCTGCTAGCAATTTGCCTTATGTTCTTTTGTATGGACTCGGTTTCTATATCTGACGCTATTAGCTGATTTTGTAAGGACTTGGTTTCTATTTATGACTCTATTAGCTGATTTCAAAGACCCAATACAAAATTAAATATGGTCCCCTCCATGTTGACTGAGTTGCAGATAGCTCATGCCCCCTCTGATCTATTATTTGAAAATGAAATAACATATTAATAATTTGGACAGAAATATGACGAATGGGAATATGGATGAGGGCATTCAAAAAGTATTTGTTCATATAGAAAAATATAAATATAGTAGAGAAAAAAATCACAAAACCTTTCTCACATATTTGAATATTTGTATAGTTAAGCATGAGTGACAGACCGATTGACAAAGTAAATTACATGATAAAATAGATGCTCATTAGTATGGGGAATTATCACAAAAAAACTCATCCGTCTATCTTGAATAGTTGCTGAGAAAAACACACATCCTTAATAGCGTTACTGAAAGATTGACGGACCGACAGACAGACAAATTATAGAGTAGCTTCTCTTCTAATAATGAAAATTATAAATATGTGCTATTTTTCTATTCTGATAATATGAATAATTTTGTTGAATTCATAGTACATCCTGTATCAGTCTTAATCTCTTTTATTAATGTATTTAATCTAAAAGTATTTCAATTAAAATTTATCTTTTAATTACTTACTAAAAATATGTACCGTTTTTAAAGTAGCGGAGCTATTCTATAACTAGGACATGTCTGTCCATACGTCTCTTTGAATCTGTTATCCATAATGTTATGGTTTTAATTAACTACTAAGTGAGATAGTTATTGGCTTTTTTAGTAGATTTAATTAGAAATATCCGGAATATTTTAAAAATAACAGAAACAAACAAACATCTCTTTGATTACAATACTTTGGTAATAATACTGTTCACAGTAATTTTTGCCCTGGCCTGGCTAAAGACCAAGAATCCTCCTACTCTTATTAACGTCATGAACCTCAAATTGTAGCAGTAGGTGCTAATTTTAACGTCTTTGGTATGACACAGTGAGATTTATACAAGAAACCTAGCGTTCTTTGTAATTGCTACGCTAAACATGGACATAATTGTCGTTGATCATTGAATTAAATTACAAATCCTTATAAAAAGAGCGTAAAAAAGTAAAATTTTGGAACAAACGAAAATGAAATGTAAGTATTAAATTACAAGAAAGTTATCATGAACTAAATTTAATAATTTATACAATTTGTTCATAAGTAGCGCACTGACAACATTCTTTATTATAAAAAGATATATTTTTTGGCATGTAATGTAAAAAATCCTTAACATAAAAACTTCAATGCAACATAGATTTCAAATTGACAAAATGAGACTTACCAAAATATTGTTGCTTTGGCTTATTATCAGCGGCAGGCAGCTGGGAATTTGACAGCTGTGTCTACGGCTGCCGAGCATTTGTACAAAAGTATTAGAGTTTATGTGTATTTATTGTTTGAAGAGTTATGACTGTGTAAAGTTGGAAATAAATCATAGAAAAGAAAGAAAAAATGTAAATATAGTGTTACGAAAGATATTATGTTATATTATGATTTGTTATAAAGACTTTTAAATTTATACACAAAGTAATTTTATAAGAAAGGGACATCAATGCATTGGGTGCATTGATTTGGAGGCACTGATTTATAGTAAGGGAGGGAGAGGTAGTTTTCGTTTTTATGTAATGTTAGGTTAGGTTTTATTCAGTACTGGGTAGCTCCACAAGGAAAGGCCACCGTAGGGATAGGCCCTCGTAGGGGAAAAACCTACCTTCCCTCTCTTATTTTTAATATATATTCAGGATTACGGTGCCTATAATTACTCAGTTGATATCCGAAATATATTAGTAGCATGTGTTATTTCTTCTATGCTTTATAGCCAAACATATATCTTAAAAATTCTTAATATTGAAGTCAAATGACTAATAAGCAGCAGTTCTTACATTTTTTCGAGGAATAGTTATTTATCGCATCGTTTTATAGACAGCTTCGGCTGATAATAAATGAAAAAATATAAGATTATAAAAAAACTCCGGCTAACAAAACTGGTATCAATTTTATGTTTTTTTATATTAATATTCGTGGATGATTATATGTAACACGAAGCTATACATGATTTTTTAGCGGATGTTAATTAGTTTCAAAGCCAAATATCATTTATTACAAACGCATAACTTTTGTAATATTGTAGAAACTTTCAAGAATTTGTCTGTAACTGTTTAAAATGTTTTATAATGCTATATCAAATTTCTAACTTATAAAGGGACTGAGAAAAATTTGTTCTTCATATTTTTAGAAATTTTCTAGCTTTTGATTCTGCAATATGCAGCCTATAGGAATAAGAACGTAATTTTTCTTATAGAGAATGATTTAAAGTACAATTTCTAAGGAATAAGTGACTAAAAATATATTTTATTCCCCTATAGTTTAAATGATTGCTAGAAAATATGTTATTGTTCACCTTAAAGGTCAAAGAACGTAGTTTTCTCTTATCCAGATTCATGTTCATTAATATCAAACGTACAAGAGATTAAAGAAAACGTATAGAGCAGAACCGATTTTTAATCTGCAATCTTACAAATATAGAGAATTTATTTTTATTTTAAAAAAATCAAGATGTTAAGTTCTCTATCCTTTCAACATTACAAAAATGAAAGATAAAAATATAGGTTCTCTCACCTTTCAAATAATTCACCTCCGTCTAAGTACTCCATGACAAGAATTAACTCCTAAGATTAAAAGAAAAGGTTATTATATACTCTTACAAACGAAAGAACAATTCCAACGGATGACAACGTACAAAAAAAGTGAACACAACAAACAAACAAAAAGACAATATAGAATAGAAGCTAAGGCCATATATTTTTAAAGAAAGTCTATCTTTAATGACATCTGTTTTTTAAATACAATTCTTATTAAGATTTGACTTTTTCCAGAGCAGTACCGATATACTAACAAAAAAAATAATTTTAAAAGTAGATCTACTTTGTTGAGAAAACATTTGAGAGCAGAAGAGATAGAAACGTTCCCGCAGTGTAAATTTGATGCCCTATCGAGTATTATAGCCTGACTGACGGACCAAGTGGGTTGTAGTATTTTAGAGTAGCTTCACTACTAATAAACTATATCAAAAAGAACAGAAAAGGCGCTTAAAATGGTTTATGCAAAGAAAAGATCAGTTAAAGGCAGGGAAAACTAGGGAAAAGTTATCTTTAAACATATAATACGCATTACAGACTGAAAAAAAAGAAGACAAATAGAAAATTTAAAGAATAGCTACACTTCTAAAATTACTATGAAATGTTATACAAATCTACCGTATAGACTTTAAATTAAGGTATCAAATATCATTATTTGAAGTAGGAAAAAATTTTTGAAAAAGAAATTTCTTCAAGTATGTCTGTCTATATATTCATTATTCATTCATTTTAGACATTGATTGATTGAACGAATACGATGGGATTTCAACAGAGTATACAACTTAAGAATTCAAAATTTTAAAGTTATTATTTTAGCCATTTGTATAATGTCTAATAACACTTAAATCCATTTTCGCTGCATACATATATATTAATGCATCTTTTTAGATCTATATTAGACATTATACAAATGGCTAAAATAATAATTTTAAAATTTTGAATTCTTAAGTTGTATACTTAGTTAAAATCCTTATTTGAACATTGAAGATCATTGATTTCAACAGAGTATACAACTTAAGAATTCAAAATTTTAAAGTTATTATTTTAGCCATTTGTATAATGTCTAATACAGCTCTAAAAAGATGCATTAATTAATATGCAGCAAAAATGGATTTAAGATCATTTGTTTTTCTTCTATGAAGGCCCTACCAACAAAAGCAAAATAATTAAATAAATAGTTGTATACTCTGTTTAGTCAATCAATCAACCAAGAAACGCGGCATTCATCTTTCAAAAACCCATCTCTGACAATAGCAGAAAGAAAATTTTTCTAGGGTGAAATCTACAAAATACTTACCCTCTCGTTTTCAAAAGCCTCGACAAATTTGATGACATGCGGGTTGGACAGATTTTTCAGAATACCAATCTCCTCCTTTACTCTGATGATAGATTTACAAATGGATATTTAGGTTTTCACAGGGATCTAAAGGGATAAGACAACTAATTGATGTACATTCCAAATGTTACTTCACAAAATTACACCTTCTGCAGATTATAATTAGTGGTTGAAACATAAGGACACTTAATCTAATAAACCAACCAATCAAAAGTCCCCAAAGTTGTTAAGCCAACGAATAAGAAAACATTATTACAAAACTTTGGGGACTTTATAACAGCTCATTGTCCCATCATCACAACACTTCTCTTAATTTCGCTTTCCCTTTTTGTTTTCTTGCATGCTGTGAAAGATAGATGGCTTTGGCTAGAAATGTTTTCTATTACTTTTATTCCTCCATAATTTTTAGTAAATTGTTTTATTAATATATTTGAGCTTCGAAATAACGGATGTTGGCATTTTTGTTTCCGTATATACAGTAGATTTTCTCCTATTTCTAGCCGCTGCGGGGGGCTCTAGCCCTGCAGGGCCAATTTCTTAACCCTGCGGTTCATTCAACCCGCTACTTCGTTTTTTTCCATTGTCCTTGTTTTCTAGTTTAAAATAGTCAGTATGTCAAGGTTTGACTGAAGATTATACGCTAGAAGCTAATGCTACAGTGTTCTATTTTTTAGAGAGGATGAGAAGCTTAAAGATATAAGTAATAAAGGATGTTTTGCTACATTTAATGCACAACCCTAAAACAACCAACCAAAAGTTTTTGCTTTCCTACCATATATACATTGTTTAAAAGTGTTCATACAAAAATTCAAAAGAATAATTAAATAAAATAGTATCTATCAATAATTTACAGTTAGGGAGGGAGGGTACATTGCATGTTTAATGCAAATTTACAACACTTTATAAGTCAAAAGTTTGTAAGCTACCAAACAGATAATTTTACCCTTTAGACCTGAAAGATGAAAGAATTTATGTCAGTTATGAACATTGTTTTTTTTTCTAAATACAAATAAAAATTCTAAAAAAATATGTTCTTAATCTTCCTAAATCTTATCCTATTATATAAAGTAGTAAGTTTTTTTGTCTGTAGTAAAAGATCTTGCTAAACTCTGAACCGATACGGTTCTCCTTTACAGTAAAGCTTCGAGATTGGTATTTTAATAAGTCTTGGCATGGTTTAGGCTATTTTTCTGCCCTTTCTTATCCTTTCAAATATAGAACCCCTACATACAAGGGGCGCAGCCTCTAGTAATATTTAAAAAACACTAGGAGTTTATTTTATAAAATACAACATTCTTGGTTATCAAAAGCGTGTTTGGCTGTTATTGCCGCGCTAAATTTTCTGCGGGTTTAAGAAGACAGTGTTAATATAGACAAAAATAACTCCTCTACCGTTTACGATTGCGTGAGGGGACTCAAAATTATACTAAATTTTTTACTAAAATTCACAGTTGTCTGTTGAGGGACGATTTTGAAAAGATAACAAGGATGACAACTTACATATGTAGCGAAGCACAAAATATAAGAGATGGAAAAACATAAAAAGTGAGTTCTATAGCAGGTGTTCAGTTGTTATATAAAATAAATAGTATACAATACTATTTTTATGTTTTTGAAGCATGACCGACAGACAGACCGGCCATGTAAATTATACACTGAATGCTCATTCGTAGATGAAAAATATTGGTTCAAAAGATTGGGTTCTAGTGTATTCGACATTCCATTGTCACCCACCTCCAAGGAAATAATAGACAACAAACGTGAGCGGTATTCTAAATAATTATTCAAAATTACGCTTTTTAAAATCGCGTTTATGAAAAAATCTACAAAGATTGAGCTTCCATTTAGTTGAAGAATGACATATTGATAGAAAAGACATGATCCTATAAAAAAAATTTTTTTACCCAGCCAAGAACCTAGTGTGTATTTGGTTGACTTGTTGAAAGATAGCCTGATATCTAGTTGCCGAATGTGTACGCAGTTTCCTGAGTGTTTCCTCATCCTAGCTCAATATTTACTACTAGCTAAAAAAGCTTCAAACTTTAAAAAAAATATCAAAATTTGAAAAATTCAAATTTATAATGTATAAATCGTTTATACATTCAAATTTAGATTTTTTGAGGGAAGTTTGAAGATTTTTAGCTAGTAGTAAATATTGAGCTAGGATGAGGAAACACTCAGGAAACTGCGTACACATTCGGCAACTAGATATCAGGCTATCTGTTGAAATGGTGTTGAGTGTTTAGACATCCGTACCAAAGGGGTCAGTGATATCCCCTCAAACTTAAAGTGGACCACAAACAATCTCTTTGAAAAAATGTAATTAATGTAAGGTAATGTAAGAGCTAAAACATGTTATAAAATGTTCAAAATGAATTAAGGGGTTTTTCTGTGGTCCAACCGTCGATTTCAGGGATTGTACCAAAGGGGTCAAGTGCATGCTGTGGGAAGGGAGGGGGAGGGGGGCAACTTTTAAGGGTATGGCAAGTAAATAATTGGTTAGGGTACATTTTAACACAGTTAAGGTGTTTTTGAAATTTCTATTTCTGGGGTAGTCAAGTATAAAGTCTAAATGATTAGAATTAAATAAGATAAAACTTTATATACTGATTTGAATAGTTCTCAATATGAATTTAAGGGTTTAGGAATTATTAAATATGCGAAAAATATTGAAATTGATTAATTGATTGATGTGAAATAAAGGCATTTTTGTTTACAAAATTAAAAAATATTTAAAGCAACCACATGCAGTAAAGATCGTAATAAAAATAACTAAAAAGACAAAATAACAAAGTAAAGTTTAGAGCAGATGCTCTTCAATTTTAGACATCTATATTGAATAGTAGCCGAGAAATTCTTGCTTACCACTGGACAGACAGACAGACAAACTGAAAAAAAGTTTAAAGTAATTTAATTGTTGAACCATCTTATATTTATAGTTTTAGGCCTGCCAGTATGTGAATTATTTTTTTGAAAATATTTGCTAATTTCATAAATCTTTTTTGTTGCTTTATAAGTTCACAAGTTTTTAAGGGAAGTAAAAAAGAATTGTGGGTAGGTAAAATTATGGTAGAAACATAATTGAAAAAGGTTTCTTTTTTAAATTTTTTTTCAATTTGTGTTTGTTATTACTAGCGGTGTAGCTACTCTATGATTTATCTTTCCATGATAGGCTTCAAACCAAGGGATCTAATGGGATAAATGGCCGATAAATTGATGTACATTGTACATCCCCAATGATGATAAACAAAAATACCCCTTCTGTAGATTATAATTAGTGATTGAAACGTTTGGACACTCAACTGAATGAACCAACTAATCAAAATTAAGTAAAAGTCCCGTAGGTTGTTAAGCCAACGAATAAGACTTTGGGAACTATAGTGTAATAAATATCCCTCCTTGCCTTAAACCATTCAGTTGACTTGTTCTTGGTTTACTTCGACAGCTTAAGCCCCCTCCCTCCAAAGTGGGACTTATAGATAATGGTCGTGCAATAGAAGGGTTGTATGTCTTTAATAAAACAAATGAGACAATATTTCAATGATCAAATCAGTGTTTAATCGCTTATCAATATACTCATTTTTGAAAATATTATATTCTACGCTATCTATAAATATAATTGTCCTTGTTATATTTTGCATTTGAATGCCTTCTACGATTATTTCAACTGCCTTTAATTTTTCATTAAACAAGAATAAAAGTTTTCATTTCAACTAATCTCGCACTTAAAAAATATCAAGTTGCTATACTTGTATTGTAATGTTTAAAATCTCAAGAAAAATGGTGAAATGTTTTTTTTTTTTAATTTTACTTATCCCACCATAAATTAGCCTAAATCCTACAAAAGACCATTTGAAAATCCCTCTAAAATAAAAAAAAATAGTGAAGTATATACAACTACTCGAGACTTTTCAACGAGAGCATTTGAGGGGGAGGACGAGTCGACCCCCATACTTGAATTTTAGTTTTAAAAAGAAAAAAAATATATATATATATATTTTATCCAGGGGCTGGGAGGGATCAGGTTGCCTCCCCTTAAATATTTATAAACCATATCGGTCCAACAGTTATCGAGATCCATCGGTACAAACAGAAATCCTGTTACTTTTTAAATTTAAGATTGTATGAAAATTTTCCAATGTATGGGTTAATATTAAGGTATCAAAACAATTGAAAGCTGCCACATTTTTTTTGTTAAAGTACATTGATTTAGATGGAGATTTTTCATCTAACAAAAAAACTATTTGTCTATACATCTATATGCATTACTAGTACATGCAGTTCATGATGGACACATTTAAAAGATATCTACTGCAATATTTACCGTATGATATATTGAATTGTATAAAGGGGAAATGCCTTTGCCCAAAGTCTCATTTCATTATCAGACAGAGTCCTAATTCATTGGTCGGTCAACAAATCATTATGAACGGGCGAAAAAAATGGAAGCTAAAGAGTTTTTGTTTGGATAAAATATTCCCTTCTCGTATTGATGAGTATAAAATTAGCACTTTGAAAATTTTAGAGGTAAATAGAAGGGTGTTCAATCAATGATGCTCATAAAATCATATGAATCATAATATCAAATCAACATCAAAACTAGATTTTGCAACAATAGTACAAACTGCACATATTTAAAACTCCTTAATCATCCTCTTTAATTTATTTGCTTTTTGTCTTTTGTGAATACGTAACACTAAGAGGTTAAAAGATATAAGAATAACTATAACTTACAACCCCATGATTAACCGAATACAGTGTTGAAACAATCCGACCACATTATTGGCTTGAAATTGTAAAAAACATTATATTAAAAGGACTCCTCCTTGTACATTAAATCCGTATAAAAAAACAACGGGTTTAATTAGAATTAGGCTTTGCGTTGGGAATTCTAACATTTTTTAACACTTTGTTACAAGTTAACTAAAATAACCAAAATCTTTGTCTTTTTAAGTTTGACAGATTGTTGAACCTGATTGAACATCTATGGCAATAAATCTATTATGCGGGTGTAGTAATATGCAGAAGTGAGTGCACACTAGAAAAAAAACCTACTCTAGTAGCTGACATATGGAGTGAAGATGCTTTGTAACTCATTTTCGCCCTTATTTGAGCTTTTTGTTGTTCTCTAATTTGCATTCCTTGACAAGGTTCATTATAGTTGCCCGCAGATACGTACATTTGATTTTCCAGGATAAAAATTTTGTGAAAATCCTCCACCCTTAAGCTTGCAGAAGTGGGGTGCAGTGGGGTGTCAATATCCCCCTCAAAATTAAGATAGCTTCACACCTTTTCATCAAATACAGAATGTGCATAATTCAAATATCAATTGTCATTGTTATCATATTTTCAAAATAAATTTAATACTTAAAAAAATCTACAAAGAAAGTTGTCATTTAAATTAATTGTATCATCCTTGTTAATGAAATACATAGGACTTTCAGCTAAAAACAAAACTGCAATCATGGTTGACAAACACTATATTTAATTTTTGATGCTTTATTTGGAAGAGTAAAAATAAAAAGGTTTAAATTGGAATTAAGCACATGTATATCTTATTTTTTTTTCTTTCAAATTGCCCATTCCTACGTATTAATAAAGACTTCAAAACTGTTTCTACTACTGCTATGTCATACTGATATGAACAACAAAAACGCGTTACAATGCACATATAAAATTTCCAGCCAGATATTATGAAATTGAAGAGTTGGTTGACTGTTGTGTATTAACATTAACATCTTTGCTTGTCATAGACTGAGGTTTCAGATGGAATCGAATATGAAACCAACGAAAGCTCTTCAGGTTGTAGCCGGTGACCCCGTTTGCAGTTTTTAGATCGGTGCAAAAGGTTTCATTTAGAAGGATATAAGGTATCTGGCATACATATTTTTATCTTTGTTCTTAATTTAAAATTTGTATTAGCTAATTGCGGAGGTTTCTAGTTTTCTTAGTTTAGTTTAGGTATGCCCAAGGAAAGATTCTTTAGTGACCCCTGTATGGTAAACAACTCAAATTGCGTTATGGGAAATTTTAGGTTGTTTTTCTTTCTATGACTTAAAGTTGACAGCCAGTGAAACAATATTAAACGACAAAAGTCCTTATGTTGATGAAATTCTGCATGAAATAGCCTACTTTTTATTTTGAACTTTTTTTCTCCAAAGTCTAATCCCTAATATTTGTGATTTCATTTGTTTTAAAATTGTGCAGAGACTGTCAATTAGTAAACCAGTTAAAAATAATTTTAAGAATCAGGCTGCTCGTTAACTTATCTTCCCTTAGATATTGGCAAAATGTTTATATGTTAGAATTATCCTACTTAGTTAAAGCATCGAATGATATGTCTTCTATTTAGATTAAATATATTTTTGTAAAGATAATTTGCCAACCTAGTGTGCTGTTAATATATCAACGAAAGAATATTATAATATATTATAAATAGCTATGAAACCCTGGATACTGAGATAGAACATATAATTAATCAACCCCCATTTTAAAAGATTTTTTCTTCTTGCAAATCATAAAATTTCATAATTTTTCAATGAAGTCAATCAAACAATGAAAATTGTAAGCAATTTTCCAGTATGGCTTCGAACGAAACCGATTATAGCCACTGGATTAATACCGGTTCTCATCTCATCTCGGGTCTAACAAAACTGGTTTTTATACCCGTGTAAAGCTGTTTATATAAGTAAGCTATTTGATTTAAATGCTTGCTGAGTAATTTTACCATAAGATAGCGATGCCAAAATAAAAATATGTCATTCTTGTAGTGTTGTATATTTTTGCCTATATATTAGTAAAATGCTAGTTGCTAATTATACATACCAAAAAACTGCAGTGTTCAATCAATATCCTAGAAACAGCTGTGCCTAATAAGGTACAATTTTCAGAAAAGCTTTATTTTCTCGAAGTGAAAATACTCTATAGCTTTGTAATGTCCGTTGTTACTTACTTAAAAGAACAAAAACTTTCTTGAATGTTAATATCTTTAGAATATATCGATTTTATGGACATGTCCTGCAAAAAAAATATATCTAAGTTCTGTTTAGATACAAGAAAAACCACTGTAAATTTTTTAGTTTTATTAAATTTGCTAACTTGAGAAAAAGATATTTTTGTGAGTCTTAAAGTCACATTTTTACAATTTCTAAAGTTAATGGGTTTTGCCTAATTACTTAACAAGTATGCTTCAATTGGTTGTAGGGGAAAAATGCTTTAAACAGTTAGTAAGCTATTTATAATTTTCGTATATACTATTTCTTTACTATCGCATTTAACATTAGTAGTCATATCTCACATAAATTGACATTTGTTTAATTGGACAATAAAAAACTAAAAGTTCTAAGCTTTGTTTGTCCTAATAAACGCTTATTGCTGCGCTACTTACGAAAACAATTGTCCTTATAAACTCTCAAAAAAAAAATATTTTCAAAAACTCAACTTAAATTAGGGCTCGGCATCGGCGCGTCAGCCGTTTGTAAGCAACAGCGAAATCGACTTATTACAATTTTGATTATCAGCTAGAAGTCTAAACCTGTCCTAAATATCTCCAAAAAAAATTCAAAGCGTACAAACAGGTTTAAATTTAGGGGTTAGTAGCAGCTGACGCGCGGCTGTCGAGCCACAATTTAGGTTGATTTTTTGAATCACTATTTAATCTTTTCCGCATCAAATCAAATTTAATTTAAATTATGTGAAGTTGGTGTTAGATCGTCAACACCCATCTCAGGTGAACTTTGGTGCTCTTATTATATCAAGTCACTCAAGTTGATATAATGTCATTAATAGAATAGCAGAACTGGGAAGTTTAAGCCTTAAAGTAAAAATTCCCAAACTTGGTCTAACATAAGAATATATCGATTTATCAGTAATAACCCTTTTTTAAATTCAAATATGGCCTATTTAAATAAATAAAATGTTAACAAAAGCATCCAGGTTCAACATGGTTATTTCAGTTAACTCAAAGCTCATTGTTTGTAAATTCCAATGTGATACTGTCCTTTAGATATAAAACATACAAAAAGAAAAAAAAGTTTACTGTGGCAACTTCAAAAACTTCAGATAAATATCATTCGAATTCTTTTACCTTATTAATGCTGATACCAGATAAAATTATTTTAACTAATTAATTTTGATACGAAAGAATAGTAAATTATCAAGACGTACGGGCGAGTCAAATTATAGAAAAGCTAAAAAATCTAACTTTTTTCTCTACATCTTTGACTAATCTTATTAAGTTTATTGTTATAACTAGATATTCTACTTTAAAGTTAGAATTCCAGAGTTCAATACACAAAAGTACTGAATACGAAGTTTTCTTTTCTTACAGTTAGCTATCCCTGTATTATGATTTAGAATAGTTATTTATCGCATCGTATTATAGACAGCTTTCTGCGGATATAAAAATAAGAAAAAATAGGTTTGTTAGCCCCGAGGGACCGAAGGTTCTGGCTAACAAAAACTAGTATAAATCTTATGATTTTTATTTTGATGTTCGTGGAAAATTTCTGTAATACGAGGCTATACATGATTTTCCAGTATGGCTGAGAAATATTTCTGATACAGAGGATATTAATCGGTTTCGAAACCATACTGGAAAGGTCTTTCTTTTCTAATCATCTGTCTATACTGTTTTACTATAGTACATTGTCATTTATTTTATAACCCCTTTGTATAATATCTGTTGATATTTTGGAAGAATATGTGCAATCATTCAGTCACTTTGATCAAGTCGAATCATCAAATGTTTTTGGGCCAAGGTATCCCCCCTTACCTTAAACTTGATATCACTCGCTTCTCTTACCAGCATTAGGTAGTATTTTTTAACGTCTCTATTATGACTGATTATTAATACCGTAGGTTTTACGTTTGTCTGTATGCTGGCCAAATCAATCCCCCTTTTATACTATTCATGTCATGCACCCAGCAAAACAGTAGTAAAGCTTAAAATACTGTCTCTGTCACCGAGATGTTATAGAAATGGATATAGAATATACGTGGATATATTGACAGGGGAAAAGTTGTCGTAAATTTATTCTACTAACATAGACCTCATTTATTGGCCAGTTCGCTCTTTCACTAGGAGGAGATGGGGTAAATGAGGTGGATTGGGGGTATCGTTATTCAATGGAGTTTAACTTTACTAGAGTATATAAAATCTGGTGCAGCATCCATGTAATAATGTATCTATTGTTGTAGAAAGATTTAGAATTAGTCGACGCCCAATAATCAACCAATCAACTTTAGTTTTACGGGGAGCGTACCAACTCTAGAAGTCATTGTTTGTGTTAAAATATTTTTAAGCCATCTCAAGTCAACATTTGATTTAAAATCAATCAATCAAATAATAAGCGAAATTACAAGTCTTTTTAAAAGTCCAGTTTCCTCTCACTAACTGTATTATACAAAGTGTTCTTGTTTTTTTTGTTTTTTTTATTTTGCAGATTTTTGATAGATGGATGAACTTTGCAATTAAGGATTGATAGATAGATAGAGTGCTAAAAATGTTTTGTTAGTTTTCCAGATAAATCTTAATGTAAATATATAATAACTTATTATATGTACTCTATTATAAAAATCTAAAATAGAGTACTTTTAAATCCTATTAGTAAGGTTATTTGTCTGAAGCTAAAGATCTAAGAAACTGCTGGTCTGAATAGATTGTACTTTTTAGATGAGCTTTGTAATTGTCTAGGAGTAGTTTTAGGCTATTTTTCTGCTTCCTGCCATCACACACCGGTCCCTCCCCTAGAGGCTAGGGTCGACAACTAGTTTCTAATAATCCATTTGTTTTCCTTTGTTTATGTTCATTTTTTCTGATTTTTATATGCTTTGCCGCCATGATTCCTCCGCTAACTTTGTCAGTCACCTGAAATATATTTACGTTTTCGTGGGCAATATATTAAATTATTTTGTTTTGTACAGAATACTGACCGCTGATACTAAAATAAAAAAAAGATTATTAAAAATATTTTCCAGTATGGCTTCGTAAATATTTTAAAACCGCAGGATTAGATTCAGTTCTGAGCCATACTAAAAAATAATGTATCGTATCGTATTATAGACAATTTTCTACAAATGATAAAAACAAAATCAAAATAGAAATACCAGTTTTGATAGCTCGGTCCTTCGGCCCCTTAGGACCAAAAAAACTGGTTTTAATCCTATAATTTTTTATCTTGTATAAATAAATTAAATCAAGCAAGTTAAAACGGTTTCTATAAAGCTAAATTGAATAATGATACGAGATAAAATGGAATGATCAAAATATTCTAGTTCGCTTTGCATAGATGTCTCTTTACCTATCCTACATGTCTCTCTTTCCATATATCTCTTTTACTATCTATTTATCTATCATACCTGGTAAACGACACCAAACTTGCCACGACCTAGTTCTTTTTTCTTCTCATAGATGTCTATGTATCTTTCTATGGGATGGATTCTGTCTTCAGCCCTGTGCAAATTCAGATTACCTTTTCATCTATTGCACACAAAGACGATACACAAAATTACTCCTTCTTTAGTTGAAAACTTTGGTTGAAAAGTTTTGATACTACTAGTTTGGAACCAATAAAAATTTAATAAAAGTGCCCTTAGTTTGAGAACCAACAAATAAAATTATTTTATTTGAACCTATTTAGTAAAAGTGTGTGATCTGATTTTGACGTAAAAAAAATTAGACAATAAGAGGCCACTATAAATTTTACCATTGGTAGATTACAGTGTATACTGGCCTCTCATTGGCTATTTTATTTTATACGTCTTCAGAGTCAGACACTTTTATAGCTTCTTTAATTTTCAAACTTTTGGTTCTAGTGCGAATTAAATTAAAGCAAAGCACTGAAATGGTAGGACAAACGAACATTAACACATGTAGAACTGCTTCCTGAAATGCATGAATATATAAGTTTGAACAAAATTTTAAGTAAATTTGTTGCAAAACTACTTAAATACAGGATACTAAATATAAGATGTAAGAAGGTAAAGCCTGCCTTGTGATGGTGTCCCCCTCAGGGCCTCCTGTTGCCCCCCCGTCACCAAACAGAGACATCCTGAAATAAAAAAAAATAATTTAAAATTTCAAAACTATTAAATTTTTTTTTTAAATATTTGATGTTGAATTGTACCTATCTGTTTTAGGAATCATGTTTGAAAGTTTGAAATTGATTGGACAATTCTAATATGCATTTTGATAACTAATACACAAAATTACCCCTTCTGTAGAGTGAAAAAAGTGGTTAAAACGTTTGAACTCTCTATAATAAATTAGACAAATATTTCAACTTAATTTAGTTAATCGAAATACCTTTTTCTGGTTGCAACTGAAAATCTAGTTTTCCTAAGTAACACCAAAAATGTAGAGTTGAGAGGGTTATAATGATCAGAGATATAGGGAAAGGTCTTTGGAGGATAAAATGAATTATATCCTTATACAAAAGTAACAGGATTTCTGTCTTTTCGGCTTTATGTCTATCTTTACTGAAAAATCTCCTTAATCACGAAACCAATATGGTTCTTCTTTAGATCTTAAGAAGAAAAATCACAAAAAATATAACCACACCCCATTTTTTATACTTTAATAAAATAAAATTGGATGGGCAGGGGCGACTTACCCCCCCTCCCTCCTTCCTCAATGGGCGTAGCCGCTATTAATAAAATAAAATTATAGATGATTCAAATATTCCATTAATTCTTATGTCCGAAATTCTACCTTTCAAAGCATTCAATTTTATCTGCCATTTGCCAATCCCTACGGCTCTGATTAATAATATACCCTTTAACTAAAAATTGTTAACACTTAAAGTTAGGAAATAAAGGAAGCAGTTTCCCTAAAATTGCCTGGTTGAGCACTGAATGCGACTCTCCCCTTATATTAAAATGCATTAAATTGGAAGTAGTTTTTGGTGTGTTAGGTTCTTGAATGAGAACAGGGTAGTCCCATAGGGCTAAGACCCCTTTTATTTCTAATTTGTTTAAAAAAATAAGCTTGGAAGTAAACTTTAACGGAAAGCGGCATATAATGACAAGAATGACAAGAACAATAATGAGCACAACTGCGTAAATACAAAGGACAACACTATATTATTCAACATAATTATACACAAATCTAATAAAACTTCTTTAAGCAACTAATACCCTAGCCAACACTTTACATGAAAGCCGTTTTAAAGGTTTTAATTAACAAAGGCAAAGAAATTTTCAACTTTTTAGTGCTTAAAACCTCTTCATAAAACCCCGGGGTAAAAATCTTATCACAAAAAACTATATTCAATTTAAAGGCATTAAAATGTAGCCTCAAAAATGTGCAAAAAATCAAGGATACAGAGATAGATCAATGGTTAATACATTTATATTATAATGTAGCTCTAAAATATTCGAAATAAGGGGTTTGGAAAAGATCAATGTTCAAAGAAAAATATTTTGTCAATCAAAGTTATTAATGTAAATCTCTAACACAAATATATAACACTGAAACAGTACAGTTTGTTTGAGAAATGATTATTGTTTATAGCTATAGTACTGAAGGCAAATAAGTTTCTCTTCAGATTCAGGAAAACATTGGGGTGTTTATTTCACTAGTCCCCAAGGTTTTATGATAATGTTTCCTTATGTAATGGCTCAACAACTTTGGAGACATTTATTAAATTTTAATTGCATTAAGTTGGGTGCACAAACGATTTAACCCTTACAGATCGGGGGGGGGGGGGGCGGCTAAATCAGCCCCCCCTCAATTTTTTTTTAATGTATTTTTTTTGTAGGTAAGATAGAGAGCTGTGACTTCATGACTTTTTAAATTTAGTAATTATACGTCGGCAAGAGTTGATTTTATAAGGATATCTGGTCTGTGTCGGTCGTGGTGTCCGGTCAAAGTCGGTTAGGTAGCACCAAAATTAGAAAAAATTCTTTATGACTTTTGTGTATAAGGTAGAGACCTAAATTTGTTTTTGGTGAATACTTAAATATCAATGAACATCTGAAAATAGTGGTGTTATGACCCTTTGACCGCTCTATGACCGATTTAATGACCGATTTTTTGTCCGGCTTATACTATAGACATATATCATGAATATCGTGGCTTCTATTACAGCTAGATTTCCAGCCGCGTTTTTGACGACAATAATCCGCCGTTTTATTGTCTTTCGATTTATCATGCTTTCTGGGGATTTCCGCAAATTTTTCTTCGGTTTATTAACGCGAAATGGCGGTTGCCAAACATTGATATTAATATTGCAATTCACTACAATAAAGGGTGGTCTTAAAATATGTTTATTGTTTAAGATAAAATGCATTGTTTTATATATTTTTTTATACAATACCATTACATCATCAACAATCATCCAAAAAGTAAATTACTTTTTATCTTTTTTTCGACACACCCTGTAAACTAGATATATACAGAAATAGTAAAAATTATATGATATAGTTTCTGAATTTAAAACACAGAAATTCTTTTTCTGTCCAAAACATAGACAGAGAAAGGGACTAATTAAAAGATTTCGAGTAAATCTTTGACATAATTAGTTTTTGTTATTATACGCTTATGATAGTGGAGGTAAGGGGAATTTGACTATAAATTGATGCTGGCACTAAAAGTTGGTTTCCTTATTCGTTGGAATAAAACTTTGGGTACTTTTTATTAAACATTTATTAGTTGGTTTATGATAGCAGTATCAATAGTTTTTATTCTATAGAAAGGCTTACTTTGTTTATTATCATTGAGGATGTGGAGCAATTTATTTCCCATTGTCTTATCCCTTATAATCCCTGCTTCTAATTGACGTAAATGTCAGATTTTTATAATGTCAAACATGACACTTTCGTTCATAAAAATTGTCCCTCTCCTGGTGTAAAACTGAGAGTTTAAGTGATTATCCTCATTTTAAATTATTTCTGCTTGGATTCAGGGATCTTGAGGGATAAGACAATGGCCGATCAATATTGAAAAATTATGAACAATTTATCCTTTTTCTTGATTAAAATTATTGTCTAAAAAGCTTGGACACTACGAGTTTGGAAATAACTAATGAAAATTCAAGTACCCAAAGTTTTTGAGCCAATAAATACTAAAGAGGTAAAATTTGGGATGTACTCCTATTTTATCCCTTAATGTCAAGGGCGTTTCATATGTAGGGCAGGAACAGTAAAGTAGTAAAAGTTATCTGGCCAGATTTCTGCGAATATTTAAATGAAAAAATTGTAAGGATTAACATCAGTTTTTTGGGCCCTGAAGGGCCTAAGGCCTGGGCTAACATAACTGGTATTAAATTTATGATTTTTATTTTTAATATTCGTGAAGTATTGTCCATAATACCGTGATATAATTGACTTTTCAGTATGGCTGAAGACCGGTTCTAATTCAAAGGATATTTTTCGGTTTCGAAGCCTTACTGTAATAATAATGACAAATTTTTCATAAGCAACATATCATTAATAATTTCAAACAAATTTACTACAGCAGGAATATATATTTACATATACTATTTAGGTTTGCTAGCCAAGAACAGTGGTAACAAAGCAGATGGGTCTGTGGACATAGGCGTCCAAGGGGAGGGGGTAATGGGGCGATTACCCCCCCCCCCCATACGAATTTGGGGGTGCCGTAGGCACCCCCAAAATTTTTTTCATTTTACCCCCCCCATTTAAAATTTACCCCTACCCTGGGGGTGCCGTAGGCACCCCCAACCATTTAGGAGGGGGTATTTACCCCCCCCCAAACAATTTGGGGGGGGTAAATACCCCCCCCCAAAATAGAAAATCTCTAACAAAAAAAATTTTACCCCGGGGGTAAATTTTGGGGGGGGGTAAACAAATTTTACCCCTGCCAACAGATTTCAGGGGGGGTATTTACCCCCCCCCAAGCAAATTTTACCCCCGGGGTAAAAAAAATTTGCGGCGCGCTTCGCGCGCCATTTTACCCCCCCCCAAAAAACCGAATTACCCCCCCTTAAAAAAATTTTACCCCCCCCAAAATAAAAAGCTTGGACGCCCCTGTCTGTGGACAAGTGCGTAGCATAAGTTTGGTCCCTGCCTTGGACAAGATGGCGAAGTCGCCCAAGTTCCTGAGGCCTGCTATATTCTGATACCTGATACCTGATATAAGGCAGGAATCTAAGGAGGTAAGATAGTGGAAGATAAATTAATGTATTCCCCAACAATGATAAACAAAATTACCCCTTTAAAATAATATAGAATAGAATAAAATCATTGCATTGGTAAAAAACACTGACAATATTAAAAGAATCCACAGCTTTTTTAGCCAAATGAATAAAAGAATGTGTATAAAAACTTGTTTTATGTTTGAAATTACAATTATTTTTTAAAAATGATAAAAATCATCAAGTCTAGAATCTATAATTTGAAAATAAAATAAATTGTAACACGGTACATTATGATGAATGTAAAGGAAACTACACAATATTTCCTTATATTAAAAAAAAGACAATGATGTTTTCTAAATGGATATAGAATATACGTGGATATTATGACAGGAATAAATTTTCGTCAATTTAGGTTGCTAATATAAACATCATTTATTGGTTAGTTCGTTCATCCAGTAGGAGGGGAGGTGATGGGGTAAATGGCGTGGAAGGGGTTACAGTTATTTTAGCCCGCTGCGAGTTTCTGTTCATAAGAGGACATAAAAATCTGATATAACATCCGAGTACTAATATATATATATATACATTTCAATCCGTTTAATATTCAATAAATAAAAGAAATATAAGTAGGGTCCTTTTAGGCTAAGGAATTTGTATATGCAATGCTTAGTAAATGAAATTTAACCCTTTAATTAAACCTTGAAAAATTTTACATCTTTTTAATGTTTTATAAATAGTTCATAAAAATTTTATATTTGTAAATATTAGTTACTTAATTATAAATAAATAAAAATTAAAATATTTATTTGTTTGGATTGAATTTAAACATAAAAAAAATCACTGGATTAGATCAACTGAAAATTGATTACCCATTTCTTGCCTAATTTCCAAAGTTGTACAACAGACAACCCAACTATTGCAAAAGCTATTTTCAGCTACTAGGGTCAAAGGGAAAAGCGAATTAATGTATAAATGATTTATACATTATAAATTCAAAATTTTTATGTGTAAAATTTAGGTTTTTTTTCAGAAGTTTGTAGCTTTTTTAGCTAGTAGAAAATACTAAATATTGAGATAGGATGAGGGTGGTATTTACACAATCGGAAACTAAAATTCAGCTGACCCTGGATAATACACCAGAAGAAATTTAAAGGGACTATACAGTAATATAAAAAAGCTTAGGGAGGTCTCCCCCCCCCCATCGGAATAGGGTTAACAGAAGTAATAATTGAATCAAAAGTACATACTTTCATTTCTATGATTTGATTATCGAGAAGCGTTGCTTATAATATTTCACTTTGTTGTCCTAGGAATCATATTTCCAAAATCAGATGAATAGGATAATTAGATAATGTTGTTGTAAAGAATCAGTATGATTTAAATGGATGTACGCGCTTATTGGTAACAATCAAAGATCTGTTACGCTACCTTAATCGTACCTAACTTTTATATGAATCATCATGCAAAGTTTCAAATCGATATGACAATTCTAACATGTCAAAATCAATGAAAAGAAGATCGGACGGACGGACCCCAATTACAGAATAGTTTCGCTTTTTAAACTACCAAGACTACTGAAAGATAGCATAGTGCCAGCCATTCTAGATATCTTAAATAACACGCAAACATGCCCTAATATCTTAGCTTCTATTGCATGCAAGCGGAAAGGTATAAAAACTGATTTTACAGAAAAACAACAAAAAGTTTAATTTAGCAAATTATAGAAGCAAAGTAACAATACATTTTGTATCAGTTTAGATACTTGTTGGAATGTAAAACATAAGTAAATACACCAATACTCATTCATCAGACACTAAATTATTAGATCATACGCACGTAACGAATCTTACATCATATAAAAATCCCTTACTTTACTATGCTTAAAGATCCATTAATGAATATGATCCTTCTTATTACTGAATTGCAGTTTATTGGACTTTTAAGCAGGGATCTAAAAGGATATGACAACGGCCGATAAATGATGATAAATAAAGTTATCCCTCTTATAGATTACAAATAGTGGTTAAAACGTTAAAACACTCAACTCAATGAACCAACCAACCAATCAAAATCAAAGTTGTTGAGCTTACGAATAAGAAAACGTTATTATAAAACTTTGGGGACTAGTGTAATAAACAGCCCAATGTCCCCTCCTTCCCTGACTGCTTAAGAAACCAATTTTGTAAATTTTTGATGTTAGCAACATTGAATAAACATATATAGATGTAAAACGCAAGAAAAGAGCCCTTTTTGGACAGAAATGCCTTAGACCATAAGCAAAGTTTATATATTTTTTTCCTACAGTATACGAGTCTGCTTTTATTTACGTCAGTCATACTCATAGCTTCTTTTATGTCACATGCCGATGTTGATATTTTAAATTTTATAATGTTAGTTACTAATATGTCATTTATGACCATTTTTAATCTAATTTCTTGCAGCCGACAATAATGTTTGAAATTGTATTTCGACATATTTTTTTACATAAGTTTTCAAGACTGTACTACAGGCTATCTTAATGTTAATTGTTATTATTCAAATCGTTTTATAGACAACTTCTCGTTGATATTAAAATGAAAAATCATCAGATTAAAACCAGTTTTGTTAACTCTGAGGGTCTGACAGCCCTGGTTAGCAAAACTGGTATTATTTTATGATTTTTACTTTGTTAACTATAGAAAATTGACTGTTATACGATGTTATACATGATTTTTCAGTATGACTGAGAACCGGTTCTAATCTATTGAATATTTATCGATTTAAAAGGCATACTGGAAATAGCTTTATCTAAATTCTTACTTTATTTGAATATCTTTGGTGGGTATGAGCAAGAAATTTGGTTAGATTCTAGCAAAAACTGCCACAGGGTGGGGGGTATCAACACCACCCCAACAGTTCCTTGATGGGTGGGGGGCAGGGGTGTGTGTGTGTGTGTAGCGGTCCACAAAATTGTTGTAAAGGGTTAGAAGGGGGTGGGGGAGATCTATTATCGAGGGTGGGATAAGAAATTATTTTTAGGGGTTGGGTATTATATTATATTATGTATTATTGTTGTAAAAATCCACTCAAAACTGCAAAAATGATAAATTATTTGCAAAAATAAAATTTTTTTAGTTAGGTTAAGAAATCTTGAAAATTAATAGAGAATTTTTAGTTGAAAATTAGGAAAATTATATAAATCAAAGGTAAACTTTTTTTGTTATACAAACATGGGAAAGTTTTTAAAAAGGGAAAAATCAAAGCAAATGTGATTGTAGATAATGAAAAATATTAAAATAAGACCTTCAACAGTAAATCTTTCAAATTTTTGTAAATACGTTTTTTAAAACTTTGAATTTTTATACAAATGTAAAAAAAACCTAGAAATACATTTATTGATAAAAACAGAGAGAAATACAAAAAAAATACAAATAAAAGTTGTTGTATCTTTGAAAAAACATGTTATTAAATTTTTAGGTAGGCGCCTTAGGGTAAGGTAGGGGTTGATATCATATAGGGTAGGTCAGTCAGGGATGAAAAAAAATTCAGAAAGTATTCCTACGATAGGACTAAAAAATGCGATAATAATACTTATTTATTGCATCTTATTATAAACAGCTTCCCGCAGAAATTAAAGAAAGAAAGTTATAAGATTAAAAACCTTTTTGTTAGCATTGATGGTATTAATTTTATTGTTTTTAATTTGATTTTCGTTGTAATTTGTCTGTAATTCGATACATATTTTTCAGTATGGCTGAGAACCGGTTCTAATCCTGCGGATATTAATTGGTTTAGAAACCATACTGGAAACTTATAATACTGTCAAATATTCATGCTTTAATTTAATCTGCATTGTAAGAAAGGATAAGATAATTTTTAAGTAAAATACAATGTTTGTCTGTCTTTATGTCCATAAAGCTTGAAATGTTTCATTGCAAGATGTTAATCAATTTTTCAAATAGATATTATTTTTGGGATATAATAGAGGCTAGTTGCGATGCCACTTAAACATGCAAAGTATTACAATGTCTATAAATCTTTTCAGGAAATATACTTACTTGTCAAACAATGGTCTAAGGTTATTTTTCTTAATGTAACCCACACAAAAAATTTCAAAAAAAGAATCTTATGATTCCCAGGACAGAAAAATACAGTCCACTGCCCTTCCCACTAATATGCAAAGGTAGAAGTAAATACAGGATTCAAGTATGGGGTTGTTTAATGTTTTCAAGACCAGCAATGTGTATTGATTAGATTTATTGGTTTGTCGATAATATATCATCTGAAATTGTCTAAATTAATAATAAATTTATGGATGTATGACCCAAATAACTACATGGCTCCTGTGGTGGGGACCTTTTTTTGTCTGCTTGCAAATTTCCGAATTTTTATTTCCAAGGCTATTGGCTGATATTCAAAGACTCAATTGAAAGTCGACACAGGGTCCCTACCCAGTGAACATACAGTTATTAAACCCATGCCTTCTCTATGCTTTTTAGAAATAAATAACAATGTATCCAATTTTTACAGAAAAGAACGAACACTGCATATGTATGTAGGATAAGTTGGGCATAAAAATAAGGGAACAAAAACTATATAGTCCAAATTACACACTTACATACAATACTATCTATCTATTATCTATCTATCTATCTATCCTTCTATATATATTTATCTCTCCATCTATATTTTTATCTACCTATCTATTTATACTAAGGGACCAAAAACAAAATTGTCAAAATTTCACACTCACATACAATACCATCTATCTATTTATTCATCTATCTATCTATCTATCGATCTATTTTTCTATCTTCCTATCTATTTATACTAAGGGACTAAAAACTAAATAGTCAAAATTGCACACTTACATACAATACAATCTATCTATTTTTCTATCTACCTATCTATTTATACTAAGGGAACAAAACCAATAAAGTCCAAAATACACACTTACGTACAATACTATTTATCTATCTACCTATCTATCCCTGTATATATCTATATATCTATCTACCTATCTATCCCTGTATATATCTATATATCTATCTATCTATCTATCTATCTATCTATCTATCTATCTATCTATCTATCTATCTATCTATCTATCTATCTATCTATCTATCTATCTATCTATCTATCTATCTATCTATATATCTATCTATCTATCTATCTATTTATCTATCTATCTATCTATCTATCTATCTATATATCTATCTATCTATCTACTTACTTATTTACGATAAGGGACCAAAAACTAAATAGTCAAAATTACATACTTACATACAATACAATCTATCTATTTTTCTAACTATTTATCTATTTATTCATCTATCTATCTCTCTATCTATTTTTCTATCTACCTTTCTATTTATACTAAGGAAACAAAACCAATAAAGTCCAAATTACACACTTACATACAATACTATCTATCTATATATATATATCTATCTATCATTTGTCTTTTTATCTATCTATCTATCTTTATATCTACCTATCCATTTATGCTAAGGGACAAAAACTATATAGACCAAAATACACACTTACATACAATACTATCTATCTATTTATCAGTTTCTTCGACAGCAGCTGAGAAAATCAACTTCCCCTGTAGCATTACGGATTGACTGACTGGTGAACAGACAATGTCTAAAGAATTTTAGGCTATGACATTAAATAATATAGGTCGTGGCTGACATAGTATCCAAGTATCGACAAAATGATATTCAAACTATGTACATTTTGACAGGTATAGCAGACACTATAAGCTTTATTCTCACTCCTACACTTTGTGTGCCACTGGAGTCTTCTAGGGGCGTAGTACCTGCTAGTAGGAATGTAAAACAATAAGAGGATGTGATAATATGCGGCAGTAAATGCACACCCCAAAGAATAAAAGGTATGACAATAGATGTCAAGTTAGCCCCACTCATTTTAATTCAGATGATGCAATGATGTCACAGACTGGGTTATAACTTTCTCTACTTTTTATGGCGGGAATTTTTTATGTGTTGACAGAGATGGGTTTTTAATAAATGCCGCGTTTTTTCGACAATTTTTTAGACATTGATTGATTGAACGAAGACGATGGGAGAGTATTCAACATAAGAATTCAAAATTTTAAAATTATTATTATAGCCATTTGTATAATGTCTAATACAACTTAAATCCATTTTCGCTGCATATTTATATTATTAGATATTATACAAATGGCTAAAATGATAACTTTAAAGTTTTGATTTCTTAATTTGTATACTCTGTTAAAATCGTATGGGGCATTGATCTTCAAGATGAAATAAGGTTAAAAATAGAGTATACAACTTAAGGATTCAAAATTTTAAAATTATTATTTTGGTCATTTGTATAATGTCTAATACAGATCTAAAAAGATGCATTAATAAATATGCAGCGAAAATGGATTTAAGTTGTATTAGACATTATACAAATGGCTAAAATATTAATTTGAAAATTTTGAATTCTTATGTTGTATACTCTCCCATCGTCTTCGTTCAATCAATCAATGTCTAAAAAAATGTCGAAAAAACGCGGCATTTATTAAAAACCCATCTCTGTTGACTGCTTGTCTACAATGCTTTTAGATCCGAATTAAATAAGGAGTTTTAACATACCTACAAAAATTAAATAAAAATTAAAATTTGTACGATAAACCGGCAGGGTTTTACTTTACAGTGAATCTTCTTATAGATTTCGAGGCCTCTAGGGGCTTATTTGCTTGTATTAAATAAAGTTATAGAATTTTTCGAAGTTAGATATCTCCGAAATATTTTATGAACATACAATTTTCCAATGCCATTACAATAAAAGAGGCTGACATACTATGTTGTAAGAATAGTATAAATTTAACCAGTAAAATTTGTTTACAGTTCTACTTTCCTAAGAATTTTTAATTAATTAGCAAAACGTGATTTTTTTTAATATGTAGGGATCAGCCATTGACCAAAACGAAACAAAATGAACATTGAATGGAATGTTAATCTTGATCATGTTGTGGTCTAAAAAAAAGAATAAAAGAAAGAAAAGCTGTGTAGGAGGTAAATGAGATTTTCAGGGATAAAATCATAAGTTTATCAGTATTTTAGAAATCAGGGCTGTAAATTAATTTCATTTCTAATTGCTAAAAAAATTGGATATTTTACTTGTGTTGTGTTTGGTAAGAATGGGGTGGGGAAGAAGGAATTGGGGAATTTTTAGTTAGAATTGTTTGTCAGAATCCTGGTCCCTTGTCCATGGGTAGCACAAAGAAGACTAGGGCTAGACAGCCGCTTGTAAGCTAGAGGATAGAGACAAAGCAAATATAACTTAATAGTTATTTCTCGCATCGTATTATAAACGGCTTTCCGCAGATATAAAATGTCCAACCATAAGATGAAAACCAGTTTTCTAAGCCCTGAGATGCCGAAGGCTGGGGTTAAAAAAATGATTTTAATCTAATGATTGTAGATTTTATATTCTTAGAAAACTGGATATAATACGAAGCTAGACATAGTTTTTTCGTATGGATGAGAACCGGTTCATATCCACCGGATTCGAATGAATGATTTTCTAAACTACAGTTTATCAAAGTTATTTATAGCATCGTATTATAGAAGCTACCTGCTAATATTAAATAAAAGAAAATATAAGATTATAAACATCAAATAGATAAAATCATTAAAAATATACAAATATATCCATACCAACTCAAATAATGATAATATTAAGTTAATCGTAATATGTTAATCTAAAAATAGCAAAAATCAATAGACATTAAAAACAATGAATTGAAGAAAAAAATCTTTTGTTAACATATCTCTTTTCGCTGACCAATACCTAGTAAGAAAAGTTGCCTCTATTGACCACAAAAACCTATCATTACCCAGTGCTAAATAGGGCGGAGTCTATTTAACCATACCATCATTAGTCAACATCGACAATTATGTCTTATCCCTGTTAAACAAAGTGGTTTGGTGTTGACATAAAGTTTCAATGTTGACCATTTGTCATTAGCTAAAAGTAGTAAACTTTGTTAACCTGCGACATTAGGGTAAATATTAACCCTTAACGGTCGGGAAGAGGGGGCGTTGAAAACAGTAAAAGTGTCTGACTATGACGTCAGAAAAAATTAACAATCAACCAATGAGAAGCCAGTATTCACAATAGTAAAATATAAAGCGGCCTCTCATTGGTTAATTATTATTTTTTTCTGACGTCATATTCAGACACTTTTACTGTGTTCGGGGGCGTTGAATGCCCCCCCCCCCTCCAGTTTTTTTCTATCTCATTTTCTGTGTGTGAAAGATAAAGAGCCCAAACTGCGTGACTTTTAAGTATGGGTATGACACATAACTGAGATTTAGAATTTTTTGAAAACCTACATCCTGGCGGGCACAGGATGTCAGCAAACCTGGCAGGGTCATCCAGGTAAAGAGCAAAAATATTTTTCTGTAAAAAAATTTGTCTTTTAGTTCAAAAATAAAAAAATTACAGCCGTTTGAAATTTTTAAGTAAAAAAGGACCTTAAAACAAAGGTTGTTAAATAAAAGGGTGAAGGAAGCGAAAACTGACTTTGACTTACTTATGGTCGGGAATTCATTATCAAACAAGGACTTGCACAAATAAAATTATCCCTCTAGCTCTAATAGGAACTGAGATAATAGGGGGGGGGGCGTTGAACGCCCCTCCCCCGACCGATTAAGGTGCGCAAGGGGCCCATCTGTTAAGGGTTAAAGTTAAAGAGTAGAGGGGCACGAGCTATATTTTACTTTATCCACGGGGTGGGGACCATGTGCCGACTTTCAATTGGGTCTTTGAATATTATCCAATATCTTTTGAAATATAAACAGTGACACGTCGCTACAAAAGAACAGAAAACAATTTGCCAGCAGACGAAAAAGGTCACCAACACTTGGGCCAGACCGGTAGTTAACTAAATCATATTAAATCTTTACTTATACATTTAATGTGTAAATGGTAGCTTGCCGACTGGCTATCCGTCAGGGAGATGTCTCGATCACATCACTTCATACTAGAAATCTTACTACTGCTGCTATGTTCGACATGTGACATAAATAGTTAAAGTAGGGAGAATGCCTTCGCCTATAAACAGGCGCAATTCTTTACCATGCACAGTTGGGACTTCTCAGACAAAGGCCGTGCATCTCAGAGAGTTGGTTGTCTGATGGGTGAATGGACGCTTTACACTGCAATCATAAGCGGAGTATGTTTCAAGGTTTCACCGTGAACAGCACCTGATCAGAAAATTGTTTCATAACTAAAAGCAATATACTAACTGTTATCGACGCACAGACTCTAATTATACAAAAGATTTCCTTCTTAAAAATGTCAATCCTAATTATCATATATGCAGAAAAATACTCAATTTTTATAAAACACAAGGACAATAAATAACCAAAAAAAACAAGAAAGTATTATACAGTGTGATTAGAAAAAATATTCCGATAAAAAGGCAATTCAGAAAACAAAAAAAGATACTAGTAAAGATAAACGACATTAAAATTATGACAAGCATGCCAAACTATCACTAAAAATGATATATTAAAGTTACAGCTAGCTTTTGTAGAATATTAAACATAAAAATACATCTGTACCTAATCTTAAATAAATAGTAGTAGGTCTGTATACCTGCAACTTTTTATTTATACCTAAGCAGATATGATGGAGATATTTAAGGAGTAGCTACGCACCCTAAAACTAAAATGGTTAAATTTGGCATAAATTGATGAATATATTTTATATTCGGCTTAAAAAAAACTCAAAAATATACAGTAGGCATAATTTTGGTTATTTTTATTCTTTGCATAATTTTCAATGGTGTTCGTTTAAAACTTCAAATTATTCTGCGACTGTTAAAATCCCCAATGATGATAAACAAAGTTATTGATAATTTAAGTTTCTTTGGCTCGTTACTACAGCTAAGCAAGATATATATAAACTAGTAGCTACGCCTCTAGAGGCCTCTAGTGGCACTTTAAATGTTTTTGTTTGTTAAAGTCTCTACGATAATTCTTTACGTACGATACCTTTTTAAAAGCGAAGCTTTTCTATAATTAGGGTCGGTCCGTCCGTACGTCCGTCCGTCCGTCCGTACGTCCGTCCGTCCGTCCGTACGTCTGTCTGTCCGTACGTCCGTAACGGATAGCTTTTTTCGTTAATTTAGGCATGTTAGAATTGTCCTATCGATTTTAAATTTTGCATGGTGATTCTTTTAATAGTTAGGTACGATTTAGAAAGCGTAGCAACTCTATAATCATCACCAAAATGTCCGTACGTCCATTTTAAAGAAGTTGATTTTTTTTACTTTTTAACAACAAATTTTTATGTGATCTAATCATCCGATTGATCTGATTTTTGATATATTGATTCCTGGGACAACAAAGTATAATGTAATAAGCGAAGCATTTCTATAATCAAGTCCTAAAAATGTAAGTATGTCCATAAACATTATCCTGAATCAAGCAGTTTTTCAACAAATTTACTTACAATTTTGCTTTGATTCTTATACATTTATATTATGATTATTCAGTTCTTACACTATACAAGTTTTAATGTCTGTTTGTCCTACCGTTTCAGTGATTCGCTTTTATGGATGTTGTCATCCTTGTTATGTTACGTTGAAGTCTCCCATATATTAAAAAAATTTCGTTATAAACCTTCCCGGGACCCATGAGAATCTACCCTGTTAAGGAGAACCTGATCGGTTCAGCGGTTAGCGAGATCCTTCGGTACAGACACACAGACAAACAAACATCCTGTTACTTTAGTATACGGATTGTAAATAGCTATACTCAGTTTTAATTTTCATCAAACATTTTGTCAGATTGTTAATTTTATGTATTAATGGATATAAGGTTCCCTGTTTAATTGTAGTTAAATAACAGTTAAAAAAGCAGGTCAGTCTATTGGTAATGTATTACTATTTTCAATGCCTTTTTATAAACAATTATATAATCAGATTGCTTCTGGATCATAGGCGTGCGATGTCAACACCCACCTTAAATTTGGCAATACTACTTTTCTTTTATTTACACACCCCTGACAAATTTTTGAGCACACCATAATTTAAAAAAGAAACCTTTATCAACCAAGTAACGTTATTTCAAATAACAATATGACAAGAGTCCTGTGTTGATAAAGAATACAAAAAGTGCTAAAAAATCCTAATTTTTGCTGAATTTATAAAAGCACCCCGCATAAATTTCTTTCTTATGTATTTTTGATCGCGACATGAATTGTAAGCATTTTTTGGACTCTCTATTGGTTGTCACTAGATTAACTTTCATTTTTTGTACAGCATATTCTTTAGTGTGGACATATTTTTTGTCGTAGGGGGGAGGAATATGTGTAATCTAAAAAAAGGGGCGGGGTTCTGCTTCAAAAGGACTCTGTAACATTGGCAGTTTTATCCAAAAGTAGCTGCGCAGTAATCCGAGCAAAGTTTTGAGAAGAAATAATTTGAAAATAATTTTAGATAATCTTAAATTTTTACAGAAAATTAAATTTACAGAAGAGACCTACTATAAATCAAATTTGGCAGAAATTGTCAATAATATATATTACTCATAAAATTCTTTTTCATCTGACACAATTTGTATGTTTGAAAACCTGAAAAAATCATTAATCATGAAAGATGTAGTAATTTTACGTAGCTTACTTTGATGAAGAAATATTTGAACCTTCTATAATTAATATTCAAACATTAACTTGTCTCTAATTATATAACAAGGAAAATTATATCCATAAATAACGAAGCAATAACAAGTTAGAAGTATCTAGGCGATAAAATATTGGAATGAAAATCTGTTAGCATATTGAGAAAATATTGTTTAAAAAATTATATATTATTACTTGGATCTAATAACAAATTAGCATGTACTCTCATATAGTGAAACCTGTAGCTGGCTAAAACAACGGTCTTTCCCATTGTCCCTCCCTTTTACACTCTTTTCTTACTTGATATACGAAAAGACCAATATATGACATGGTAAATAGCAACCTAAATTGACAACAAATTTTCCCAAGTCATAATATCCCCGTATATTCTTCAAATTTTTAGAATTGCTGCGCTACTTAAAAAATCGCAGCTCTGTCAAAACAAGTGAATGTATGTCTGTAAGTTTTTGTATGTATATGTCTGAATTCAAAGAAAGGGATTTTTCTAATTACAAATTTTTGGTTCTTGATTTTATTTTCTATATAAAAAAAACTTATTTTTGGTAATTTTAGTTTTGGTTAAGTAAGGTCCAGAGACCATATGGAGGGAGGGGGGGGGACAGGGTGTTCTATTTGGTTCAAGAGTTTGTGTCTGATTATCCGTAGGAAGGGAGGGTATGGGATTAAGAGGGTGGATGGGTTTATTGTTATTTCAGCCCGCAACAAGTTTCACTTAATTAGAGATCATGATTATCTGTTGCAAGATATATCCCTAACACCTTGAAAACGACCAGATACAAAAAACTAATTTTTTTTCAAGAACCAAAGTCGCTGTTTAAAACATGTACGTCTATAAGTTTTGAAGTATTGATGTTTCTTTAAAAAGGCTAAAAAAAGTTAGAGGAAAAAACGTTTTAGATTATAATAAATGTAAACAGATATCTAATTCTTACTTTTTATTTAAACAAATGACGTTATTTACTCTATTTTTTCAAGGTTTACCTATTTTCACATGACAAAAAAATCCATAAAAATAAAACTAACAATTGAATTGTAAAAAATGGTTGTTTTTTTAAACACCTAAATTTGAAATATGCACATTTTATGTTGAATAGATGGGCACAGTAGCCAACTACCTACCACTAACACCTAAAGGCATACAGGGTGGGGCGGAATTTTTTCCTTTAAGTACAGGGTGATCCTAAAAGAACTATACTTTAATTTACAGAATATTATAAGAAAAAACAGCAGTAGCTAACTACCATTGTACAACCAACACCCAAAGGCATACAGGGTGGGGTGTAATTTTTCTTTCAACTACAGGGTGATCCTAAAAACTTTGGCATCTAAAGGTACAGGGTGCTTCTCAAAAAATCTGTGGAAAAAAATATATCAAATAGCTACCACTTAAACCTAGATAATATAGGGTAAAAGTAAGCAACCACAGTACCTACCATCAATACAGGTTTAAATGGCATAAACAGGCTGATTCAAAAAAAATATTTCTAAGATTTAATCAAATTTATTGAAAATTAGAAATTAAAAGATTTATCATTTATATTTAAATTATATTATTATGGCATTATTTAGTGGCCATTTGAATATAGATTTAGGCAGATAAAGTGAATTATATCCTCTTATATATGGGGATTAAAGAGTGGTTCCTTAAACTTTTTAATTATATAAAATCACATCTGACTTTTATTCTTTAAAAAAAAAAAATAAGTGATAGGACAATGAACAATAAATTGAAGTCCATCTCAACCGTAAATAATTAGTTTACCACTTTGGAGATTAAAATAATTGGTAGGAAATTTTGAACTCATAGTTTGTGTAACCCAATCAATCTAATATCAATCTAATCAATATAATAATTCAAAAATTTAAAACCAAAAAGAGAACGTTTTTATAAAACTTTGAGAACTAGTATAATCTCTTCCTCCCTGATATAAACCTTAAATTTTTGAAGTTTATGAATTTGGTATGTACTATTTCCCCTGTGAACATTTTTAATAGCGAAGCTACTCTATAATTCACAATGTTCGTCTGTTCGTCTGTCCGTCCGTCCGTCTGTCCGTCCGTCCGTAATTAATTAATTGGGGGAAACGTGATTTTCTCGGCTCATATAAAAGATAGAGAGCTGAAATTTTTTGACAACATTCCCATTATTAATGAGCACAATTAACTCTTAAACATCAATAGCGGTCGGACTGCTTTTTAGCAGGTTTTAGGCTATTTTTATATTTTCCAAATTTTACCCATATCTTTGGTGTTTATGGTCCGATTTTCAAAATTTTTTCAGTTAAAGATATCAAAATTAATTTTCCCGTCATTTTAAGAAAACAACGATGACGGTCAGACTGCCTTTTTGCAGGTTTTTGGCTATTTTTATATTTTTTTGCATTTTCCCCCATATCTTTGGTGTTTATGGCCCGATTTTCAAAATTTTTGAGTTAAAGATATCAAAATTAAATTTCCTGTCGTTTGAAGAAAACAACGATGACGGTCAGACTGCCTTTTTGCAGGTTTTTGGCTATTTTTATATTTTTCAGATTTTCCCCCATATCTTTGGTGTTTATGGTCCAATTTTCAAAAAGTTTTCAGTTAAAGATATCAAAATTAAATTTCCTGTCGTTTGAAGAAAACAACCATGATGGTCAGACTGCCTTTTTGCAGGTTTTGGGCTATTTTTATATTTTTCAGATTTTCCCCCATATCTTTGGTGTTTATGGTCCAATTTTCAAAAAGTTTTAAGTTAAAGATATTAAAATCAAATTTCTGGCGTTTTAAGAAAAGAAACAATGGCGGCCAAACTGCCTTTTAGCAGGTTTTTGGCTATTTTTATATGTTTGACATATTTCCCCATATCTTTTTTAAATTCTAAAACTTTTTTGCATCAACAGTTTCAAAATATTTTTCCGATTGATACGTGCATCTAGTTGTAATTTACTTTAACCGTCTTCATCATACAAAATAAAACAAGGTTTCGTGTTTATTTTCTCCAATAAATCTATTCTTGACTTTAATAAATACACTTTAAATCTACTTATACGTATTCCTATCCACAATTTTTTGTTCTTCGCTACTTATGGATGTTGTCATCCTTGTTTTTATTATATCAACTAAATAATCATAATAGCAATAGTAAAATGTTTAAATTATGAACTAGTACCATTAATTATAAGTGGATTATTTAAATAGTAATAAGTCAACGTAAGATAAAATCATTGAAATTTTGTAACAATTTTATGTTTAAGATGTTGTATTTTTATCACATGAAAAACCTTTTTTTTATACTTGCACAGTTGAAAATTGCTTACTAGAAAAAATGAAAAGTAATTTTTTGAACATTTTCAAAGCAAAATAATTAACATTAGCGGTTTAGGACATGTAAAAAAAACAAGGAAGATTTCTATTAGAAGGAGTGTTGTTTAGATTTCCACAAAAATATACCAGTAGTTTCGCATCTGCTAATTGTTAAGTAAGTGATTTATATTCTCAGACAAACCTTGTCTGCTATTATGTCAGATGCTTGTTACCAATAGAAATATAGCAATATCAAAAAGTTGCCATAATAAAGAAGTCAATTATAGAAGGTACATTAACTCTAGATAAATTGCCAGTTATCTCAACCATTACATGCACTATTGATATGGATATACTTGGATCTTACTTTAGAAAGTCATGTTCTCTAATAGAGTGAAACACGCAGCAGGCTAAAAAAACGATTTACCCATTTATCCCATCCCTCCCTTCATACTGGATAAACAAACTGATCAATAAATGAGTTACATGTAACAAGATAAATTGACTACATTTTTTCCACTGTCATAATATCCACGTATATTCTACATCTATTTACAGTGTTGACATTAATAAGTTACCATAAATAACTTTTATATAGCTGCTACGCTTCTTTTTTCAAAAGTTTGAGCAAAAGTACCACACTGAAAATATAATTGCCTAAACATATTATCATATATGTTACAACAAGTAGACACAAATTTAAGTTAGTAGATGTTTCATATAATTTTTTTTAACAAAACTCCACCACCTAAACTCCAAGAGGGACGGTGGGGAGTAACATAACGGCCCCCTCCTTCTTTCCTTTAATCAATACAATTATTATAAAATAGTCCAGAAGAAAAAATGTATTCCTCCAACTTGTCTGTAAGTCAAAACAAGCACTTTAGTTTAAGTTACTCTGCTATTTTCTTCATTTAAAAAAAATACGCCAAATAATGGCACTAACATGAGGGTAGCAAAGTATTAAATGTTTGTCTGCTATGCATATTTGTTGTTTTGTTTGCTCATCCAAGCATATTTATGTGCAAATTGGCGAACAATGATGGAGCGAAAAATTTTGTCTCCCGTTTCAGGGGGTAGATTCTAAATATCATTTTGTTTGGGCGCATATGTAGGGGGTGTACGACACTCGTATTAGTGAAATTTGGTGTCCAGCATTTTCTTCATCCTCTCAAAGGTTTACAACCCCCCCCCCCCCCACCCCCGCCCGTGGAAAATTAGTGTGTACGCTATTGTTGAACTTACCCAAAAATAAAGAATAAATCAAAAATAATATTTCATAAAATAATTGGTTCATCATCATCATCAGGCGCATCTCTCTTTTTGACTGTTGAGTCCAGAGAATACGGACACCTTGTTCCTCCATGAATTTCTTTTTTTGGCAAGTGCTTCAGCTTCTCCCCATGTTAATTCCAAATCAAAGAGGTCCTTTTCAGTGCTCCGCCTCCAGGTCATTTTTGGTTGTCCACTCCTTTTTAGTCCGTCCATCTGTCTGTAAATTTGTCCATCTGAAAAGGTAAGGAAAAACATTACTTGGGTACTTTTTAATATACTGCTATTTTTTGTGAAGATTTTATGTAAAAAAGAACCTCCTTCAAATAATTAATTTGGGCTATCAGTCTTCACACATAAGACATGCATAATAAATGAATATATAATTAGATTTTAAAAAATATATGCTGTCTTATTCTCAGGAGAATGGTGTTCAATGTATAGATTCTACAAGAATAAAGCCCTATGTTTATAAAATCTAATCTCTATTAGATATAAATGTGCTATCTAATTGAACTTATGCTAATTAGACAATTTTAAAATGTTGCTGGGTAATCTTTCGTCACGGTGAGCTTTAAGATCTGGACTTTAAGTGCAACAACAACAATAGGAGCTTTCCCTTAAAGTGCCATTCGAACACTGAAACCATACTCTTATTATTGAAATGAATTATGAATAAGATGGGGTAAATCCCTTACCCTGCGGGGCCTGTACCTGCAGTGCCTAAACCCTGTGGGGTTACCCAGTACTAAATACAAACTAAACTAACTTCAATTAAATCCTCTAATTGTCAATTTATTACAAAATAAGGAAGGGTTTTATTCGCTCTTCTTGACGATTTGAGCCTGAAACCTCCATTAATATTATATCTATCCAAATTAGATAAGAACAATTTTATCCATAAATGGCGCAGCTTTTTAAGAAACAACAACAAATTTCAGGAGGTGTTTCGATAGATTGACCCTTAAAAATCTCCAGTGCACAATTTTTTATCCTTGCATATTTAAATTTAAAGTTACGCATCTTCTCTGTAACTAACTAGTGTATGTTCGGTTTGTTCGTTTTAAGTCTTCATGTTATTTTACAGACTACTTGTTTTTAAAGTTCTGTGAAATATTGGCTTCAACCTAGCCACCAATTGTAAAATATTGCTTAGGGAGATTATCCTACTTTAGTAAAATAGCCTAAAACATTCCCTCGATCATTATTAATCTTTTTTATTATTGTCACTATATCTAACTCTTCTGAGTATATCAATTTTCTTTCTATATTTTAACTAGTTAATAAAGTTTATTATTTTTGCTGTGTTACTTATCCTTACCCTATATAAGGTTTTTTTTTGCTAAAGCTAAAGTTCTCAAAACTACTAAACCGAAGGACTCTCTATTTTACGTAAACTAATAAGTTTCTACGCTATTGTATTTTGAAATTTATAAATGTCTTGAGAAGGTTTTAAGCTATTTTTATAACCCCCTTCGGCCCCTTTAAATACAGAGCTCCTAGATGTTAGGAGCACAGCCGCTATTGTATACAATAGTCTAAATTTCAATTTATTTCTGTACATTCTTGAAGATGTTAGTGCACGGCAATAATACAGGGATGGAGGGGACATTGGGCTGTTTATTACACTAGTCCACATAGATTTATAATAACGTTCTTGTTTTATGGCTCAACAACTTTGGACATTTTTATTGAATTTTGTTTGGTTAATTTCGTGAGTGTCCACATGTTTAAACCACTAATTGTAATCTACAGAAGGGGCAATTTTATGTATCATAATCGGGGATGTACATCAATTTATCGGCCATAGTTTTATCCCTTTAAATCCATGGCAATAATAGCACGCATTTTATTCATAAGTAATATATTTACAAATATATTCATACAATATAAACAATATCCTATTATATAAAGTAGCAATCTTTTGGGTCTGTAACACAAGATTTTGATAACCCTTGAACCAATTGAGTTCTTTATTTTAGGGAAGTTTCACATAGATTCCAAGATGGTTTTAGGATATTTTATCTTTATATTTAAGTCTTAAGTTGGTTTTAGGCTATTTTTCTATTTTACATAAAATAGCTTATTCGCACAAGGACAATAATGGTAATAAATAGGGTAGGCTATAAAAAGCAACAAAAAATGAAGGAAGAATAACAACAGTAAATTGTTATACAATAAAAAACGAAAATCAGACATTCCTGATTTTAAAGGGTTGTTGATAATGAACGCCCATGTTAATAAAGAAATAAATCTGTAACAATTTAAACAAATTTCTTTTTAAACTTGTAATTTCAACTAGGTAAACGTTATTAACTTTCTCAAAAAAAATTTTTCGGTTCTTGGTGACACCTAAAAGGTGATGGGGGATATTTATCAAAGCTTATAAGCCTTGATATTGCTATATTATTGACCTTCCCCATACCTATCCCCCTTTTTACTTGATAATAAAGTGTTTGGAATAGAGTATTTATAGTATGACTTTGCATTCTATTAACATTGAAATGAAGGTCAATCTCTATTATATTTGTAACTATCTATTGTGATATGAAATAAATAGTGGCTTTGCCTCTAGAGGCGTCCATAGGCAATGAAGGCTGAGGGAGGGTGTGGGGTGGAGGCAACACTCCTCCTACTTTAAATTCTATTTTGACAAAGAAAAGGTATAACAAATATATTTAAACCTTCCGACGACAAATGAAAGCTAAACTGTCAAGGAGAACCATATCGGTTCAGAGGTAAGCAAGATCATTAGGTACAGTCAGACAAAAATATCCTGTTACTTTCATACAAGGATTACATAATATTGTAATACTATTACAAATTGGTATATTGAAATTGCAAATACCAGAAAGTTGAGTTGTAGATCTATTCTATTTCTATCTATTGTAATGATATTGTAATATTATTGACCCCCCTGACCGTAGGACTTCACAAAGGTTTAAAAGTGACAAAAAAAAGAATTATGTATTTAGTAAAAGTAGTACGGTTTCATCTAAAGGTTAAGATCTAAAAAAAATACGGGTATGAATAAGTTAAATTCTTCAGGGAAGCTTTTAAAATGTCTTTGGTTGGTTATATGCTATATCCTTCCTTCCCCAATCTTATCTAGAGGCTATGGGCAAAACAACTATTTATATAAAAAAAAATGTTACTTTTTAGATTTAAATTATTTAGTGGCAACTAGTTTGTCAGAATCCATCAAGATTTGCTCCATAATTCGAAGCTTCAGACCAAATTAACCTTACTACTTTAGACAGTAGGATTAAAGTTCTCCTAGTCTGAATGTGAAAAAACTACTTATGAATTTAATTTATTTTGCCACCGCCAGATGCCACTGTGGAGCGATAATAAAAAGTTGAATCTGATGGCAAGACACGATACACATAAACTCATTTGCCATAAATCTTTACATTCCCGCCACATTCAATATTAGGATAGTAGAAGACGATTTATCATGTACTTATATAATATGTTTGTTAGGAAGCGACGATTTATTAATTTTTAAAATCGAAATCGTCAGTTAGTAATGATTGTTACATTTATTTTTCATGAATTTCATGGTATATTTAAGATAATAAGATAATTTACAAATTTATTTAGTTGTGAAAAGAGATCCTTCGGAACAGACAGACAGACACAGATTTTGTTACTTTTTAAATAATGACTAGTGGCTGCGCTCTGATTTCTAAGGGGTTAGTAAGAATAGGGCAGGTAAATAGCTTCCATCCCCCAAACCAATGTGAAGCTTCCCTATAAAGGAGAACTCAAACAGTTCAATAGTTACTGAAATCTTAAGCTTTAGACTTAGAAACCTTATTACTTTATGTAAAATATAAACAAAATGCTTATTGTATTACTTTTGAAGTATATTTTTTTTCGCTAAAAGATTCATATTTTCCATAATACACAGAAATGATATAGATATTACTATTACCAAAATAATTTAGCAAGTTTGAAAAACTGTGACAATTTCATCACACCTAAATAAATTTACTAACGGACACGCTGAATGTAGAAAAGCATTGCCTTAGAAAACTAACTTTGTCGAAATATTAATATATTTAAAAGAAAATAATTTAGAAACATAAATTATAAAATTTTTATAATATATAGGAAGATTAAACGATTGATATAGCAACATCGTAAATGTATTAAAAAGTCAGAAATTCTGGAATAGGTCAATCCTTTTTATAAAAGTAACAGGATGTCTATGTGTGTATGTAGCGTAAGATCTCATTATTCGCTGAGCTGATATGATTCTCATAAACAGTGAAGATTCTTATAGGTCCAGGGAAGGTTTATAACAAGTTTAAGGGAGGGTACCACCTCTCTACCAACTGATATGGTTCTCCTTTACAGTAAAGTAAATTTTGAACTTTGACAAAGAAATCAAAAAGAGTAATTGTATTTCTTCAATTGACCTATCCTTAAGGCTCTGATATTATAGATTATTATTATAATGATTTGAATAATAATATCATAAGGTGCGCATTCAATTTCGCATAATTTAACATCGATATTATTTTACAAAAGAGATAATCTAGTGACATACTCTGTAAATCTGCCAATGTGAGGTACATTCCAGACATGTCATTGGTAGAAATTGTGTACAGATTTTATTTTTTAATTTCGTTCTTATAATTGTCAGCTAAAATCGCATTTCTTTAGTCAAAGCTTTTATGTATGGTATGAAGCATATGACAAAACCTTGAATAAGTTAGCTATGAATAGTCGAATTTCTAAGGATAAAGCAAAGAAGATATCGTACTAGAAATTTATATCCTCGAAAAATTTCGTCGCTTGTCTGACTTGATTGCAAAAATTAAACAATGGTGTTTGTCTGCTTAAGAACTCATTTTTAAGTTTGACGAATTTTGAGGTGAGATGGACCATCTAGATATATTATATATATATTGTTTTTACAGTTCCGTATGTGATTCAAAATAGCGAACAATAAACATGTGACTTTAATAATATTAGTTAAGACAATTGAAGGGCCAGTTAATGCTACTCTAATGCTGTGTTGTTTTAATAACTTTCTACTTGTGCTAGATTGGAGAAACACCATATCATAAGTGTAGGTTCTAGATAGTATGACTTACAATAAATCTATCTTCTTCTAACATTTAATTGTATGATTCTCACTTTGGTAACTGAGAAACATTTGGTGGGGGTATATTGAGACCATTGTCCTTTCCCTTCCTTAGAGATACGGGGATATGACAATGGACAACAGATAAATCTGACCTAAATAATCATATGTCAAATTTTCCCTTTGGTAGATGTTAAATATTGGGAAATGAGGGAATGGGTTGAAGAATTATATAAAGGCAATTGGCATCTCCCTCTCTGGGAAGAAATTTAAGCACAATAAAAAAAATTTCGAATTCAGAAATACATCATAAACGGCAATTGGAAGCATTTTGTTTTGTTATATATTAGCCTTACACTTCCTAGGACAATTAGAAAATCACACTAATTCAATAAAATTCAAATCGACTAAAATCACTTAAATATATGTCTAATTCCCCAATAGTAAAATGGTGTACTTTCATTTCTGCACAGTTATAATATTATCAAATCTTAAGAACCGCAAACTATAATCAACTTTCTTTATTTAATAAATTAAAACATAATGGATATTATGACAGGGGAAAATTGTCGTCAATTTAGATTGCTAACATGGAACTCATTTATTGGTCAGTTCGTTCATTTAGTAAGGGCTGATTGGGGATTCGTTATTTTAGCACCCAAGTTAAAATTTATTCATTACAATAATTTGTCTTACTTTTTTTCGCAAATGCGGCTGTGAATACACACCTAATATTATAATACCCCTCATATACAGTTTCAATTTTACATAAGAATTACTTTAAGAAATATTTAATAAACGTTTATGTAAATAGATGTATTTATTATGTTTATCCTTAAACTAAAGTAACAGGATGTGTTTGTCTGTTTGTGTGTTTGTAGCGAGGGTCTCGCTAACCGCTGAACCGATCGGGTTCTCCTTAACAGGGTAACTTCTCAGGTCCCGGGAAGGTTTATACCTATTTTTGGGGAGAGAACCACAACCCTCCCAAATCGCCCCTAAAAAAAAATCCCCCCCCCCCAAAAAAAAATATTTTTCAAATCTAAAATAATAAATTGCGTTTTCAGGTGCCCCTAGAGGCCTCTAGGGGCGTAGCTGCGTAACTATAAATATGATGACACTGTATTTGCTTGAGATGGGGAAGGGGGGGGAGGGGTTAACAAGGTCTAGTTCCCCAAGAAAATAAGAAGAGGGTGTGGTTTAGTATGTCAGACATGACCCCTTCGTTAAAGCAATATAAAAGACAAAAAAATAGAACTTAAATCATAAGAGGCAGAATTGTGATTCATCATATGAAATATTCTCCCAGATGTTAAAACTCTATATATTTACATTTCTAATGTACACTTAAAAATCTAGTATAAATTTAGTTGATTTAAGCAAATGGACAAAATAGAAACATGATTTCTGAAAAAAATATTTTGTCGAAAAATTTTACTGTAAATTACTCTGTTTATGGTATCCTGATTGGTTGATTCAAACTAGTAACGTTTTAAAAATGTTTTAACCACTAATTTGAATCACAAGAAGGGGTTTTCATTGGGGATGTACATCAATTTATTGCCTATTGTCTTACTCTTTGAGATCCTAGGTTCTTGGTTTTATAAAAAAAATAAAAACTGCTTGCCAAATTCCCGAATGACGTCATTTTATAATTTTCCATTATTCTCAAATAACGCCTTACATATACGTAATTCATGGACCAAAAGTTTTAAATTTATTCCCTTTTTATAGGCACTACAAAGAGCTTCCAAAATATTTTTCGAAATATTTCGTTATTTAATCACAGTTGCACATGAGTGCACTAGGGTCTACGTATTTTCCCCACTGCTGAATAATGCACTTTGGAAAAATTCATTAACCTTCCTCCTTTTCAACAACCATACCTATGTTTGCAGGGATAAAAGGCCATGGTAATGGTGGATATATCAATCTCCCATCCAAATTTAAATTTCACCTTTAATTGGTTGTAAATATTTGTGAAATTGAGGGTTGTATGTTAAATTAACTGCCATTACCATTCCTTGTTCAACCTGAATTTTCTAAGATATCTTAGCTTTCTAGTTTCCCCTTTTTTGGCGCATTTTCCCCCATAAATACCTTTCTTCCCCCCAGTTTATATATATACTTATGTGACCATATTCAATTAGGTGTTCCATCAATTCCACAAATTTTCATTATTTTGAAAATCTTATTATTTCTACAATAACTAGCTAAATTGATTAGGGGTAGCAAAGTGTTCCTAAATATAAAGATAAATTTGTTGCTGTAGTAATAACTAAGCAACTATAATAACAGTTTCCAAAATGATATATCTGATGATGTATGTTTTTTGTGTGTAAGTTTAAAGAAACATTATACAATATTATAATAAGGGTATAGTGTGATTTCCATTGTAAAAATGTTTTAGGATAGCAAAATAATATTCATTTAAGAGGGGAGGCTACTTAATAATAAGTTTGTTTGAGTAATATTCCCACCGCCCCAGTACAATTGAAATTAAAAAATATATAGATATACATTATTTAAAATTTAACTTACAAGTCCTTCTAGCAAATTATTGAACTATAATGTTATTTTCTCAATGTAATTTGTCTGCTATTGCCGCGCTATTTCAATAAATTTTGCTACAGTGATAGGACACCTGTTATTTACCCGTCAAATATTATCATTTTCTATAGATCATAAGCAAGATGGATAGATGGACAACAGACATTACTATGATAGATGGACATCATAGGTAGATAGATATTTTAAATGGATATTTAAGAAATGGATGTAGTGTTTTTATCATTTATATTTCTAGGATAGATAGACAGTATTGCCATAGATAGATTAATACTGCGAAATCTAGATAAATACTCAATAACAAAGATGGATAGATGGACAACAGACATTACTATGATGGATGGACATCATAGATAGATAGATATTTTAAATGGATATGTAAATAAATGGATATACATTTTTATCATATTTATTTCTAGGATAGATAGATAGTAAGAAAAGTATATTGAAATAGATAGAAATTTAATTTAAATTATCCATAGAAATACTGATATATCTAGATAAATACTCAATAACAAAGATGGATAGATGGACAACAGACATTACTATGATGGATGGACATCATAGATAGATAGATATTTTAAATGGATATGTAAATAAATGAATATACATTTTTATCATATTTATTTCTAGGATAGATGGATAGTAAGAAAAATATATTGACAAATAAATAGACATAGATAGTTATTTACTTATTTATTTGATCAATAGATGAACAAATATATAGATTTATACTGATAATCCAGATTATAGTTAGATATTTTATAACAAGATAGATAGATATTATCTACATATGAAAATGGATATGTAAATAAAAAGAAATACAGCATATTTTTATCATTTATATAGATAGTTTGCTGAAAGATAGAAAGTATAAAGAAATAGATAAATAGATGAATAGTTAGAAAAATTGAAATGGATAGACAAGTTAAAATAAGATAGATAGATAGTTTGACAGCGTATTGATGGATTATACATTTAGTGAATAGACTTAAAATATTTAGTAGGTTGCCTTTTAGCATTACAAACAGTACTACAATAGATTTTTAATATTAGATGCACACTTTAGAAAGTTATTAGGGCTGAAACAGCAATTCCTTGTCTATATCAAATCAAAAAAAATTTTATATTATTCCTCATTTGGTAGATGTCAATTAATTCAGAAATTTGTGAGAGTTGAAGGTTTTATAATGGCCTGAAATAAATCAGCTTTTGGGTAAAACATATTTGTAGTCCATTTGTAATTCTCTCCCAATAGGTTTATCATGTAAATAGTTATAAAAAAACGTACTTGTCATCATGTAAAAATATATAGGAATATGGTCCCTCTATATTTTAACTCAATTGGTATAAACTGAAAGATTCTAAAAGTGAGGCTACTCAATAATCATTCCATATTACTTTTCCAATAAAAAAACGTTCTGTATGGACAAACGAACAAAGTAAGTTGTAGAAAAGATCATTAAACAATTTTTTGCGTTATCTTCTTAGAAATTTTCTTTTCAATTTTAAAAATTTGAGTACCCCCCCCCCCCCCATGACAACGACGAACAACTATTTTAGGTTAGGTTAGATTTTAGGCTAGGGAGCCGAGCGCTGCGGCTAGGCAGACAAGGGGGCCGAGCGCTGCGGCAAGAGTTCATAGTTCGCTGTCGGGGGGGATAATACCGGGAATCTTCCAAAGAAATTTTCTGAAACCGATTTCTTAAGAAACATATTTTTTATAATCCATTGATGACTCATTAATGAATAGATGACCCTAGAAAGTGTTTAGCTATCTACCTTAAAACAGTTTCGAAAATTACGTTAGTTACATAAAAGATATAACTTTTGATTAGCATAAGGCGTATATAATAGTTCTAAATAGTCCTTTTATTTTACCTTTAAGCTTAACGTACAACTTAATTTATTCAAACATACTAGATTTTGCTTAGGCTATACAGTGCAAAATTAGTAACATGTTCCTTTATACTGTAAACAAATAAAAACTAACCTAAAAAGATAAAGAAAACATATCAATTATTTGGTAAAATATATAGGGCATTTTGTTTTTTTTTTAACAAGGATGACCACAAGCATAAGAAAATAATATATTTATGTCTCTCTCTAAATGTAAAAAATTCTATCTTAACAAATTTTTGCCTATTACCATAAATAGTTAGGACTCTCAGACAAAGTATTTAAAGGGCTTATTGTCTTTGGGCTATACATCAAAGTTACTTTTGGCCTTGGACAGTCGAAAATCAGCGACTGACCCATAATAACAAGAGCCGCGACGTCCAATCTTATATTAGAGGGGTTTCCAAGGTTTAATGGGGGATAATCTAATGTAGTTTTTTTGAGGGTTGTACAGCAATATAGGGGTTTTAAAATTTTAGAAGGGTAATCACCCCTTTACCCCCCCCTCCATTGGACTTCTATGATAGACATACAAACATACATGCAAACTATATAATAGCTGCGCTACCAAAAATGTCCATCGTTATTTTTTTGTTAAAATATTTTTGATGATAATTAGGATCCAAATCTGAGGAAAAATCAAAAGTAAATTGGATTGGAGGGATATTTCAGAAATAAGGGAACTTAAAAATATATATATTTTTAGTAGCGAAGCTACTCTATAATTCACTTTGTCCGTCCGTCCGTCAGTCCGTCAGTCCGTCAGTCAGTCCGTAACGGTATGGGGGAAATGGGATTTACTCAGCTCCTATAAAAGATAGAATGCTGAAATTTTTTGACAACATTCCCATCAATAAGGAGCACAATTAAGTATAAAACATCAATGGCATTAGGACCGCTTTTTAGCAGGTTTTAGGCTATTTTTGTATTTTTCACATTTTTCTCAATATCTTCTGTGTTTATGGTGCGATTTTCAAAATTTTTTCAGTTATAGATATCTAAATTAAATTTTCAGTCCTTTAAAGAAAACAACTATGACGGTCAGACTGCCTTTAAGCAGGTTTTAGGCTATTTTTGTATTTTTCACATTTTTCTCCATATCTTTGGTGTTTATGGTCTGATTTCCAAAATTTTTTTAGTTATAGATATCAAAATTAAATTTCCTGTCCTTTTAAGAAAACAACTATGACGGTCAGACTGTCTTTCAGCAGGTTTTAGGCTATTTTTTTATTTTTCACATTTTTCTCCATATCTTTGGTGTTTATGGTACGATTTCCAAAATTTTTTCAGTTGCACATATCAAAATTAAATTTCCTGTTGTTTAAAGAAAACAACCATGACGGTCAGGCTTCCTTTTTTGCAGGTTTTTGGCTATTTTAAATTTTTCCATATCTTTGATGTATATAGTCCAATTTTCCAAATTTTTTGAAGTTAAGGATTTAAAAATTAAATTTCCTGTCGTTTTAAGAAAACAAGCATGGCGGTCAGACTGCTTTTTAGCAGGTTTTTGCTATTTTTTTATGTTTTACATATTTCCTCATATCTTTGGTGTTTTTGGTCCAATTTTAAAACTTTTTTGGGATGTCAGTATCAAAATAATTTTTCCATTGTTTTGAGCATCTTTTATGTTATTTACTTTGATTGTCATCATTATACAAAATAAAACAGGGTTTCGTGTTTATTTTCTCCAATAAATCAATTAATAAATACACTTTAAATATACTTGTACGTATTACCATCCATGATTTTATTTTTTGTGCTTCGCTACTTATGGATGTTGTCATCCTTGTTTATTTAGATATATAGTATATTTTGTGCTGAAAGGTCTCGCTGACTATGTAAACGAAGTTGCTCTCATTTTCAGTGAAGCTTTTAATAGGAAAGAATATGAGCAGGTTTCATCTATTTTATCGATAAAATTTAATGCACCCTGAGATTCTAGGGGTGTCTATTTAAAAATAATATATCAGAATCTTAAAAAAACAGTTAAGAAAATGGTCTTACGACCTTCTTTATCCAAAGTTAAACAACCAACAAAGCGGCTAAAAAGCAGTCAATGTTACGAATTTCTATAATGTACTTTATACCTAGGCGAATCTACACCAAAAATTGAGACTTCTATCTTCAAAAGTCAATAAAAGCAAATTTTTGCTTTTGCAGGGATCTAAACTTTGGAAACAAGTATAATAAACAGCCCAACGTTCTCTCCCTCCCTGGCTTTTAAGTTTTTTTTAGGATCAGCTGATTTTTGGGCAAATTTTCATATCCTTTTTTTCCCTGGTGGAAACTGGGGCGGATAGGTAGAGCAGTAGAAAATATGTCCAAATCATTAAAATTTCATAGAGTTTAAATTTTACAACACATAAAAAATTATGACTAATAGCATAATTAGTCCGCTATAAGTTTTAATTAAGATTTGACTAAACAGAATCATAAGTATATAAAGCTATTTGCACATTTATGTCATCATTATGAAGTTTATACTATAAAAAAGTTGGTTGTCTGTAATTATCGGGAATAATAGTGCCAAAGAAATTGTAGAATAATATACTATAGTCAAATGTAAAAATTGTTGCAAAATTCCTTACATAAATAATATTTGGTATGGACGAACTTTACCACATAAAAAGTAAAAATATCAAAATTTTTCGCCATCCCTGAGAGGAGAATATTGATATTAAGATGAACCACTGTTTTGATGAAACACCAATATTTCATGCCCCAGCATGATAAAGGAAATAAATGATCAAAAGAAAGAAAAAAAGAATGTTGTTTCATTGCTGCAAATTTTAGACAAATATAAAAAAATTAAGAAACAAATCATTCATGGGTCATTTTCTAATATGAAGCTTATATGGTTGACTAATTGACTTTATGTGGAATTAATAAAAAAAACATTCAAAACTGACGTATTATATGATATAACGCTTTTTTTTTAATATGACTCGAAAATTCCTGCTACTATGCCTAATGCGTGTTAGTTGATACTCTTGTTGCGTAATTTGAAAATACACAAAACAGCAATCACTTACACAGCAATTAGAAAAAAACAGCAATTTTTAGTAATATTTGATGAACAGAGGAAAAACAAATGAAAAAAAAGTAGAATAGGTCGAAAATAGAACAAAAAACTTTCTGTGTATGAAATTTTTAAACTTTATCTCACGACCATGAACTTGGTACACAATGTTATTTGCTAGTTTTGTAATAGATTGGAATTAATCTATTTAAATCTGAATTACTTATTAACATTTGATGAATTATCATAATACAATAAAAAGTAGTAAGGTTTATTTGTCTGTAGCGAAAGATTGAGCTGTCTATTTTAGGGAAGCTTTACAAACGTCACGAAATGTTTATAGAATATATAGTGTAGGGATTGTTCTAGGCTATTTTACTGCCCTTGTCTACCTATTCCAATGCATATCCCTAGATGCTAAGGGCGCAGCCCCTAGTATGATATTAATTATCTTTTAAGACTACAAAATCTTTTTTTTCTGATTGACTCTTGTATTAAAAAGGCATCTCCCTCATATCTACCTCGAAAATATCATATTTCCTTTTAGAGATCTTTTGTTTCTGACCAAAACAAAAAAAACCTGATCTATCTAAATTCCTAAACAAACTAAACAAGCACTGTATTGTATCGTTCAAGGAATCTTTTACTTCAGACAGAACAAAAACTTGGAATTTGTGAAAGAGAGAGGGGACATTACACTTGTCCCCAGTTATTTATTATAACGTTTTCTTATTCGTTGACCTAACAACTTTGAGGACTTTAGAGAATTTTGATTAGTTGATTAATTAAGTTGAGTGTTCGAACGTATTAACCACTATCTAATCTAGAATAGGGGTAATTTTGTGAATCATCATTGTGGATTACATCAATTTATCGGCCATTGTCTTATCCCTTTAGACCCCTGATTTGGAATAGCTAACTAACCTTCTTCCTGATAAGTAAAACCCTAACGGCCAAACAACAATATTGGGGTTAATTTATTTTCTGAAAACTTTTCCTTCCCAAAGATTAAAAATAGACTAGAGCGGGGCCTTTTGTAATTTTCTTTTGAAATTTATAAATTATTGTGTCATGCTTTCAACAACCTTACGGTGTGCTTTCAATTCCGTAACAACTCTATAATAGTCAGAATGTCCGTATGTTCGTTTAAAACATGTTGATTTTTAACTCTTTTTACAACAATTTTATATGTGATATAATTATCCTATTCATCTGATTTTTAAATAATGATTCATATTGCAACAAGGTACAATGTTATAAGCGAATCATCTCTATGTCCTAAAACTGCAAGTATGTCCTTTAAAAATATCCTGAATTTAAGCAGTATTGCAATAAATTTACTTCCAATTTTGCTTAAACTTAAAAATTTATATTCTGCTTATTTAGTGCTGAATACTCTGTATTATTACAACAGCACATTAATTTGCTTTACTCTCATTATCTAACTGCCTCTCTTGAAAATTTGCTACTGTGTATTTTTATGAATATTAAGTTAGTCATACTAGTGGATGTGAAGTATCATACAAACCAAATCAAAGAAAAGGGATATGGAACCCAAAGAAAAATATCTTCAGTATTGCTTAGAAACTGATTAATATCCGTTGGATTAAAACCGGTTCTAATCCATACCGAAAATCATGTATAATATCGTATTTCAAATGATTTTTCCAAAAATATTAAAATAAGAATCATAAAATTAATACCAATTTTGTTAGCCCGGACCTTCTGTTTTAATTTCATGATTTTCCATTTTAATATTCGCGGAAAGCTGTCTTTAATACCATGCGATAAATGACTATTCCGTTTTGATCTTGTTAAGAAACTGAAGAGTAGTCATAATTGACATATTATTGACATGCAATTATGTAACCTATTTTATCTGATATTTGCGTCCACATTATAATCAACAATTTTAGTTTTTTCTATGTTTATTTCTGTTTTTTTTAATAACTCAACAATTTTAACGCCCAGCTTCTCTAAAATCTTGTTTGTTGGTCTGTACGTTTGTCTGCCCTTTTCGATATCATACTTTTACTTTTGACCGTCGGTATTCATGCCAATAAAATAAATTGAAAAGAATACCATAATCTCTAGTTTTTAAAGTAAAAGAATAGAGGGGGTATGAACATAAAAACATGTCAAACAGTAGATACAAATAATCAACAAAATACTTCTAGTTTAACAGGGCATGAAAACGAGTAACACAGTATTTAGATTAAGATTTAAATAGTAATAATCGGGCTCGGCAGCCACGCGTAAGCCGCGTGTAAACCTCTATGAAATTTCCGTATCATAACTTAAAAATTTACCTGTCTAAACATCTTTTCAACTTTTTTTTGCACACATGCAGGTTTAAATTTGAGGCTTATGGGCGGCTTAGGCGCGGCTGCCGAGCCCTGATAATAATTTAAACTTTTAATCTTATCTACAAATAGAGTATATCAAATAAATAAAATAAATGGCTTCATGGATTAATTTATTGTAAAAAGGCCTTTTTAAAAGTATTTCTCAGTTAAGGGGATAACTGCTTTTAAAACATAAACTTAAATACTGAAAAAAACAAGCTAATTGGCTGAAAGTCCCTCAAAAAAAATTCTGACGTCATAAAAATGAGGGATGAGGATGAGTGGGAAAGAAAAACCCTAAAAAAATGGATAATCCCTCATTTTTATGACGTCACATTGAGCGACTTTCATCGTCTTCTAGTATATTTAGTTATTACTACTACATTTTCCATATATGAAAGTTGTCATCCTTGTTTAAAATTTATACAAATTCATCTTAAATCATTAAGAGTTTTTGAAATATGCCGGGAAAAGTATTTTGAAAAACAATTAGTTGAACAGAGTAGATAAAGATTTTATTTTCATATGAAATCTTAGCCAGTTATTTTTTTTTACTATTTTGGGGCATGCCTAAGACGTCACCGAAACTGTCCCAATTTTGTATAACTTTTGCGGAACAAGTTCCAATTACGTCATAGTTTTCTTTCCCGAAAAAGGGAGGGGGGGAAGAAAATCTCTTCAAAAGAGATGGGGAAAACCCCCTTTTCTCCCATCTCTTTTTTCTTCCCCCCTTCCCTTTTTTTTCTTTCCCCCAGGGGCGTCCAAGCTTTTTGTTTTGGGGGGAGTAAAAAATTTTAGGGGGGGTAAAAAATTTTAGGGGGGGGGGGGTAATTCGTGTTTGGGGGGGGTAAAATGGCGCGCGAAGAGCGCCGAAATTTTTTTTTACCCCCCCCAAAATTTTTACCCCGGGGGTAAAATTTGATTGGGGGGGGTAATTACCCCCCCTAAAGTCTGTTGGGGGGGGTAAATACTCCCCCCAAATCTGTTGGGGGGGGTAATTACCCCCCCCCAAACTAATTTACCCCGGGGGTAAAATTTTTGGGGGGGGTAATTTAATTATGTAAAAAAAGCACCTACCTAATCTATTAAAGGGACTGTGAACGTAAATTTTTCTCATCTTAATATCAAATCTTAACATTATCTCATTCATAATATCTCACAGATAGAGCAAAACACGCTTTTGTTTGCTTAAAAAACGGCTTTTTCCGACGATTTTTATAAGATACAGGGAAAGGAAGAAATTTTCCGTATTATATAAAATGTCCATTGAATTGATTTTTTCTCCCATTATAGCTAAAATTAAACTTTTTCACATAGTTCTAGATTTTTCCTAACAGTTAAGCTGACCTTTCACATAATCCTTGCTTTAAACCAATGTATAGTTACTTAGAAATTGATAAAATAAGCAATATTTTTTATTGAAAACCAAATACAATAACAAAGCCAGAAACAGGTTTTTTTTATTATTATCCAATTAACTTTAGATGGCCCATCTCTCGCCCACCTTTAATTACAAATTTGTAAATAATAAAGACGCAATATTTCTTTATAAACAGTCTGATAAAAGTGTAAACTAATTTTCCAAAGTGGGTTATTTATTGTCCAACACAATAAAAAAGGATATTATTATTTTAAATCACCTATGAGATTCAACCCTTTGTAGACAATGAGGTATTTTTTTATCAATAATACGAATTTAAAATATGTCTTTATTACCTAATTACTACGTTATAAAAAAACTAACTGGCAATTTTATAGCATAAAATAAATCCTTAACAGTAAGTAAATTGTTTCAACTATATATGACAAGTTAAATATCCCTACAAACATTATAAGAATCAAAAACGTTCAGATTTTCCCTGTTTTTTCCTTTTTCCCTCTCAAAATACCATAAAATCAAGGCATTATTCCTGGATATTTTTGTTAATAGGACGTTTTTGGTTGATCAGTGTAGTGAAATGTGCTTAGTAAATGTTAAGATTTGATAATCAGATGCGAAATTTTTACGTTCACACTCCCTTTAAGTTAATAAGTACTATCCTATAACATAAAGTAGTAAGTAAGGTTTATTTGACTATAGCTTCAGATTTCATTACTTTTAATACTGAGTTCTCCTTTTTAGGAAAGCTTCACATAGATCCCATGATGGTTCCACACTATTAAAGGTCAATCCTTTGAGTGGTTTTAGGCTATTTTTCTCCTCCCTTTTTACCCTTTAGAAAACACGAGTTCTTAGATGCTAAGGGCGCCACTACTATTCAAATATATAGTAGTATCTCATTCATTAGAACATAAAAATACAATAATTAACTCACTAACCAATGAACCAATATGATTATACTTTAAAGTGAAGCGTCTTATAGGTCCTGGTAAGTTTTATAACTAGTTTTGAGACACCCTGACATCCTCCCAAAATAAATCACCTATAGAAATTCTTTTTCATTATTTAATGAAATATTTAATTTAGTTAGGTATCTATTTTATGGAATCTTCAGTGCTTTACAATTACATCATAGATCCCCGGGATGGTTTAGGGGGGGGGGGCAGGGATTACTCCCTCCCCCCCAAAAAAAAAAATTTTCAGTAAAATTTTTTTAAGAACATTCAATTTGGGGGGGGTAAATACCCCCCCCCAAAAATTTTTTTTAAAGAACATTTATTTTGGGGGGGGGTAATTACCCCCCCCAAAATGGTTTGGGGGGGGTAAATACCCCCCCCAAAATCGTTGGGGGTGCCTACGGCACCCCCAAGGTAGGGGTAATTTTTTTTTGGGGGGGGTATTGTTCAAAAAATTTTGGGGGTGCCAAATGGCCCATTACCCCCCCCCTTGGACGCCTATGCTTTCCCCCTTCTCTTTTTCGGGAAAGAAAAATATGACGTAATTGGAACTTGTTCCGCAAAAGTTATACAAAATTGGGACAGTTTCAGTGACGTCATGCCTAAGCGTTCCACTTACTTAAGTCTAGTGCCTGTATTTGAAGCTGTAGATATCTTACTGAATATCAGTTTATGTTTAAATAATTCTTTTACTTTATAGACTTTAAAATATATAAATGGTGAAATATTTGTAGGCAAAACAAGCATTCATAATATGCCAAATCCCTTTCTTTATGAAAATTATAAAATTGTTGATAATAGAAAAATTGTTATTAATCATGTTTAAATTAATTTTTCTTAACATATATTTTATCTGATAAAAATATCTATATAAACTATTTAAAAGTAAACTCTTAATTTTCATATTTTTCATAGCAAAGCTACTCTGTAAATAAAAATGTAAGTCTGTTTGTCTGTCTGAAACATTTTGATGGAAATGCTATTTTCTAGGCTCCTGATTCCTAGCTTTTAATTTTTTTTTTCAGGTTAAGTAAGGGATAGAAATGCTCTGAAAAGTCAGTATTAGTAAGGATGCATGTACTGAAAACCCTGAAGTAGCAAACATCTTAACATACCTAGAAAAAAAGAAAGAAAAATAAGTTATATATAGAGAAATATAATAGATCCAAAACTCAAAGTTTGCTGGGATCTAAAGGGATATGACAATTGACAATGACCGATAAATTGATGTACATCCCCAATGATAACATACAAAATCAAGTTTAGGCTGAAATGTTTGGACACTGAACTTAATATACCAACTAATCAAAATTCAATAAAGTTCCTTAAGTTGTAAAGCCAATTAATAATACAATGTGTTTCGGTACGCATGCCTTGCCGTAAACGAAATCTTAATCTCCAAGCCCTCCGAATGACCAACATGTGAATGTTTACAAATGTGTATTTATTACCATGAAAACGGTGAATCTAAAACAAAAATATAAAGATTAATTACATAGCATTAATGGTTTATTATTTTTGTATATCGAGGTTGCGTGATTTCAATTTAATTAAAAATATAAAATTTCTAAAAAACTTTAAATTGGCACGAAACATATTAAATAGCATCAGAAATTGATAATTTTAGATTCAAATGATCAATAAAATTAAGGAAAATATTCGTATGTCAAAAGTTAGCAGTTAAATGGTCTATTTGTTGAAAAATTAATGTTTTAAATTTCTTCGTAAAAATATACCATACTACACTTATTATTAAGAATTAAGATAAATTCTTACCACATTATGATGTCAAACTAAGCAGGAAGGCTTATTTGAGATCTTCCACGGATTAGAGCGCATGTATATCCATCCAATACATTATTTTTATTCACGTAGCTCTTCACATGGGAATCAACAAGGAAAAAATGTGCGCGCCTTTGTTTGTTTACAAGCGAAGCGCGGAGATAGTTAGGAATGCCGCGTAACACACTCATTCTCTGGTGTAAGGAAAAGGGAATTAATGGGTTCGAACTTGCCAGGGAATACAAGAAAATCATTCCAACACACACCCGTCTAGTCACTGGGAATCGAACACAATAACTCATCTTAACATCATGCGTGCAGACAGTGTCCACAAATCACAATCTCATAACGCATAAATTACAAGAGTTAAAAATGGCATGGCCATCAGGCCTAAAATTAATTATGGTAACTTACGAACACCACAATAACTCAAACCGACTCCACTACCACATAAGGATAGGAATAAGGAATGGGAAAAGCATTCAACATTCATGAAATGCACATTTACCACTCACACATCTCATTATATCATGGCCTCATAATCTCAATTAAAGTTAGAATTACAGACCATGTAATTGCGAATACATGAATTAATAATCAATAGTACCTAAACTTTGATTAGGTACCTACATAATAATAGGCAAATGATTTTTATATTAAAAATCGCATCAATAATTAAATAATCAACTCAAACTTTTAATCAAAAGAAAGAAAGATTAAATAATGACATTTTTTCTACTGAATCTTTTTGCTAAAAAAGAAAAGTAAAAATTTCATAAAAAACTTCTCAAAATTAAGCATTTTCTCCAGCGGAAAAATACTCAGGCTTACATCTAGACATTCTTAGATAAAATAGGTAAATCCTTAAATCTAACATGTTTAATAAAATAGATACTTAAATCTAAATAAAATATGACTGTAAAAAATCATCAAACATTGGAAAATTAAAATTTCATAATTTTAAATCTTCGTGAATCAAAATTGCGTAAAATAAAATTGCAATTGAAATATGCAAATTAAATTACCAAAATAAAACAAAAGCTCAATTATAAGAAAAGAACTTCTCTAAATGCTGAGTTTGCAATTTCTCTCTGTTTTAAGAAGAAAGCAACTTGTACATATTCATACAGTCAAAATTAAGGCAATTTGGGGCCTCAGTTAGAATGAACCCCTCAAGATACAAACTAACCAATCTTTCAAATATTAATAATGCCATGTTCCAGCTATCCTGACGGACGTTATGTCTTTCCATCACAATTTTTTGATACTGCATAATTTCCGACAGGATTTCTGGCGCAGGGCTCCATCAACTGAAAATAAACATAATTAGTGATGTTTAAATCAAATCAAAAATTAAAAGAATCATGAATAATTCAAGAAACTTTAGAATCATCAATCAAAGCAATTAAAATAAAATTATCTTATGCTTTAGTTTTGCCGTTCTGTAGTATGTCTGGCCGAGGTAACAGAGCTAAGATACACTATAGAGCGGTCTTATTAAGCTTAAATCTTCGGACTCAAAGAATCTACTTGATTCAAGACGAAAAAAATCTGCATTTTTCTTTAGGTACATCGGTTAAGAGGTAAATAGAAATAATTTTAATATATATGTAATATTAAATTATCTATGTGATTATAATAAATCTTAAAGAAATATTTGTATGATGTAAAAATCTCATTGTGTTACTTTTTATCATATCGAATTTCAATTAAACAAGGATAAAAATGTTCGTATTTGCGTAGGTACCTAGGAAAATTTCCGCGAAAAAAATCCCTGGTCCCGGAAAGACTTAAATCATTGAAAAAACTTGCGTAAACGTATAAATAACTTAAGTTTGCATTTCAAATGAAAAAATCTTGCGTCGATTTGAAAGTTTTTAAACGAAATTGAGTCAAAATTTGCGTTTTTTGTCTTTCGAAAAAAATATCTGATAAATCTACCGTAAAAATAAAATTCAAAATTAAACAAGAATGATACTTATACTAAACTTTGGGTAGATTGATCTTGAGCAGACGTCTTGCGGAAGTCTCGTTACTCGTGGCGGCTGCGTCATCTGATAATTTGAACTTGCAAACCACGGTCCTCCCACCTGGGCGCACTTCTTCCACACGCCCCAATCTGAACTTCTTCATCAAATTTGTGCTATCGTCGATCAGCACCACGTCTCCCGGCTCGAGCAGCACCTTGTTGCTGCGCCACTTGACGGACTTGAGTAGCTCAGGCATGAGCTGCTCCTTGTACACCTGATGGAACTGACGGGTCAACTCCTCCAAGTTCTCCAGCCTCCTGGTGATGGGCTCTTTACAACCTGTCTCAAAGGTGCAGATTGCATCGTTGGTCCTGCCGCCTAACAGATCAGCAGGTGAAATTATTCTCCAGCAATTGACGTCATCTCCTTGGGTGGCATAGGTCAATGGCTTAGAATTCAAGACTTTTGCAGTCTCAGCACACAACACCAATAAATCATTGAAGGTTACAGTAGCACCAGCCAACTTCTTGTTCAACACACGCTTGACCAGCCCAACCTGCCTCTCCACAGTACCCACGAACGAGTGTGCTGCGGTGGGCACCAGATGCCATTCAAAATGCATTCGGGTATCCTTCAAAAGTTCATTCATAATTCGCTTGGCACCGGCCATATTGGTGCCTCTGTCTGTGGTAACCCTTCTAGGCATATTGTAAAACGCCTGAAGTTTTCTCAAGCCGACCAGCACGGCTTCAGTTGAATAATCAGTCAACACATCAACAAACACAGCCTGTGTAAATCTACAGGCCACAATCAACAACCAAACTTTGTACTTGGTCTTGGAACTCCTGGTACCGACGCCAGGCTTCGTAACTTCGATCGGCCCCGCAAGGTCCATATGCACCTCCTTGAAGGGTACAGAGGGCTCGACACGATCTGGCAGAATATTAGCAATTGCGGGACTCGAACGCTTGGCATATTCAATGGAACATGCAGCACAACTCTTGACCACTTTCATAGCCTCCATGCGGCCATGTGTGATCCATGCATACCTGCGGCTTTGCGCCAACGTCTTACGATGGCCTCCATGCCCCAATTCATCGTGGGACTGTTGAAGGATGAGCCGCGCCAGCCTGTTGTGGCGGCTGAGCAAGACAACACCTGGGCTGTCCTTCATAATCTTCCTGGGGCCTCCAGCAGCGGCCTCAAGAGCCTCATCTCCTCTCCCGGACATTTTCAATATTGTAAATGTCCTAAGAGGATAACATCCATCATGACCCACAATGGGCCAACAAACCTGGACCTTGTGATGATACGGTTGAAGGGAGTCAAATTTCCCTTCGGCGTCCATGGTCATCTCCTCCTCTTGGTTGAAGGAAGTCAAAAACAGGTCACAAACAGAATCCATGTATGTATTTGTGAAAGTATAGTTCTCATAATACTTAGAACTATCATAGTTGCTAACACCATCCTCATTTGCTGCAACGCCACGTTTCTTGATAAGCAGCGTTTTAAAGCAGTTGGCAGCCTTAAGAACTGCGGCCACAGTCCTCCTTGCCTGCCTGTAGGTCCTTCTTGCCAGAGACCTCCAAAAATCATTGTCCACTACCTGTGTGAACATTACCTTGAGCTTCGCCATCTTGGGATTTAGCTCGCTCTCGGGAATGGATGCATTTACCTCACCCGCCGTCTTAACGGGCCACTGGTCCTGTTCCAGGCGCAACCAGCTTGGACCTTCCTGGTATGTAGATCCAGGTTGTACATCCTCAATCGTACACAAACCACGCGTTGCCAGATCGGCAATGTTGTGCTGGGTTGAAACCCATCTCCAATCTTCAGGGCTCGTCAACTGTTGTATCTCGGAAACACGATGACTGTTAAAAACATTTAACATAACACTGTCACTGGATAGCTGAGCTAGGGCGCAGCTGCTATCACTAAAAAACACTTTGCCAGAAATGTTGAAAGGTAGGGCTCTGGCAACAGTATCCACAAGCCTTGCCAAAATTAGACAACTAAGCATTTCTAACCTTGGTATAGACTCAATCTTCACTGGTGCGACACGTGACTTGGCGCAACACAAAACTACATCATATCCTCCAGGAACTGGCCATCTCAGGTAGGTGATGGCTGCATAGGCCTGGTTAGATGCATCGCAGAAACCAACAAGCATTGGAAGCCCCAACGGCTTATCAGGAACCATCGAACGTCTGAACGACACATTTCCAAGTGCCGAACGGTCCTGGAGGCTGGACACGAGCTCCGACCTCAACTCTCCAGGTATAACATCATCCCAGTTGCATCCATGTATGCAAACTGAGCGTAGACAAAGCTTGGATTTAAGCAGCAATGGCGCTGCTAGACCCATTGGGTCATAAAGTTGTTGCACAATTCTCCAAACTTCACGTTTAGTTATCAACTCAGGTAGACTTCTCCAGAGGTCCTCCAGATCCAGATCCTCCAGTAACTTTCTACCCTTAATCTTCTCGCCGTGGTTGGCTCTGACAGGTAGGAACAACTTATCCTGTTTAGGGTCCCATACAAGGCCCAGAACTTTTACACTGTCAACATCATCTCCAGAATAAACAACAGATTTAAACTTGAAATTGCCAGGTGCAATCATATCCTCCAGCTCTTGGACCAGCTGGACAGCTTCAGGTTTGCTGTTATGACCGCTCAAACAGTCATCCACGTAAGTACAAGTCTCCAATTTGACCAATGGAGGATCTTGATACAAAATAAATTCGGAACTGAGTGGTTGCTGAACATCTCTCCACACATCCTGCTGGGCTACAACGTCACAACCTCTAATCTTCTCAGATCCATAAACATCTTGAACATCCTGCTGGGAACGTCCACCAAAAATACGACCAGTGAGTCTGAGGGCGGTCACAGCCATATCTCCAGCCAAGGCCTCACCAAAGTTGATGGTTTTGGTAAGGTAGACCTCTGGCTCTCCATCAACTGTATCAGCGAAAAAAACACGTTTCAGCTGAGAATCTTCATAGGTAGCTAATAATGAATTATAGAACTTCTGAATATCAGCCACGAATGCACACTTATAACTTCTGAACCGGATAAGATTGTGCATCAGAGTATATAATGGAACTGGGCCGTCCATCATAATACTATTGAGGCTTAGCCCCTTGCAGCAGAGGCTAGAATTGGCGCATATCCTCAAGGGCGTGGAAATAGACTCTTTATATGCGCAGACTAGGCTCGAATAATACACGGGCTTAGTATAAGCTAGGTCTTCTGGCGAAGCTTTCTGATACACTCCACGAGACACAGCTTCTTGAAACACTTGGCAGAAGGTGCTGTACTCACCTTTTTTAATCATTCTCTGCCGGTCACGTAAGCAGATCTTATAGGCCTGCTCTGAATTGTCAAATAACACACTTGGCGGCTGCTTGTAGGGATATGAAGCCGTCCAAATATGGTTCTCAAGATCTAATGTCAGACCTTCTTCAATCAGCTGCCGCTTACGCACATCCAAGGCGGACTGCCCGGCGGCTATGGCGGCGCAATGACGGCAGTTCTTACAACCGCTGCACATTGATGGCGGCTGTATTCCCAAACTCTCAGTACTCAGGAACTCCATCTTGCTGACCTCCAACTTCACAGCTTTACAGGCGACAGGATTAGCAACAGTCCTGCCATCTGCAGACACAACTAAATAGCCTGTACCAAATAAGCTTCTGTACAGTCTAGAATCACCAACCATTTTATCTGCACACGGGAACATAGCTGGTGTTAAATGGCCGATTAAAACATCAATCTTGCCGTCGACCATAGAAAAATTATCAGGCTTCATGTTGAAAATGTCGGCGGCGGCTGTAGGATCAATAGAACGCAACCCTTCTTCAGTACCAATGCTGGGCACTACCGCCGCCTCCAGAATATGTGAATTCCGGTTGCGGTCAACCAAACAAATCTTGACTGTAGGACATGCTTGGCTCTTTCCATCTGCCAGAGAAATAGTAGCTGTTCGACCAGTTGATGGCAACTCTAACTTCTTGGCAATACTTCTAGAAATCAACGTCAAATTTGCTCCACTGTCCCACATGGCATTGACGGTGACTTGACGTTTGTCAGCCGCCAACGCCGGGACCTGCTGCAACATCAGCATAAAATTGTTCTTGCTAAACAATTGTGATTCATACACTGCCGCAACTTGTCCACTAGCAACTGATTCATGTAATAATGAATTATGAGGCTGGTTGCAACTGTCAATGGTACAGCTGCCAAGCTTATCGGCTCTGGGACAATCGGCCACCCGATGCCCTTTTTGTAAGCAGAGCAAACAGGCGCCTATCTTCTTGATGAAGACTTTGCGTTCATGAACAGACATGTCCCTAAACTTGGAGCACTTAAACAACAGGTGATCAGAGTTACAACCTTCCGACGGGCAAGGCTGTTTCTTCTTGGTCTTAGCTGGAGACCCAGGTTTACCAACGGCTGTAGCTGCGGCCGCAGGATTACCTTTCTTCTTGGAGGGGGTGTCTACATCGATTGAATACCTCATCAAAATGGCGCCACGCTGTTCCTCTATAATCTTCAACAGCTTAGGAATATTTGGGGTATCCATCGAGCCCAACGCCAGGTTGAGCTTGTCCTGGAAATCACGTGGCAACTTTTTGGATAACATTTCCAAAAGAATAATGGTCAACCACTGGCTTGTGGTGACTTCCTCATCATCATCATCTTTAGTCAGCTGCTCGAGCTGGCTAACTGCACCACCAAACTCTGCTAAGACTGTCACAATCTGGTTGGAGTCCGACGGTTTAGGCTTCTTCTCCCATTGGTTGAAAAGGCAGAGCATCTGACGTGTTTTGGACTTAAAACGTGCGTCGAGGTAAGCCCATTGAGATTCATGTGATTGAATCTGAATTAACTGAAGTCTCAACTCTTTATTTTTGCAGACCTTTTCACTGCTCAACAATAACTGTAAATATGACGGGTCCTGTCCTACGGTAAGCTTTTTAAAATTGTCCTTGAAACTTACGTAGGCTGACTCTGAGCCGTCAAAGCTTGGAAGAAGACGTTCGTCGACACGATTCATATATCCTGGCGTGAACATAGAACCGGTGCCGAACTGTGGTGTGCCAAACGGCGACACAAATGGCGATGCTGTCGAAGCACCCGCCGTCGTTGTAGGCGGCTTCACAGGTTCAAGCTTAACCTCGGCCAGCCGTTTCATCAAAGCAGACAAAGTGTTTATAATTGGTTCTGGTAAGGGAAAGTATGACCCTTTAATAACCTTCACAATCTTTAAGCAACGATCATATAGTTCAGCCTTATGGTCAGGCAAATTATCACCAACTAAATCAACAACACTTTGAATGTCACTAAGCTCCTCCATAGCATCTAGAGCATCTTTCAGAGCGTTATAATCTTTTTGCACAGTAATTATATTAGAATAAATGTCACTAAACTCCTCAAGCTCTTGGATTCTCACACCAAGCTTGCTAAAACCGACCATAATGCTATCGAATGTCTCGAACTTGTCATGGACAAGGATTGACTCCTTAGTGAAATGTCTAACATCAAGCTCTGAAGATTCACTGACTAACTTCATCACTTTATTTAGTTCACTGGTTAGGGCCTCGACGGCTGGGCGCAGCCGTAGTCCCAGTTGAGCGCCTTTATTCTTTTTAGGACCCATGATTGTCACAATAATTAACTGTACTGATTACGATTATAATAGTGTGTGGTAAGGTATCACAACCAACACATTCACAAAACTTCACAGATATTTTCTTAGCCGCATCTGTTCTGTCTCGTTTTCATTGTTTCGGTACGCATGCCTTGCCGTACACGAAATCTTAATCTCCAAGCCCTCCGAATGACCAACATGTGAATGTTTACAAATGTGTATTTATTACCATGAAAACGGTGAATCTAAAACAAAAATATAAAGATTAATTACATAGCATTAATGGTTTATTATTTTTGTATATCGAGGTTGCGTGATTTCAATTTAATTAAAAATATAAAATTTCTAAAAAACTTTAAATTGGCACGAAACATATTAAATAGCATCAGAAATTGATAATTTTAGATTCAAATGATCAATAAAATTAAGGAAAATATTCGTATGTCAAAAGTTAGCAGTTAAATGGTCTATTTGTTGAAAAATTAATGTTTTAAATTTCTTCGTAAAAATATACCATACTACACTTATTATTAAGAATTAAGATAAATTCTTACCACATTATGATGTCAAACTAAGCAGGAAGGCTTATTTGAGATCTTCCACGGATTAGAGCGCATGTATATCCATCCAATACATTATTTTTATTCACGTAGCTCTTCACATGGGAATCAACAAGGAAAAAATGTGCGCGCCTTTGTTTGTTTACAAGCGAAGCGCGGAGATAGTTAGGAATGCCGCGTAACACACTCATTCTCTGGTGTAAGGAAAAGGGAATTAATGGGTTCGAACTTGCCAGGGAATACAAGAAAATCATTCCAACACACAATGTCATTTTAAAACTTTGGGGACTAGTTTAATAAACAGACTAATGTCCTCTCCCTCCCTGCAAAGTTTGGTCTTTAGTGGCTAATAAATTGCTAAGTAGTGGGAGGGGTCTTACAGATTAATGAAACCAATTCATGACCAATAAACTGCTTCCCTTAAGTAAAAATATAAAAGTTTTTCATCATAAAATATAAACAAAACTGTTTTTGAATAAAAAATATTGAATCAGGAGAGTCCTTTGAAGCTGGGCGGGATAATAAAATGATAACATTGTTCTGACCAAATTAATTAATGCTGATAACATCAATCTACAGGTGCGTGCACAGTATTTTAAAAGAGAGGGGGAGGGGGTGCATGGATCTATTTTTAACCCCTATTCTCACAGTTTAAGAAGTTTTGGAGAGGTTATACAATTAATCAAAACTTTTGGAAAAATTTCGCCATTATTTTTTGGCTTAACAGCTTTGGGACTTCAGTGATTTTTGATTAGTTGCTTCATTAAGTTGAGTGTTAAAATGTTTCAACCACTAATTTTGTTTACCGTAAACCCTCTCTTCAATTTTGTCTATGAATCTATCCATTCATCCATCCATCCATCAATTTATTACAAACATAAAAATCCGTCCAAGCTATCTATCTCTTTTCCTCTTTTTTGCACTTTATGACAAATTTGACATGTTGGCAATTAAATATGACAATGGCACATCCATAGATTAAATGATACATAGAATTGTTATAAAAGTACAGTCATAGATGAATTATAGATAGAAAACTATCAAATAAAAAGGCATAGAAAATGGGTAAATAAATTTCTGTTTATACAATGACTTATTCATTATTCTCTAAGCATAATTTGATTTATTCACCTATTTATCAAATCATTTATTTATCCATTTATTTACCAACCTATTTATCATCTATTTAAACATCTATCTTTCCATCTATTTATCCATCTATTCATTAATCTATTTACCAACCTATTTATCAATTCATTTATTTATCCATATATTCATTCATTTATTTATCCATCAATTTACCAACCTATTCATCATCTATTTAAACATTTATCTATCTATCTATTTAAACATCTATCTATCCATCTATTTATCCATCTATTCATTCATCTATTTACCAACCTATTTATCATCTATTTAAACATCTATCTATCCATCTATTTATCGATCTATTTATCCATATATTTATTTATATGTACTCATCCATCTATTCATTCGTCTATTAATCCTTCTTTTTAAACAAATTTTTATCAATCTATTTAAGCATCTATTCATCCATTTATTTATACATCTATTTGCACATGTACTTATCTATCTATTAATTCATGTGTTCATCCATTTAATTATCCATCTATCCAAGTTAGCATATTCTATTGGTTTCAAACTCTGAATGATGTTTTCTATCTGATTTTTGGAATGATGAGTCCTAGGACAACAAGGTCCAATAAAATACTTCATCAGACATAATAATGGTCATTTACACAATATTTAGCTAAATACCATTCTACTATCTATTTATTAAAGGAAGCCTGCAAGAAATACCATGCTTTAACTACTGAAAGACTGCCACAAGTAGACCAAATACCCCAAATTTGAAGCCTTCAGCTTCTATACCAAAAAAGTTCTAGGCATTTTAAAATGACATTTTATATACAATGAAAATTTTGAAAGAATTGCAATGCTCATGTTGAAAACTTTGAAATTAAACTACGTGGCCTAGAAACAAAATTATAAGCTTATTTTTGTCATAAATTTAGGTTTCCAGTAACTAATTATATTTTTACAATAAAAATACCCATTTTCATAATCAAAATTATTTTAAAAAATTAGGTTTTACTTGCGTTGTATCGAATGTACTGTAGCCAATCAGAAGGCTGAATCAGCTTAACAACCAATCACAGCTAAGCTTGTATTAGTTTACCCCTTTGTTTCCGCTAAGATTTTCGTTTAAAAATGCAATTTAAATCGAATTTTTTTCATAGATTTTGACTATGAAATGTGTTGTTTTTATTGTAAAAATGTAATCAGTTACAGGCAATCTAAGTTTCTGACAAAGATAAGGTTATAATTTTGTGCCTAGGCGACGTAATTTAATATTGTTTTTTCTTTTATGAGCATTGGAAATCTTTAAAAAATTCCATTGTACATAAAATGCTATTTTGAAATGCCTAGAACTTTTTTGTTATTGAAGCTAAAGGCTTTAAATTTGGGTTATTGGGTCTTCTTGTGGCAGTCTTTCAGCAGTTAAAACGTGTTATTTCTTGCAGGCGTCCTTTAAGCTATCTATGTATATCCGAATTTATCTATCTATCTACATATGGCATAAGTTCTGAAGTATGCCTCTATTCAAGTTAAGATTAGATAAGATAAGACACACACACACAAAATTTGGTGGCTACATCCGTCTTTTACTAATACCAAACTTAAAGGGACATTGCAAGAATTTTGGTGGCTACGTGCTACTTTTACTAATAGGCACTTAAAGTATTGTATGAAAACCGAATTCTATTATTATGGACACTTGGTTGGGCTCTTAGAATATAAATTTTGTTCTCAGTGTTTCTAGAATGAATATAGATTACGTGGATATATTGACAGGGGAAATTTCTCGTCAATTTTGGTTGCTAATATGGCGCTCGTTTATTGGCCGATTTTATCCAGTTGATAGGGTGAAGGGGGTAAATGTAGGGTATTGTTCTTTTAGCCAGCTGAGAGCATCACTTTATATATAATCATATGAAAATCTTGTGTAACATGAAAGTATTAATATAAATACTCACAGTTGCAAATTTAATTAATTACTACCCAGTTCACAATATTATATCTATCAGCTGAATACAATTATTTTCCTTTCTTAATAATTTATATACAAAAAGAATTAAAATTTAGTGCAACCAAAATAAATTGTACATATTATGAAAGTCTATTCAAAGTTCCTTGAAATCTATTTAATGAATCTTTTAACTATTTTTTCTTTAAATTCCTTCACTCTCCCTTTATGCATCTTTCCCTTTTTTCTTTTGCTCATTTAACAAGAATCATTGGTAGCAAAGTAATAATAACATCAAAGGTTTCGGTAGTAAATTAATTAAAATGGAATTGTTTTTGAAAGTTAAAATTGAATAAAACTAGAATTAAGATTATGGCTTAAATTAATGGCATTTATTGGAAATTTTACATTTTAATTGGTAAAAAAGATGAAGCCAAAAAAGTTTTTAAGGGGGTGCCATATTCCTTACTCAAAAATTGTTTTAGTAGGAGGATGGGAGTGAGTTTCTTAAAACAATAGTCAAAGCCACTATTTTTCGATATGGATTCTATTTTTTAAAGGTTTTTCCCTATGGCTATCCAAAATCTTAATAGCTTGATTCAAAACTTTTTTAGTAGATTTACAATAACATTAGAATGACGAAACAAGTTAAAATGTTCATATATTGAAATCAAGTGGGAGGGGGGGGGGGGTAGATATACCACACTTTTCTGGGATCTTGCTGAGTCAAGTATCAACTGTTGGGAATATCAAAGGATGACTCCATGCAAAATTTGAGCCGGATCCGGCCAAAACCGGCCGTGAATTTTATGAAAAACCGTTTTTTTCCGGTTTTTAGGGGGTATCTGTAAATCGATTCAGCTGGAGCAAAACCGGTTAGAGGTACAAAAAATTTTACTTCACATGAAATTTAGCCAATGCAATTGCCTACAAAATTGTACTTCATTATCAACTTGATTGGACAACTCTTTCCCCTCCTAAATGTCCATTAAAACCTCGGAAACGGCAAAAATCGCCAAAAATCACGCCTTAGGCGGCAAATAACGGCTAAACGGTCAGCCAGAGGCGAATGAAACATAAATAAAGAAATGTCTGCCTCAAAAAGTTGTTCAACATCAATGAGATGCTTGAAGTCTCTAAAACGACTCCTTCCCCTCCTTTAAGGGGAAAAACTGAAAAAACGTGATTTTCAAAAGTATGCCCACTTCGTGGGTGTGGGGGGCACTGAACCCGTCACCCCAGGGTCACCAAATATAAAGTCTAGGCGGCCCACAATGCTGAATTTTCACCAAGTGAAAGTCTTGTGTCATTATCTCTTATGAGAAAAAAGTTATTAATTAATTAAAATTTCAAATTGTGATTTTTTGATGGATTTCTTTGATGAAATGACAGGCTGGTCAATTTTTAGGCCATTTTTTGCGGTTTTTGGGCCGTCACGCCCAAACGGTTTGAGATAATCTCACGGGACCTTTTGCCCAACCTAAGTCTGGTTATTTGTGAGATCAAAAAAAAACAGACTTACGCAAAAGATTATAATTATAATCTTTACACAGAAAAATGGCACGAGGTGAGGGTTTGAGGGGGCAAAATGAGCCGACCAGCGATTTTTGACGGCACGCAGCGACGTCGTGCTTCATCCAATCCGGGATTTTTTTTTCCTAGACCTCACAAATAACCAGGCTTAGGTCGGGCAAAAGGTCCCGTGAGATTATCTCAAACCGTTTGGGCGTGGCGGGCCGAAAACAGCAAAAATTGGCCTAAAAATTGACCAGCCTGTCATTTTATCAAAGAAATCCATCAAAAAATCACAATTTGAAATTTTAATTAATTAATAACTTTTTTCTCATAAGAGATAATGACACAAGACTATCACTTGGTGAAAATTCAGCATTGTGGGCCGCCTAGACTTTATATTTGGTGACCCTGGGGTGACGGGTTCAGTGCCCCCCACACCCACGAAGTGGGCATACTTTTGAAAATCACGTTTTTTCAGTTTTTCCCCTTAAAGGAGGGGAAGGAGTCGTTTTAGAGACTTCAAGCATCTCTTTGATGTTGAACAACTTTTTGAGGCAGACATTTCTTTATTTATGTTCCATTCGCCTCCGGCTGACCGTTTAGCCGTTATTTGCCGCCTAAGGCGTGATTTTTGGCGATTTTTGCCGTTTCCGAGGTTTTAATGGACATTTAGGAGGGGAAAGAGTTGCCCAATCAAGTTGATGATAAAGTACAATTTTGTAGGCAATTGCATTGGCTAAATTTCATGTGAAGTAAAATTTTTTGTACCTCTAACCGGTTTTGCTCCAGCTGAATCGATTTACAGATACCCCCTAAAAACCGGAAAAAAACGTTTTTTCATAAAATTTACGGCCGGTTTTGGCCGGATCCGGCTCAAATTTTGCATGGAGTCATCCTTTGATATTCCCAACAGTTGATACTTGACTCAGCAAGATCCCAGAAAAGTGTGGTATATCTAGGGGGGGGGAGAGATTTACATTTTTTTGTTTTATATTGTAATTGGTAAGGTACAAAAAAAACCTCAAAAACAGCCTAAAACCTAATAGTTTTCTTTTAGAGGGTAACGATATCAACTTATAATATTAGTATTTTGAGTAAAATAGTATGAAAAAGAGAGGTATACTCTCGGAATATTGACAAATATAACCTGGTGGTTTTAGTTCTTCTAGTAACTCTATTATTTTTCTCTAAGAAAAATGATCTTTTTAACTAGATGTAGATTTCTTCAAAGTTTTGTATTAGGGAACCTAATAGACCTTCAAACAAGCGGCTGGGTCCCTAGTATCTTGTATACCCGTTTAAAACTAAAGTTTAAGAGGTGGTTCGACCCCCCACCCCCCACTCTCCACAAGTATCCAAAAATTCATTGTTATAGAAGTAAAGTAAATAATGAGAATTATCTAACTTAGTAAATAGATTAAAACCTGTCCTAACTATATATCTAAATAACAGATAACAATTTTTGACTAAAATAGTTTTCAATAAAGAAAATTATTATGTCTGATTTTAAATAATGTACCTTATATACGTTGCCTAGAAAAATACGGTCACCTAAGAAAACAAGACAATAGCGTAACTGCGGATAAGCATATTTAATATAAAGCAGATTTATAACCCTTTCCCTAGATATACCACACTTTTCTGGGATCTTGCCAGATCAAGTATCAACTGTGGGGAATACCAAAGGATGACTCCATGCAAAATTTGAGCCGGATCCAGCCAAAACCGGCCGGGATTTTTATAAAAAACCGTTTTTTTCCGGTTTTTAGGGGGTATCTGTAAATCAAGCCCCCTCCTGGGTACGCCCCAATGATGATTTTTGCTTTAAGGTCTGATCTGAGTTCCTCAACACTGAATATGACCCCTAGAGTTGAAAAAATGGTTAAAATCCGGTCTTTTGACCGATTTCCGGCCATTTCCGGCCCAAAAAAAAAATTTTAAAAATCAAAATTTCATCTAAAATTTAAAAAAAAATGCTTTAAATTACATTTTTCATTAATAATTTTTCAAAAACCAAAAACCTTAGGTAATGAAGATAATTTTAGCAACTTAAAATGTGAAAAAAGGTTGAAAATTGACAAACTTGTGTCAATTTGAAAAATGTTGGTAAATCTTAAAAATTTGACGGATTTATACATACATTAGAATTTAGGTTGACTATGGTCTTTAAGACACGCCATATCCAATAAAATTGCAATGAGAAGGTCTAAATGTTTTTCTGAACCAAAATTCTACATACCCTGGCTTTCTGGAGCGGATATTTCTTTACTTACGCATTATCCGCCACAGGTGAACCGTTTGGCCGTTATTTGCCGCCAAAATCACGATTTTCGGCGATTTTGCCATTCACGAGGTTTTAACGACCATTTTTGAGGGGAAGGAGTCATCCAATCAATATAACTCTGAAATACTTTTCATTTGCAAATTTAATTGGCTACATTTCATGTGTGCGTTCAACCGTTTTTGTTCCAGTTGAAATTTAAAAATTATTACTTTTTAATTATAATTATTTTTTTCTTTTAATTTTAAAACTAACACTAATTGTTAGTACATCATAATTTTGATAATTAATTGCACATTTCAATCACTGATATTTACTACTTGGTAATTTTTAATTTATCTTTTAATTATCTGATTAATCTCTAATGATTATTACTTTGTAAATCTGAATACTTATTATTCATCTCTAGCAATTATTTATAAAATAAAAAGTAATAAAAATTACTATAATATATGTATTAGGTTAGGAAGTTCAATTGATAATCAAATAAAGTAATTTAGAAATGGTGATAGTTACTACATTATAAAAAAAAATTATAACAATATGAATAAGTATTGATCAATTAGTAATAAGATATTTTATATGATTAATAATGATAAAATCATAAATAATAAGTAATAAAAAGATAATGATAATTAATATGAGTTATTATTGATAGATTTAAAATAGGTTATGTAATATAATTTATTGATTGATTTGTAATAGGTTATATTATATGATAATTAATACTTATAATACTATAACTGAATAATAATAATAAGATAATCATAATTATTATGCATAAATATGGTAAGATAATATAATTCATTATTATAGTGTTATAATCAATAATAAGATAATTTGGAGCCTGCGTCTTAAAAAATATTTCACCCAAACTTGTTTCTTGTGGGGGGGGGAAATACATTTCATGGGGTTGGTGTAATTAATAATTGTTTTCCTTTTTTTAAAATTTCAACTGGAACAAAAACGGTTGGACGCACAAAAAATTTACTTCACATGAAATGTAGCCAATTTAATTTGCAAATGAAAAGTATTTCAGAGCTATCTTGATTGGATGACTCCTTCCCCTCAAAAATGGTCGTTAAAACCTCGTGAACGGCAAAATCGCCGAAAATTGCGATTTCGGCGACGAATAACGGCCAAAAGGTCCGCCAGAGGTGAATGATACATAAGTAAAGAAATGTCCGCCTCAAAAAGTTGAACATTCATGAAGAAGTGTCCTAAGTCGCTAAATCGGCTCCGTCATCCCCTAAAGGGGCAAAAAACCAAGATTTTTTGAAAAATCGTCAAAAATCGTGCCTTTGGCGGCGCACATCGGCCAAACGGTTCACCCGTGGCAGATAATGCATATGTAAAAAAAAGTCTGCCCTAAAAAGTTGTACAAACTTGCTTTTGTGTGTCAATCCCAAAAAACAACTCCCTGCATGAGTTTTGGCCAAAAAAACGAAAATCGCTACTTTTTACGGTTGATAACTATCAAATCCGGCTTTTAGTCGGCCACCTGTTAAAAGCTTTCTGGCCAGCCGAACGGCCTTAATGATATATCCCTGGAACCGCCAGGGTATGTAGAATTTTGGTTCAGAAAAACATTTAGACCTTCTCATTGCAATTTTATTGGATATGGCGTGTCTTAAAGACCATAGTCAACCTAAATTCTAATGTATGTATAATTCCGTCAAATTTTTAAGATTTACCAACATTTTTCAAATTGACACAAGTTTGTCAATTTTCAACCTTTTTTCACATTTTAAGTTGCTAAAATTATCTTCATTACCTAAGGTTTTTGGTTTTTGAAAAATTATTAATGAAAAATGTAATTTAAAGCATTTTTTTTTTAATTTTAGATGAAATTTTGATTTTTAAAATTTTTTTTTTGGGCCGGAAATGGCCGGAAATCGGTCAAAAGACCGGATTTTAACCATTTTTTCAACTCTAGGGGTCATATTCAGTGTTGAGGAATTCAGATCAGACCTTAAAGCAAAAATCATCATTGGGGCGTACCCAGGAGGGGGCTTGATTTACAGATACCCCCTAAAAACCGGAAAAAAACGGTTTTTTATAAAAATCCCGGCCGGTTTTGGCCGGATCCGGCTCAAATTTTGCATGGAGTCATCCTTTGGTATTCCCCACAGTTGATACTTGATCTGGCAAGATCCCAGAAAAGTGTGGTATATCTACCTTTCCCCCCAATATCCATATATTATAAGAAAAACTTTTTTATAAATGGGTCTATTATTACTTGATCTTACTCCAGATTATCATGTATTCTAATAAAGTGAAACTTGTAGCTGGCTAAAATAACGGACCAATAAATGATATCAATGTTAACAACCTTAATTGACAAAAATTATCCCCTGTCATTATATCCAAGTATATTCTATATCCATTCACATATAGTAATATTGTCAATTGTTCTCTCTAAGCAAAAGGAAAAACATATGTTCAATAAAATCTACAAAACCAAACATCATCCATGTATGATAGGGGAGGCAAAACATTATAAAACACGCGCTGCGTGTTTAAAATTTACAATTTTTCTAAATTGAATGGTTTTGCAATAAGGAAAAGGGATAAAGCTGTTAAGAAAAACTGAATTTCAAAATTTTATATAAAAGGAAAAGTGAATGTACTTATAATAGTACTAGCGACTGTTCCCCTAGCATCTAAGGGCTCTGTATTCAAAGGGACTGAAAGGGACTAAAAAATTAGCGTAAAACCATCCTAAGACTAAAATCTGATAATTAAATAGCCTAAAACCATCACGTGAATTTATGAAGCTTACCTGAAAATAGAGAACCCAAACAGTTCAGTAGTTATTATGATCTTAAGCTTCAGACAAATAAAAATCTTACTCCTTTATACAATAGGTTAGTTTGATTAACCCTTACAGATCGGGCCCCTATTCCCACCTTAATAGATCGGGGGGGGGGGGGTCATATTGACCCCCCCCCCTCTATCTCGGCTTCTGTTACAGATAAAGACGTAAAATTTTTTTTCTGGTGGTTCATGTGTATTTTTAGAGAAAATTACTTTTTCTAATCATAGCGGTCAGGCCGCTCTTTAGCCGCTTTTTAGCGGCCAGCCGCTAAATTTTAAAACAGCTGTAGAGCGGCCAATTTTGCAGCTAGGATGACCAAATTTTAGGACGAACTTTTATTTTCCATAACAAAAAAATTACTTTTTCTGATCATCGCCGAAAAACGGCAAATAACGGAAACCGCCATTTTCGGCGGTTACGGCGGTAAAACGGCGGTTGGCGGCGCCAATTAATATTTTTATCTGTTTATTGTTGCTCAAGAATTTACCAAAAAAATTTATAGGTCTCTAGCTGTAATAGAAGCCACGATATTCATGATATATGTCTGTGGTAAAAGCCGGACAAAAATCGGTCATAAAGTCGGTCAGGGTGCGGTCAAACGGTCATAACACCACTTTTCTCATAAGGTCATTGATATCTCAGTATTCACCAAAAAAATTTTAAGTTTCTACCTTATACACAAAAGTCATAATGTAGAAATTGAGATTTATTTAGAATTTTTTTTAAATTTTGGTGCTACCCAACCGACTTTGACCGGACACCACGACCGACACAGACCAGATATCCTAATAAAATCAACTCTTGCCGACGCATAATTACTAAACTTAAAAAGTCATGAAGTAACAGCTCTCCATCTTATCTACGAAAAAAATGGCATTGAAAAAACTAGATCTGTAAGGGTTAATCATGTTGTAATTCAATTATCCATTTTGATTAGTGGAAAAGTTAAGGGCATTGTTTTCATTGCATGCCCTATCCCTGCCAGTCCCTGTTTGCAATAAACAAATTACAGGGGGTCAAAGATTATATGTTTATCTCTTTATTACATCAATAAGGAGAAAGGGATCATTAAATTACAAAAAAAAATATGGATAAATTATTATATAACCATTATAGGATTTGATATACAGGGTGGGGCAAATAAGACCGGACAAACTTTAACCCTTAACAGTCGGGCCCCTTGCCGCACCTTAATCAGTCGGGGGGGGGGGGGGGGGGCGTTCAACGCCCCCCCTCATTATCTCAGTTCCTATTAGAGCTAGAGGGCTAAATTTTTTTGTGCAAGTCCCCTGTGTTATGGTGAATTTCCGACCTTAAGTAAGTCAAGGTCAATTTCCGCTTCCTTCACCCTTTAATTAACAACCTTTGTTTTTAGGTCCTTTTTTACTTAAAAATTTCAAACGGCTGTAATTTTTTTTTTTTAAAGCTAGAAGAAATTTTTTTTTGCAGAAAATGTTTATTTTTATTTAAATTTTATATTTGAAATATCAAAACATAAGTTTCAGCGACCGCAGCTGTACTTGGCAGCTGCCAGCCGCCACAGTCGGCGGTCGGCGGGAAAACGGCGGCGGATCTTAATGAAATTTTTTATACATTATGTAGACACATAAGAAAAGCTTAAGTTTAAAATTTGAAGTCTCTAAGTCAAAAATTGCGGCCACAGGAGCATTTTAAAGATTTCTGGAGACCTGGAGGATCAGGACCTGCAGGATCATACCTGGAACCTGAAATTGACTTTAACACCTGTATTTAATATGAGGATGTACTACTAGAGTATATTTTAGTATTTTGGTAAGATAAAATGCTTTGTTTAAGTCAAAAACAAATTTTTGTTCTTTACCTGGATGACCCTGCCAGGTTTGCTGGCATCCTGTGCCCGCCAGGATGGAGATATTCAAAAAATTCCAACTCTCAGTTATGTGTCATACCCATACTTAAAAAGTCAAGCAGTTTGGGCTCTTTATCTTTCACACACAGAAAATGAGATAGAAAAAACCGTTAAGGGTTAAATGGCCATAGCGCCAAAACTACTTGACCAATCAGGATGTTTAACCACACTATAAAAAGCTTAGGTAATGACCTTTTAGCACAAAAAAATCTTTGGACGAAGATGGACGTGTACAACGAGCAGGCCGCGCATATGTTCAACAAGGCAGATTCCAAATGCGCCGGTGGTTTAATCTGGATTCTCGACTAGTGCCCAATAAATCTGACCTCAGCCCATCTGTAGGTGAGGTAGAGTTATGCAACTTACTGGGGATACTGTTAGATACACAATTAAGACACTAGAAAAGACTAGAGCTCTCTATCTAAAATAGCTTGGCCGTAGTACTCCAGCAAAGTGAAACTTTGAGATGTAAAAAACGTCAAAAACTGTGAAAATTTGTGAAAATTTTTTAATTCTTGACTTGAGGAACACATATTAAACTTAAGCTGACAACCTTAGCTGAAACTGTATGCCATTTCTAAAAAGGTAAAGAACGTCGTTCTAGCTCAACTGTGGTCGAAATAAGAGCCTCCGTGTATAAGGGTAGCTTGAAAGTTGGGCGAATTTGGATCTTGTGGTTACTCACGTTCCTAAGGATATGTGGCCTCCCAGAAGCCCGTCTTTATTCAATGGACTTTTGGGCCTAGGGCTACTTTGAAGCATCCACCAATAGACGTGTCCATACCACAAAGACCTCCCTCATTGCCACTATCAAGGAGAATTACGCCAGCTTGGACAGGTACATTTTGATCTGGACCTGCCGGCGGTTGAGGAGGCGGGTAGAGGCGGTGATTAAGGCTGGTGGCGATTTTATTGAATAATCTAATAGTCATATACCTATTTTGCTTGCCAATTTTTAAAATTCAATAAAATCTTTAAAATTGACGATTTTATGTTCATTTGTTTAAAAGTTAGAATTTGTCCGGTCTTATTTGCCCCATCCTGTACATACCGAACTAACAAAAATAGCTTAAAACTAAGCAGTTACAGTCCATAGTTATTTGGAGAATGAAACACAATATTTCATTCGTTGATTTAAAAAGAAATTTGAGTATTTTTTTATTAAATCTCAACTGTTTGGTAAAATTTTTTTCTGCAATAATTCTATTCTAAGGGTAGTTTTGTTTATCAAAATTGGGGATATACAATTGTCTATTCCTTAAGATTACTTTTATTGTCTGTAAAAGATAATTTCCTATTGCTTTTTCCCTGATTTTTTTTACATTTGAATATTATTGACAAAATGTCCAGAGATATTTTTTATGAGCAACCTCTTGACTCTAAAACTGTTCTTGCATTTCCGCAGAATTCTTAAATAGTGCAAGTGTAAAATCTATAACTTTGGGAAGTCTGTAAGTCTTGCGCAAATTTGATTATTTATCGGTAATTAAAATAACGTTAAAAGTATATTTTTTTGCAGATACATAGTATTAAACAAACCACGCAGGCAAAAACTTTTGAAGTAGATAAACAGTCAAAGTACATAACAATTGGCAAACGTTATTTTTTTTTCTTTATAATTACAGCATAACGGTTTACATTTCAATGTCAATATCAATTACTTTAGGCTATTCGTGCTGTCATGATAGATATTTTCACCGCCATATTAAATAAATGTGCTAAAACAATATTGCAAATTTGCTAATAAGTGGGAATACTTGGGACTTTGACCAAGCAAAGGATAACTTACTTAAAGTTTCGGTAATAGTTATTAACTACATTTTATGGGGAGACTTTTCACTCTTCTGAAAGACTAACAGACACTAAAAGTTGAAGAAAATCTTTACTGTTGATAAAAAAATATTCTATGTAAGTATCCAGGGATCTAAAGGGGTAAGATAATATCCGATAAATTGATGTACAATCATCCCCAATGATAATACTCAAAATTACCCTTCTCTCTTTCCAATAGTAATCCAAAGCTACCAAGACAATTTGTGGTTGAAACGTTTGGACACTCAACTTGATGAACCAACCAATAAAAGTCCACAAAATTCCCTGGTAAGTATAAAAAGGGAACAATTCTTAAATCTCTATCCCTCTCTTTCCAATAGTAATCCAAAGCTACCAAGACTAAATAATTTTTGGTAGGGCATATTTTATAGTCCATTGTCCTATTCCAGGAGTAACTATTATCTATCTAAATTTGAATATTTTTATTAATTGTCACAAAATAGGAAAATTTGAAATTTCCTTTTAAAATTTAATACTGTTTTCGTATGAACAATATGCCAATAATAAACGAAGTAAACGCAAAATTGCAAAGGTACGGATACGAACATACACAAGTTAGAGAGTTGTTGCGCTTCCCAACGCTATATGTCTGTACAGTACTTGCCTATCTATAGAATTGGATGTATTGTGTTTAGAATTAAGATTTATCTCAGCTGTAATCTTCATTGTCAAATATATTTTTGCACAGGCCGGGTCATCAACACACATTTGCAAAAATTAACATCAACATCAGGCTTGTGCAGAATATTCGTTCTGTACATAAAAAATATTCTTAAAAAACAGTTTAACAGCAGTTACAGTACACAGTATATTATATTTAAAAGGATAGCTCTATTCATTTATTTAGACATATTATTATTGTTCTATCGATTTCAAACTTTGCATGATGATTCTTATTACAGTAAGGTACGATTTAAGAAACGTAACAGCAATTTTATGTGATGTAATCATCATTATCATTTCATTTTTAGAAAACAGATTCCTAGGAAAACAAATTACAATGTTATCAGCGAAGCATCTCTATAATCAAGTCCTAAAAATGTAAGTATGCCGTTAAACAGTTTTACTTACATTTATAGTCCTGCCGTTTCAGAGCTTAACTCTTCTGAATGTTGTAAACCTTGGTGTAAAAAGTATGTTTTTAAGAAAACAGCCCATAAATTAAAAGCATGCCATAATAAAATTGGGTTCTAAAATTATCAATGGACATGTATTTTAATGTTAAATTATTTGGATTGTTAATTTTTCAAAACAATTAAGTAATTGATTCAACCCTATTTTTGTAAGTTAGTTGAAGATGAACTTATGTAAGTTATTAGTCATACTACATAATCACCTTTCAACAAAGGTTCATTAGGACGTACGTCGTACACAGACAACTCTATGAAAGCGCAGCTGCTTTAGGCTAAATCCTATTACCTCCTCCAGCCTAGGATTTAGGGTTCAGAAAACTTAGCAAACCCTAACTCAAAGATATCCTAAGAAATTTTATATGATTTGGCCCTATGAATAAATCTAAATATATTAAATACAATATTATGTTTTTAATTGTTTTAATATTCTAATAAACTCAGCATCTTAATTTTTGCAAAAGTCATTCTTTAAATGAGGGATGTTCCATTACCCTCGTACAGATAATTTAATTTCAAGTGGTCAATAGCTAATTAAGGTGGAAATTATATATTTATTTTCTTTTTCTCCCTCTCTTTCGCTATTTTGGTGTCTTGCTGTATTTTTATAATTTGTTATCTTGCTATCTTATTATCTTGTAATCTAGTTATCTTGCTATCTTGCTATCTTGCTATATTGCTATCTTGCTATCTTGCTATCTTGTTATCTTGCTTTCTAGCTATCTAGCCTTCTTCATATCTTACAAACTTGCTATCTTGCCATCTTACTATCTTGCTAACTTGTTTTTCCGCTTTCTATTGGGTAACTTGCAATCTTGCTATCTTTCTATCCTGCAAACTTACTATCTGGTTGATATAATTCTTCATTACAACAGACGATATATCATTTTTTAATTTAAGAAAACAAATGCGGACGTGATAACACACTTTTAAATGAGGTAGTAGGGGTCAAGAATGAACAGTCACAAATATTACAGTATGGCTTCGAATTCGATCACTATCCACTGTATTAGAACCGGCTAACGCCATAATGGAAAATAATACATCGTATTATAAACATTTTTTATGAATAATAAAAGAAAATTGATACTAATTTTGTTGTCCCAGGCCTTGGGTCCAATAAAACTACAATTAATTTTACTGATTTAATATCCGCGGAAAGTTGTAAAGTCATAAAAAATGAGGGATAAGAGGAGAAGTTGTAAAGGAAACCCCTTAAAAAGAGATAGATCTATTGACGTCACACGGCTCATTTTTTCGTGCACTTTGTAGAGCTTCTATCTAGCCTAATTTTCTAAATGCATTTTTGCCTATGTATTGGTTTGTTTTACCCAGTTTAGTGAGTGAGAACGTTTTATAAATCAACTTCATCCATCCAACACAACGGCTAAAAAGGTGAAGCCGGACATACTACCATACTGTAATAATAGAATAGCTACATTTAGTTTATCTATCTATCTATGTGTTGGCCAGTTCGTGATCTATATATGAATCTAATTAATATAATTTAATTAATTATCAGTATTAATTTAGAAAATAATTGGAGATTTAACAGTAGGGGGTATGTCTGTCTATAAATCTATCTCATATCTATTTACATATCTATCTATCTTATCTAGATCTATTTATCTATTTTATACCTCTATGATTACCTTACGGGTTTCAGAGCACTAATTTTGTAACTACAATTAGTTTTTTGATTTCACAACCTTTGTTTGTAAGTTCTAACTTTGCCTGGTAATATGTTGTGCCTATTTTTAGCCTAGGCAATCACCTACTAAATTCTACAACTTTGCCTCAAATAATCAGTGAGGAATGGTATTGGGCTGTTTATTACAATAGTTCTCAAAGTTTTATAATAACCTTTTCTAAATCGCTTTCCTAATATTTTTGGGGACTATTATTGAATTTTCATTGGTTCATTAAGCTGAGCTCATTTAAAAATTGTAAACGTCAGAAAGGGTAGATCTGTGTATCATCACAAGAGATGTATATCAATTGGTAGGCCATTGTCATATCCCTTTAGATCCCTAATAATTCTAAACCACCAATGGCAGATATCAGCTATTTACTATTTAGTGTTTGGGGGTAAGATTCATTTAGCGCCCATTTTCCTATCCTAGAATATAAATAGTTTCATATTATGTATCATTAGTGCAGGCAATTAAAAATAATTAGTTAAGCTCAAATTTTCCTCATATCAAATTTGGACGTTTACACAAAAACACTTAAAAAAATTAAGCTTAGACAGCAATAAAAGAAGGCCAATTTTGTAGAAAATTTAGTAAATGTTATTATTTAACTTATCCTACTATATAAAGTAGTAAGAGTTTTTTTTCTCTCATATCATAATAATCATATCATATCTTAATAAATACTAAAACGATTGGTTTCTCTATTTTAGGTAAGCTTCACATAGGTGCCTGGATGGTTTTAGCCTATTTTTCTGGATAAGTATTGAGATGGTTTTAGGCTATTTACTATCACTACGAACACAGAGCTCCTAGATGCTAAGGGCGTAGCCTCTAGTAGTATTTAGGGCATTAATTATATTTTTCGCTATTCTGTGGTATTATTACCACTGTATAAACATACAGAATTAAAGGGCATAATAGTTTCGGGCTTTTAAATATATAATATTCAATTTTTATAAGCGCGTCCATTTTTTTTATTTTAGGAGCAAATATGGATATGAATGTTCGTCACTTTAGAACTAAGCAGGGATCTTAAGGGATAAGACAAGGAAATTTGGATTTACATCATGATGGTTAACAAAATAATTGGTTGAAACACACTAACTTAAAACCAATCAAAATTCAATAAAAGTCTCCTAAGTTGTTGAGCCATAAATTAAGAACGTTATTATAAAACTTGTGGTACTAGTGTAATAAACAGCCCAATGTCCCCATAATATTATAACTTAGTAAGTAAACTTTGAGTTCCAGTAGAATTTACAGTCAAATGTCCCCTTCATTCCTTGATAGTTTGAAGGCTTTGAGAGCAAAGCAAAGTCCTGTAAAATGTATTTAAAAGAAGTTCCTACAAACTGTAAAGTAAACTGTAAATCAACTTATCAGCATATTTCATTATTAGAATAAGCATCACATGGTTGTTATAGGTTTCTATCAGTAATTATGTATGTCGATGTAATATTCAATCAAAGTAGCATGTAAGCTGTCAATAAATATTATATCAATTAAAAACCACATAAACAAGGATGACAACATCCATAAATGCGAAGCTCAGAACTGAATACATTAAAATTGCTGTCAAAAAGTTAATAATCAATATGTAACTTGCTTTTAATTTGCTTAAATCAACGAAAAGAGCTAACCGTTACTTACGGAAAGACCGACCCAAATATTAAAAATTTAACAGGATTGTATCAACACTCCAGATAAGATTAAATGTACACACATAGAACGCTCTTTTACCAAATTATCCAAATTGAAAAATGGATTCGGAAATTTTTGCATTCTTTTGATTGTTGGATTTTTAAAGATTAAAAAGTCAATAAAGAAACAGACAAGCGTTGACAATGGAAGATTTATATTGGTTAAAAGATTTGAATTAAACTCACCATTAAATGTATAAAAAAGTACCTGACAAAGACAAAAATTAAGATGAATGAGAGAACGTTTTCTATGAAAATATGAGTACCAATTAAATTTAAAGTTATAGAATCCAGGATTTTGTTAAGCTCCAAAATTTCCTGGCTGAAAGGTTACAAGCACTTTTTGAAAAATGATGGCAATTCTAGAAAAATAAACATTTCAAGTACTTCTTTTCAAGGAAAGGGAATTGTTTATAAAAAAACCGATAGAAATAATTTAGAGACTCACAATCTAAATCAGTAAATTGAAGAACAGTGGGGGTACATTCTATACGTGTCATTGGTTGAAATTGTGTACAGATCTTGGTCGCATAATGAGCCAGCTATAAATAATCGTAGTTTTTCTTGGGTAAATTTTATCAAGAATAGCTATGAATAGTTGAATTCCTTGGGATAAAGTTAGCTTTCTAGAAATTATATCCTCAAAAAATGTCGCCGTTTGATTACTTGAATGCAAAAAATAAACAAAGAAGTTTGTCTGTTATATGAATACCTTTTTAAGTTTTAGGAATTTTGGAGTCGAATGGACCATCTATATATACATATTATTACTATTATAAAAAAAAACAAGTATTACTTTATCTACAAAAGCTAAGCTAATAATGAAAGATAAACGGATAAAGGATCAATATTTAACAGAAAATGACAAATCTTCAGTAATCTTCAAGAAAAAATTGTTGGAAATCAAATTATCAAAGTTTTTGAGCCAACGAAGAAAACTTTGTTTTAAAATTTCCAGTGTAATTTCCAGTCCAATTTCCCCTCCCTCCTCACAAATATAATTTAGCTTTAGAAACTTTACTCATCCATTTGTAAGTTTGAAAGTTCTAAAATTTAATTTTTAAAATAAAATTTTGATATTTTAAAAAGAATACTTGCCCCTACACTTGAAAGAAGAAAAAATTAAGGGTTATTTGAGGGGTTCAATTAAAACTATTGTGAAAATTTATGGCCAATTGTAGAAGCATGTTTAGAAAGGGATTGACGCATTTTTTTGTCTGTTTGTCTCTCCCGGACGCTTTTAATATCAAAATGTCTGTCTGTCTGTCTATATGTTTTTCATCCTATTTTATAAATTATTAAGATTTTTGTCTGAAGCTTTCATTTCAATGACTAATGGAAGCTTCACGTAGGTCTTGTGATGGCTTTTGGATATTTTTTAACCTTTTTATCCCTTAATACAAAGCCCCTAAAAGATGCTAGTTTCATATACTTGACAAACTGTCTTTCTATCTTAATGTCTGTATTTCTCTATACATTCAAATTGAGAAAATGTATTGTTTTTCTCTTCCATTTCTATATCTCTGTCCAAAAAATTGCACAGAAAATTGCCTCTCCACGCCCTAGATAAACAGTTCATAAACGTTTTGTTCTAAAAAAATTGTAATTGTTTGAAATGCCTAAAATTTCTTATTTTGCCTTATTTATATGACAATTCGCAGTCATAACTTTTTTATATTTTTTTAGTTGTGCAGCTACTCTATAAACGTTTTTCATATGCACGTCTGTTTAAATTCTTCCTCCTTTTAAAAAAGCTTAGTTTCTTTAATTATAGTAATACATTATTCGTTGATTATAATTACATCAATATTGGTAATAGGACAAACGCAGGTGTGACAAACGTAGGAGTGGACCGACGTTGGAGTGGACACTTAACCTAACCTATGATCATCTTATAGGTTTTATTTTTATAAATAAAATGCACCTAATAAAACAATACATTTTTTATTAATTTGTGACCTCAGCTGACTAAAAATTGACATTTAAACATATTTATTGTTTAATTCTACGTGCATTACATTCCCCATCATCAAAACATTAGAACTGCACATAATATTACAAAAGCACAAACTGCCCTTTCTCCTTTATCTAAAGGGATAAGACAATGACCGATAAATTGATGTACATCCCCACTGATGTTACACAAAATCACTCCTATTGTAGATAACATTTAGTGGTTGAAACATAGGGACCCTCAACATAATGAGCTAACCAATCAGAATTCACTAAAGTCCCCAAAGTTGATAAGCCAATGAATAAGAAAACAGTATTATAAAACTTTGGGGACTAGTGTAATAAACATCAAATTGTCCCCTCCCTCTACGCTAAATACAACTTCTATTTATTTACTATTGTGTCTTTCTGCGGATGTGATATTATGCGGAAATGAATGTACATCTTGTTATTGACATAAAGACAAATTTATTGTTTAATTCTACGACTAATAAATCAATCTTTTTACAAAAGATAAAAATAAACCTATAATAGCTAAATATTGCATAAAAGTACCTTGAAATATCTTATTCATTTTAATGGATTATTTGATTTAACCTTTTTACTATACACAAAAGATTGCATTATTTTATTTCAATTAAAACGTCCCTGGATATATTGGTGTGGACAGGGTTTTGCCACGAGAGTGAAAACAGCTTAAATATAAGGGGGGAGGGCTGTGGTGGGGGGGGGGGGGCAATCTTAACTTATCAAACCTCTTGTCTTTTTTTGGAGTGGTGTATTAAGAGGATGTAGGCCTTTTCAAGAAGTGTGCATAGGGGTGTAAAAGTTTGAACTCCTAGAGGGGTGTATTAATCTCCGTTAATTTTGTTTGGGGAGTGAATACACCTACCTTTTGTAACCCCTCTGCTTGTTTGTGTCTTATATCCAAAATTTCTTATTTCTGTCTCTTTAGCTTAGTACAGTCGAATAGGTTATACTGATATCAAAAGTTTGCCTTAAAAACTGCCATTTTGAAAATCTATTTAGCATATTTATATCTAAAACATATTTTGATAATACAGACATATTCCCTTGAAGCAGAAAATAGCCTAAAACTATGAGAAGAAAAAAGTAAAGCTTTTCTGAAAATATTTTACTGCATTCAGCAAAAAAACTTTTATATTAAAGGATTTGTAAAAGTTTAACTTTTAGAAATATTTTCAATTTTTCAGGGCAGCCTCTAAATAACTTGAGTATCTTTTCCACCTAAAAAAATTTACATCCGTGTTTTGAGATTTGACATGCATACTTTCAAATCTAGTGGTGTATTAGTTTGATTTCCTCAAGGTATTAGTAGCGAAACTATTCTGTAATTCGCTTTGTCAGAGCGTCCATCATTTCATTCAACACTTACCTAAAACAGTTGAATATTTATAATCTATTTTGAATAGTAATAAAATACAAAATATTTATCATAAATTCAATGTCATAGCAATATATTAAAATCAGACAAAAAATTGGCTTATTAAGTTAAATATATTGCCGATTGTTTTATCCCTAAAAATACGACCTGTTTAAAATCGACAATTTCCTTTTAACAATGCTGTTGGAAGCTCTAAATAGAGCCTATACAAAATTACGTCATACAATACAAATGACCAATGATAGGCCAACATACAGTCTATATCATAAATGGCAGGCCAGTATACATTTTAATTGGCCAATGGTAGACCTGCATGACGTCATTTTCTATAGGCACTATAAAAAGCCTTATGACATAGGATAAGAATCATGTATTACAGTTTAATTTTCTTTTTTTGTTTATTATAGACATAATCAGCCTTACTTAATTGTAGGAAATGTAACCAAATGACTACTTGCTGGCACGCAAGTTTTGTTTCCCAAAATGGTATTAAAGCTATCCCTGATCAAACAATTGCTAATACAATTTACACCGGTTAGAAAATAAAACAGCAGAATATTTAGGTAAGATTATCGAATAAATATCAATATTTTGCTTTTTTATATGAGGGTGTGGAGGAGCAGAGGGGGATATTGAACCCTGAAGAAAAATCAATATTGCTTTATATTATACAATCGTTTTTTTTGAGAAAAAAAACGTGACATTAAACTGTAATATGTAAATAAACATAAATAGCTGATTTTTATAAAGAGGTTAAAATAATTTATTTATAGCTGGAACATCATTTTAAAAAATAAACTTGCGGCTGCATCCCTAGCATCTCATTAAGGGGTTAATTAAGGCTCAAGAATAGACTAAAACCATCCCAAGATTTATCTAAATTTGAACCGAACGTACACGTAGCATGTCTAAAAAAGAGAGCTCAATCGGCGCAGTAAGATAAAAACTACTTTATATTATACGATGGTACCTGTGGTAAAGCCAGTGAAATTGGCAGTTTAAATAATAAATGTAAAAAAATAAAGGTTATGGTAATGGCAATAAAAATTTTTAACATGGAAAAAGTTTAATTTATACTTTTTATGCTAAAATATTTTCTGTGATAATGTATATATACCGTTTACGCCTATGTTATAGGCCTTCTCTCTAAATGCCTAGAGGTTGAAAACAGGAATTTTTCTAACGTTAATATTCACTTACATTATTTGTACAGATTGGACTATCAATACTTTGTCTATGTATGAAAGAATTAATTGTCTAATATTTATAAAAATCTTATGTTTTTTTCCAAATAAGCGTAGCAAAGATATTCTAAAGTAATGATTGTCCATATTAACTTTCATTTGAATAAAGGTTGAAAGTGTATTGATTATTTCTTTCTTTGCAGAAGGCTATTCTGCATTTACTTATGATAAACTAAATTTCTTATTTGGTAGATTGAAATTTGTTGGGAAAATTATTTTCGATTTTTGTCCTATTTTAACTTTCCCTCAAGATCTAAGAAAGGCAGAAACTAACTTATTAAGTCAATTGTTTTTTCTCTTTCTCTCTCTCTCTCTCTCTCTCTCTCTCTCTCTCTCCCTCTCTCTCTCCAAAGTTGTTTGATTATTGTTCAAATATCGGAATTGATAATTTTCGATTGAATTTTAATTTATTGTATTAATTAATGTGTATTTATTGATTTTAATGCATGTTATCTAGAAATTGACGAACTAGTACTAAAACAAATATTAGAACAGAACAGACAAAGTTATCCAATCATATAAAGTTTCCCTGATCCTTAAGATCTCCTAAATTGCTAGTCCCATTTCTAGGAACAAAGTAAGTAATTAGTATAAAATAAAGTATATTTATACAAAATTGTACTGTCAATTTGTTAAAATATGCGCCTGTATTATTTTCTTGGAATGGTAATAATAACCTAATCCTAAAAATGTTCTAGATATATATAAAAAGCTTCACTTAAATTCAAATAATACAAGAAAATGCTTATAGAGATCTTTCTATACATGCAGACAGACAAACATCCTACTGAATGACAAAGAACTATTATTCTAGCAAACAATTCTTAGACAATTAATATCTCCAATCCTCTTCCCTTTTTACCCCCTAATTTACCCCGACAAAATATTTTTAAAAAACTTAAATTAACCCTCTGAATAAGGGCCCCTGGTCCTACCTAACTTATGTAAGAATACCCTACCACACTGAGAATGTCGTAAATAAGTTGGAATTCATTTTATTTACATTTTAAACATTCTTTTATTTATCATCTATGTACTTTAGTTCAAAGAGAGAGATAGGGGACGACAGGCTGTTTATTAAACTAGTCCCCAAAGTTTTATAATAGCGTTTTCAAATTTGTTGGCTTGACAACTTTGGGGGACATCAGTGAATTATGTTTGGTTGGATCATTAAGTTGAGTGTCCAAACATTTCAATCATTAATCTACTGAAGGAGTAATTTTATGTAATCATTGGGGATGTACATCAATTTTTCGGCCATTTTCTTATCCCTGCAGATCCCTGACTGTAGTTAGGCAGGGTTCCTTCATCTCAAGACTAACAAGGATGAACATATTCATGAAAGTGTAGCTCAACAGATAGAATATAAATCAATTAATGCATAGAAACACATTTAATGTTCAATTTTATTACATAGAATTCTATCATAAAAAAATACAGGATTCTTGACACTTAACTTTAGATGCTTTGCTTATACTAGTGTGCCTAATATTCATAGGAATCATTATAAAGCACATATTTAAATTGATTGATTTTCATTATCCTTATACTAAAGTAACAGGATGTCTGTGTGTTTGTGTGTTTGTACCGAAGGATCTCGCTTACCGCTAAACCGATCGGGTTCTTCTTAATAGGGTAGCTTCTCATAAGTCCAGGGAAGGTTTATAACTATTTTGGGGGAGGGTACCACCACCTTATCAGCAGAAATTGCCCCTAGAAAAAAAATACCCTTCCCGAAAAAGAGACTTGAACGAAACATAAACCAATTATTTCTGTAATTAGATATTTTAAATAAAAAAAACATTCAAAGTGCCACTAGAGGCCTCTAGGGGCGTAGCCGCTAGTTTCATATAAACTAAACATCCTGTTTATTTTTGCAATGATACGCTTTCCAAAATGAAACAAGCTGTTACAGGAATATGACAATTTTATCATGCCTAAAATAACGAGAAGTAAAGGCGGACGTTCGGACGTAAGGACTGACCCTAACTGCAAAAAAATTTAACATAATAATTTCTACTAGTTAAAGTTTTCCATGTATAACTCGTCAAATTGAAATGTATGTAATGTTCTTTACATGAATTACTAAAATATTACAAGCGGAAGGACGAACAAAACTTCCATATCCTACACTTGTAGAGCAGTTTCACTATTTAAAAAATGTAATTTTATGCCAACCTATTCAGAAAATGCAGTAACATTGTTACTGAAACATCTAGTGTTAAATCATTTCTGACAAATTAAATGCTTTATTTAGTAGCGAAGCGACATTCTAATTTAAGATACCCTCTGTTCTCAGCCAAACCCAAAAAATATCCAAACAAAATATAAAAAATTCTAAGATTTAAATAAAATTGGTAGCAACTTATGAAAACATACACACAGATTAACAGATAAATTAAATTGATATGTTTAAACGGCAGTGTTTAATATGTTTAATATACAATTTTAATCCGCAGATATGGGCAGCTTTTATAGGCGAAGCTGTTCTATAATTAGGGTTTGTATGTCCTTACTTCAAAGTTAGCTTTTTTCGTTAATTTAGGCGTGTTAGAATTGTCCTATCAATTTCAAATCTACAATGATGAATCCTGTAACCAATAGGTAAGATTTAGCGTAGCAACTCTATAATCTTTAAAGGAAATCCTTAAGCAATCCTTAGGATGCCTTAAGTGGAAACGTAAAACTTTATAATTTTGATATTTGTTGAATCATGCACTTGCAGTTGTGACACTTTTGCGGAACTGAAGGGACAACCTAAACATTGAAATACAAACAACATAAATGATCAGCTGAAATAAATTTCCTATTCGAGCCCTAGTTTCCTAAAGTGTACAGCAGATAACCCAATTATTGCAGACCCTATTTTCAGCGACTCCGGTCAAATGGAAAAGCGATTTAATGTATAAACGATTTATACATTATACATTCAAAAATTTTAATTTTTCAAATTTAGATTTTTTTTTAGAAGTTTGAAGCTTTTTAGCTAGTAGCAAATATTGAGATAGGACGCGGAAGCTACGCACACTTTCGGAAACTAAATTCAGTTCATCACATAAATAACTTTAACATAACATTTGTTTTCTACCCAACAGGGAGATAGGAAAAACTGTGGGTTAAAATCAAGGTTCCAGGGAAAACGCAAGAGTGACAAACGTCAGAGTGGACAAAGCTCAAATTGTTCCGAATTTGTATCACTTTTGAAAAGTGCGACTCCAGTTACGTCATATTTTTCTTTCCCGAAAAAGGGAAGGGGGGAAGAAAATCTCTTTAAAAGAGATGGGGAAAACCCCCTTTTCTCTCATCTCTTTTTTCTTCCCCCCTTCCCTTTTTTTTCTTTCCCCCTTCCCTTTTTCGGGAAAGAAAAATATGACGTAACTGGAGTCGCACTTTTCAAAAGTGATACAAATTCGGAACAATTTGGGCTTTGTCGTCAGAGTGGTAAAACGTCGGATTGGACAAACGTAGAGTGGTAAAACGATGGAGTGAACAAGCGCAGGAGTGAATATTCTATTTTGTAAAACGAGATGTCTAAATACTAAGGTATTTTTTTACAGATTAGGTCGGGTAAAGATATAAATATATTTAAATATACAAATATTAGCTTTCCGCAGGGGTAAAAGATAACAAGAAACATAAGGTAGAGCCTTACAATAGAATTATGAAAATATTAGGATTTATTGTCTTATCCCTAAATCCATGATTCTTAAAACTATGCATCTAGGAGGTAGTGGTAGGAGAAAAGTGAAGTTTTTCTCCCAACATTCTTTTTATTGTGACCAACTAATTAAAACATTCATAGTGTAAATTATAGGTTGTATTAGTAGATGATAAATTTACTGAGTGAAAAAGTCTTTGATACTTCTTAGTTATTTATTGAAATATATTTCGGTGAACATTGCACCCTCTTCAGTCTTGTAGTTTAACTGGATGTTAAAAGTAAAATAAAACAAAAAGGGGGGGGGGGGCGGTATTGGAAGCCTCGTGTGGATTGATTTCAATTTCTGAAAGGTATGTCTTTTGGTTAGACGGGTGTGTTCCTATTTTTTTTCTGAAAACCCTCAATGGGAGTGTAATATAAGTAGAAAAGCACGCAATTTTTTTGAAATATAAAATAAGGACAAAATACGGAAGGATAAAATCAAATATTAGTTATCTTTAATAGCAGACGAGAAAATCACGTACTTTAGCGGGATGTTCAGACAAGGTAAGTTGAAGAGTTTATTTGCTACTAATAAAGGTTCTTGAACTTGATTCTTTACAAATATTGGTTTTACTTCTGTCAGTCCATTTGATTGAATATCTTATGTAAATTGACTTAACTTTTTGGTTTATTGTCTGACTTTAAAACTGTAATAATTCTACTTTTTTCAATTGCCTCTAAAACATTGTACATTACACTTTTAACAACTAACCAACCAACTAAATTAACCAACCAATCAAAATTCAAACAAAGTCTCCAAAGAATCAGAATAGTTATTTCTTTCATCGTATTATAAACCGCTTTCCGCGGATATAGAATGTACAATTATAAGATTAAAACTAGTTTTTATTAGCCCCGAGTTGCCGAAGGCATGGGCTAAAAAAACTGGTTTTAATCTTATGATTGTACATTTCTATATTCGTAGAAAGCTGGATATAATACGATGATAGACATAGTTTTTTCGTATGGATGAGAACCGGTTCCTATCCACCGGATTCGAATGAATACGAGAAACTGTTATTATACATTATAAGACTTTGGGGACTACTGTAAAAACAGTGCACTGCACCCCATTCGCCTCCCCAAATTATGAAACTCTATCAAAAACTGTTAAATATTGTGAATAATTATGTCCGTTGTCTTATCCCTGTAACAATTATTAATAAGTCCTTGAAAAAAAAAACTGTTGTACTGTATGTGTGTAATCACTTTCGCAAATTATCACAATTGCATAGTGTTAAAATTGCAAAAAGACTAATGCGCAACATAAAGGCTCTATTGTACGAATATAGCTAAGAGGAAGTTTGTGCTCTTTTCATAATATGCGATTTTGATGATTCAATAATATAATGCATGTGTGGAGGTGGATGCGCACCGTACAGAGGTGTTTTGATATTATCATGTGGGCACCTAAATTACTCTAAAACAAGGATGACAACATCCATAAAAGCGAAGCACTGAAACGGTAGGACAAACGGACATTAATACTTGTATAGTGTCTGAACTGAATAATCAGAATATAAAAGTATAAGATTCGAAGCAAAATTGTAAGTAAATTTGTTAAAAAACTGCTTGATACAGGATAATGTTTATGGACATACTTACATCTTTAGGGCTTGATTATAGAGTTGCTTTGCTTAAAATATTGTTCTTTGTTGTCCCAGGAATCAATATACCAAATATCAGATCAAACGGATAATTAGATCATATAAAAATTCGTTGTTAAAAAAGTAGAAAAATCAACATGTTTAAAATGGACGTACGGACATTCTGGTAATGATTATAGAGTTGCTACGCTTTCGAAATTGTACCTAACTATTACAGGAATTACCATGCAAATTTGAAATCGATAGGACAATTCTAACATGCTTAAAATAACGAATAAAAGCTATTTAAAAAAGTAAAAAAATCAACATGTTTAAAATGGACGTACGGACATTTGGGTAATGATTATAGAGTTGCTACGCTTTCTAAATCGTACCTAACTACTACAGAAATCACCATGCAAAGTTTGAAATCGATAGGACAATTCTAACATGCTTAAATTAACGAATAAAAGCTAACTATCTCGGACGGACGGACGGACGTACGGACGGACGGACGGACGGACGGACCGACCCTAATTATAGAAAAGCTTCGCTTTTAACAAGGGCAGTTATGTCCATAAGTATGGCAGCAATAATATATCTGACCTACCAAATGATAGGACGAAGGGTCTAACTTCCACCAGTAGGGCTTAAGTGACAACGATACGAGAAAATCGGTCATGTTGAAAGCATCTCACTGTATGAAAGTTAATTTTCTAGGCATTCAATGGGACCTTATTGAATACTAGCAGCTGCGCCTCTAACATCTACAAGGGAATTGTAGACAAATAGCCTTAAAACAATTCAAGACTTTAATCTTAAGTAAAAATTAGCCTAAACCCACCTCATAACCTATGTTAAGCTTTCATAAAATGAATAACCCAAACGGTTCAGTTATAGATATCTTAAGTTACAGACAAAAAAAGCCTTACTACTTTATATTACAGGATATATGACAGGACAATTAGCTTTTTTTTGCATGTTATAAGGGTTGTTTAATTGTAGATACATGAGCAAGTGTCTAAGTATTTTAGTAAAATTTTCATTAAGATGATTCTTCTGATTTAGGATCCAGATATTTTTTCTGTTTGTTTACTTAATATCTTTAATCTTCGCTACTTATGGATGGTGTCATCCTTTTTGAATTTCTAATAATAAAGATTTGACAGACAACTATAGGTAATTATTCTACAGAGTAGATATGCTACTAAAAAAAATAAAATGACATATGAAAAAAAAAGATCCGGTACCCCGTCCCCCCACCCCCCCAAAAAATTACTGAAAGGACATTTTAAAGCATAACGCAATTTCTACTTTATAATATTGTTATGGTCTTAATATGTCTTTTAAAGTCATTTTTTTCAAATCAAAGCTGTCCTAAGATTTGAATTGTTATTTTTTATCCAGAAAAACATTATTTTAAACACCAAAATCACAAAATAATCTAGAAAAAATACATCAATGGCGTTCACAGTGTTTCTCTATGAGGTTGTGTAAGCATTAAGGAGTTGAAAAGGGGATGGCAGGACATCCTTAATTTAAGATCTCTGAAAACTCATATATAGCAACGTATTACTGACAATTTTCCACGAATATTGAAATAAAAATCATAAAATTGAGAAATTTCGGTGCAATAAAACTGTTTTTATTCTTATATTTTTTTATTTTATTACCCAATGGAAACTGTCTATAATACAATGCATGAATAAATTTCATATCGGGCATACTTTTAGCCTACCATTATGTTAATGACATACAAAAAAATTACTTTGGTATACTCCAAAAATGCACCTTAATATTTTTGAGCATGGTTAACTCAAATAATGGTTAAAATAGTTGCTGCATCTATGATTTAAAATAACACCATATGGTTCTTTAGCAACAAAAAAACCTGGGAAAAGGAAATAGATATTTCTTGTATTGCTTCGCTGATACAGATATTTAAGAATTATAGGTTAAATATACTTTTTGTTGGCCCAAATGGCCCTAGAAAAGGATTGAGAAGATGATTTCAAAACCTCGGTTTTATAAAAGAATGCAATTTTCTTTTTCGTTTTTGTGGACAGTTTTAATAAATAAATAGTTATTTTCATTATTAATTGGAAACCGATTTATATCCGCTGGATTAAAACAGGTTCTCAGCCATACTGAATAATCATGTATTGCATCATATTACAGACAATTATCTACAAATATTGAAATAAGAATTATGAAATAAATACCAGTTTTGTTAGACCTGGCATACAACCCCTTGGGGCTATCAAAACTCTTTTTAATCTTATAATTTTTCATTTTTATATCCGCGGAAAGTTGTCTATGATACGATGTGATAAATAACTATTATAGTATCATATTATGTAGAGGATTTGAAACTTAATTTACTTATTCTTTTATCCCCATATCATTTGATCACAAAAATGTATTTTTTTCAATCATTAAATTTAACATTTAGGTTTTTAATGGATTTCCTATTATATATGTTATTTATTTATAGCGTTTATGGGGATAGGCCAATCGACGATAAATAAATCTTCCCCCGAATCAAGTTTAATAATTTCCTCTAGTGCTAGAATAATTTCCTAGGGAAAACTAGGTAGAGCCTGATATTGTGTTATTGTTATTGTCCAACTGTATGATGTTTAAATTCATCTTATATTTGAAATAATGATTCATAGGAAAACAAGGTACAATATTATGAGCGATGCATCTCTATAATAAAACCCTTAAAAATGAAAGTATGTCCTTATGTATTTAAGCAATTTTGCAACAACTGTATGTATAATTTTGTTATGACTTAAAAATTGATATTCTGTTTATTAAGTTATGACACTCTACAAGTTTGTTCTACCTTCTGATTTTAGAGCTTAGCTTTAATGTATGTTGTCATCCCTGCTCCTATAGAAGTGTGTAAACAACAGGGGGAGTGATAGATTAATTGTAGACATAAAATAATAACTTTATCAAATGTCATGTGTTCAAAAGGCAGATAAAAAAATTAATAAAAAAAATATGAAAACATTTAGATAGATAGATACAGGAAATAAATGTACATAGAATATACGTGGATATCATAACAAGGTAAAAATCGACGCTAGGTTGCTATTTCCCCTGTCATTTATCGTTCAGTTCAATGATTCAGTAGAAGGGGAGGGGATAGGGTATATCGTTATTTTAGCCTGCTACAGGTTTCACTTTATCAGAGAACATGAAAATCTGTTGTGAGATCCAAGTAATACTATTCATAGAAAAAATAAAAAGTCACCCAAACTATGAAATAACTTCGCTTCCAATAAAAAGATAGACAGATATTTTTATTTTATTGGACTCTAATAAAAATAAATGGTTTTATTGTAAATGGTTAGGTACAATTATTATCATAATAAATCTATAAACAAACATGTTGTATCAAGAAAAATAATACATTTAATGTCATTTTGACATTTTCTATTCTTTTAATCATCTTGTAATATCACCAAAAATATTGTTTTTAAAGAAATCCGTTAGATGTTCTTAATTGAGGCATTTTAGGAAATCTTTGAATTTTATACTGGGTCTTAAAGTCACATACATAAAGCCGTTTTATAGGTTTTAACTAACCCAAAAAACAGGTCAAAAATACCACATCGCTGAAAAAAATTGATTATATAAACACATGCAGAAAAAATCGTCAAATGACAAGGACAACTGTGTCTAAAGAAATACAGAAAAAAAGTAAAATAATTCATAATGTTCCAAAAATCGGAAATAAGAATTAAATCTTTTGAAATTACCTCAAAAGATTTTTTTTTAAATGACAATATTTTGTCCTATGTTGACATACGAACACTGGCACCCAAAGTTTTATAACCACTTTATCTTATTCGTTGGCTCAAAAACTTTGGTTACTTTTGATAAATTTTGATTGGTTGGATCCAAACATTTCAACCAATAATTTGATCTTCAAAGGTGATAGTTTTGTATATTATGATTGGGGATTCATATGAATTAATCAACCATGATCCCTTAGGTAGAAACTCACACTAAAGGGCAGACAGACAAAGTCATGTATAGATTAGCTACACACCTTAAGAGTGAGGTAGCCCGCACAGTAAAATGTAGGAATATATATTTAATGTCAACATAAATTGACGCCGCATTAAAGTGATTCTATAAAAAATATGTTTCTACCAAATAGCAAGGAGAATTATATTTAAAGGTAGCAAAGCATTAATAGTTATTTATCGCAACGTAATATAGACAGCTTTTCGTGTATATGAAGATAAAAAAATGTAAGATTAAAACCATTTGTGTTAGCCACGAGTGGCAAAAATGGTACTAATTTTATGGGTTTTTTTTATTTTAATATTCTTGGAAATGTGTATGTAATATGATGCATTACATTATGAGAATCGGTTTTAATCCTGTGGATACCAATCGGTTTCGAAGCCAAAAATACTAATATTATAAATGGATTTGGATATAAAAGCGTTAATTATTAAACAGATATAATTATAGAGTTCAATGACATAAAATGAAAATATATTTAATATCGATTCAAGTAGAATACATATTTCATCAATTTATAGAGTCTTTATGCTGCAAGCTGTTAGCAATTTTTTTAGAAACTAAACAAACAAAAAAATCTAGCCGTATTAAAAAAACGTCTAAAATCAGACTTTACTAAAATTGACCATTCCTGTTGTACGTGCCTTGAAAACTGCTATTGTGTTACAGACTATTGTTTTAATATTGACATACGATTCCATTACAAATCTGTACAAGAATAAGGATGATAATGGCCATGGTATAGCAACAATATTATAATCATAACAATAAACCTTTGTAAATAAATCTAAAACCAAAGAATCATATCTATAATACATAGTAGCTTGATGTCTGTCCGTCTATCCGTCTGTCTGTCCCTTAAGATCTCGGTAACCACTGAACCGATTGGATTCTAATCTTCAGGGTATATACCTATTGGTCCTGTGGTGGTTTTAAGCTATTCTAATCCCCCCCATTTTTTTTTTTTTTTTTTTTTTTGTAAGAAATATCCTTGGTCCTTTGTAGAAGATTCCTTTGTGGAAGATTTCCTTTGTGGAATATTTTTTTTTACAAATTTCACCTTACACTTTTTTTACCATCTCTTGGGGCAAAGCCCCTAGAGGCTAGGGGCGAAGCCGCTAGCTCAATATAAAGTAGAAGGATGTCTGCCTGGCCATCTGTCTAGAGCAAAATAATTTAACATCCATAAGATCAACCCCAGAAAAATAACACAAATACTATTTAAGAATAGTAAGGTTTTGGTATGATTTTAGGCTATTTTTTTGTTCATTCCTTCCCCTTTTAATATGAAGACTCTATATACTAGGGGAGCTACAACTATAGAAACAAAAAAGTGAAATAGTCATGATTTTATTAGAACAATTAAAAATATGATAATTTTACTGTAGTCAAAAAGTCCTTTTCTTCATAATTGTTTAATTCAAATATATTTTGGTGAACATTACACCCTTTTCGATATATATTAGAAGTGAATCAAGCAATATTAGCTTCGTTTAAATACATAAGAATATTTATTTCTCATAAAAAAAGTGAGTAATAGGGTCGTTTTTTTTAGTTAGGAGGATGCTCCAGATTCTTCTGGTAAAACTGTAGTGTGTACATGGTAGTAAATTCTTTTTTGGTGTACCTAAAAAGTAGGACAAAAAAATGTGCTACTTAATGTAAAGTTATAAAAAGTTTATTTTGAAATTTTTAGCTGCTTTGGATTTTTCTTCTTCAGAAAAATTATCAAATTAAAACCTTAAATGTTTTGTTTACATTTTTATTTAATGCAAATTCATTAAAGAACAGCTTTTCAAAGAAAAAAAGCATTTATCAAATTGCATTAAAATAAAGTAATAGTTGTATTTTTATGACATGTCATAAATTTAATGAAAATTACGTTATTTTAATCTTATATGTTTATATTTGTTAATTTTTCCTTTATTAGTTATCCTGTTTTACTTTATTAATTAAACCTCAATGTTCAATAAGAAATTATATTCTTGATGAAATAGCCTGGAACCTGACAATACTATAATAAAAATCAAATAAGAAACCTTTTAGAGCAAATTATTGCAACTTTGAAGCCGATTAATATCCGCCTAATTAGAAGCCGGTTCTAAGACATACTGAAATATAGGGCATTGTATCAAAACAATTTTCCATGAAAAATAAAATGAAAATCATTATCTGTTTTGTTGGCCTGGGCCTTTGGCTCCTCGGGTCCAACTTAATTGGAAATAATCAGTTATAATTTTTCAATTCGGAAAGCTGTCTGTAAAACGATGCGATAAACAACTATTAATTTTTGTGTATGTCTGTGTACTGACCTATAGAGTATACACAATAAATGAATAAATATACTAGAAATCCTATTATTGACCAGCTTCGCTACTTAAATGCTTTATTTTCTTCATGACTCAGAATGAACGGATGAACGGTTATTGCTAAATTATAGAGAAGTGGCACGGTTAAAAATAAGCAAAAAATCCAGGAAAATGGGCACTGTGCGGATTCTAGTTAGGTTCAGCTTGCAGGGGTTAGGGGATGGGTAAATCTTATAAAATTTTTATTGCATTTATGTTGCCTTTTTGGGCCAAAGTCCATTTTAACAATTTTTTGTGATTGTTTATATGAAAACACAAAAGATATGTTTTATTTTCAATCAGTTTGTATAAGGCGGAATTATTTCATTTTGCAGCCATTTTGGAGAATTTATTTCTGGCTTGTTTTTTTTACAGAAAGTTGACTGCAGATCCGTAAGTAAAAAAACATAGATATTTAGGACCCTGTAGACAATTAAAAATAAACTTGGAATAAATGCTTTCCCACAAAAATATGACGTATTGGATTTGATTACCCGACCCTTTGTCCCGTGGTTTTGCGGTTGTGTGCACTTATTCAATTCAATATCTTTAGGGAAAAACTAAAAACTCATGTTTTACGCACTTATATGAGTGTTGATACGTTTGTGCAAAAATAAAACTCCCTACTTTAGCCTAAACAGTCAACTCATTTGTTGATTGTGGAGTGTTGTGATTGATTTGAGTATTGTTGGTCTATAAAGATTTACTAAAGATGTACCTACTGCTTCTGTGTCAAGCGTATTACAAAAATAAAGGAATAAAAAGGGTTAGATAGCTCAACATTAAAAACTGTGGGTTCATTAAGAAAGAGTCGTGTTATAAAATGGTTATTGGGTGTATTGAATAAGAGACACATTGTAGTGTACCTGTCCTCTGGAGGTTACACAATTGATTCATAAAAAAACAGCAGTGATTTAATCTAAAAAGGATTAATAATAAATTAAATGAAAGAAAACCCAAAACCTACTTTTCTATTAATTGAACTTAATTTATTACAAATAAAATAAAGCTAAAGAAATTTTTAAATAAATCTCAATTTTTTATTACTGAAAGATAAAACACCTATAAATGAGAGAGATAGAGGGAGTAAAATAGGATGAAGGAGGAGAGAGAGAGATGTACTTAGAGAGAGATGCGGGCAAAATTTAAGGGTAGTCATTTTACTGGTCAAAAGTTTATACACTGGTATCAAATATTATCAAGATAAGACAAAAACTGTATTTAAAAAAAAATCAAAACACTTGTAGAAAATTACATAATATTGAAAGTAAGTGAATTTTATATTTAAAAATTGCTCATTTTTCTTTTATGTGCCACACCATAAGGACAAAAGAATGAAGAATATATTGTTTTTTTTTTGTCAGATATTCTGCAATCCTATTATATAAAGTAGTAAAGGTTTTTGATCTGAAGCTTAAGATATTAATAACTACTGAACTGATTGAATTTTCTATATAGGCATGCTTCTCATTGGTCCCTTGATGGTTTTAGTCAATTTCATTTTTAGATTTAAGTCTTGAGATAGTTTTTAGCTATTTTACCAGCATCCCCTTTTTTAATACAAAGCCCCTAGATTCTAGGGGCGCAGGCACTTATCTATTATATTATAATAAAGTTTTACAATAAATAATTTTGTTCTTTTTTAATCCTTAGTCTGTTAGTACTCTAGATGTGTGCATTAGCCAATTGCTAGTTCCAAAGCGTAGCGCAAGGGAGCAGTGTTTTTTACTTTATACACAATATCATACTCTAGATTTTTATTTAAATTGTTGCTTACTATAGAAGCAATTGTTGTTTTATTAAGGGAAAGTTAAAAAATTATAATACATATATGTCAAATCTCGCTAAAATTAATAAATGCAATAAGTATTTTCAGTTTGAAAATTTTATTGATTTACAACAAATTTTGCTACTATTTTAATTTTGTTAATATTTTTCCTGAATGCAACTCTTCTGATACACAGTTTATGGTTATTTATAGAAATATCATTACTACATGAAACCTATATAAACTAAGTTAGGCACATGCTAATTTATTTTACACTTTTTGCTAATTTTTGTCTTGGTTGAATTGTTTGAACGTATTAAAAAGAGAACAAGAAAAAGATACTTATACTTAAAGGCAAAACCATAGATTTAACTAGATTAAGGGGACACTATGCATTTTAAATTTTTGGATTTCTTATCAGGGATCTAAAGGGATAAGACATGGCCGATAAATTGATGTATATCCCCAATAATGATTCACAAATTATCCCTTCTGTAGACTAGAATTAGTTTGCACACACAAATTAATTTATTAACCAATCAAAATTAACTGAAAGTCCCCTAATTTGTTAAGCTAACGAATAAGAAAAGGTTATTATAAAACTTTGGGGACTAGTGTATTAAAAAGCTCAATGTCCTCTCCCTAAATGCCAATAAATTTAATTTGATTATAACTATGGCAGCTAAATATTATATATCGTTATATGAAAAACAAATTATTTTTTATAATTTGGCCATTTGCGAAATTGGAGGTTTATTCTTAAATTAAAAACGACCACTTTAGTTTCATGAAAATATGTTTTTGTCTTTGTTAATTTACTTTTCTTTCAAATAACTTATATATAAAGATTATGTTTGAAAAACTAAAGTTTTGGAAGCTACTTCAAAAGCATTAGATCAGTAAATGTAGTAATATATTTTTGATAAAATCCTCAATGAAGATATTAGGCAAAAATAGATATACAAGAGGACTATTATGTCCAGACGTAGCGGATCAATGTGAGTTTCAATTAAAGCGAATGTATGCTGGAAAAAAATTAAACAAGGCAGATATTAGTTATTTTCGCATTAAAGACAGCTTTCCGCGGATATTAAAATGAAACATTTTAAGATTCATTCCATTTTTGTTAGAACCGAGATAATAAAACTGGTTTTAATTTTATGATTTTATTTTAATATTCGTAAAAATTGTCTGTAATACGATGTTTTTCATGATTTTTAAGTGTAACTGATAACCAGTTTTAATCCTGCGATAAATATAAAATATTTGAAGCCATTTTTAGCTATTTATTTTTTTGCACTTGACTTGTTGATAAAACTATAGCAAAGTTTTAATAAAGAATATGGTGACTGGGTTAAGATTAAATACATTTTAAGCATAGCTTCAAAACGAATTAATATCCGCTGTATTAGAATCGGTTCTCAGCCTACCGAAATATCATAATAGCATCGTTTAACAGACAATTTTCCACGAAAATTAAAATAAAAATCATAACATTTATAGCAGTTTGTTTATTTATAGAAGTATCCATTACTGACATATTATAACGATATTGTAATGCCAAAATAAATACAAAGCTATTTTGATATAATAACTGCATAAATGTTGACATTGTCAATACGATTGAAAAGATACTTGTGACCATAATTGTCCTTGTTTATTTTAAAAATTGCATACATTTTTATTTGCAGTCCTAATGGTTTATTATTTGTTTATTATCTATTAAATAAAGGTAAGAATAAATGGACTTCAGTTCTTTGTACTGGGTTTGATTCTCAGCCCAACCATATATAAAACTAACAAAAAATTCAAATTAATGCTATATCAGATTACATTGCTTTATATTAAACTAGTGGCTACGCCCCTAGCCTCAAGGGGCTTTTTTCCCCAAGAGCTAATTTGAAAAAAAATAAGTACCTCTGGTGCTGCCATGCCACCACCACATTTTAAATTAACTGCCAAAAAAAATGGGGAGGGATTTTTTGTTTTTGAGACGATTGTGTCCCATACCCCAAGAAAATAGCCTAAAACCACCAAAGGACTAGTAGGTATATTCCCTGAAGAGTAGAAAACAATCGGTTCAGACTGCGGTCTTAAGGGACGGACAGACATGAAGCTACTTTTATTAAAGATTAAGTATTGATAATAACTAACATTAAAGTTACTTTGAACTAAATGATACTTTGTTGTTTTAAAAATGTTTGATAATGTTCTAGCTTGTTATTGTTGCGCTTCAACAATTTGTACAAAATAGTAAAACAATATCAGTTTATTCTAAAAATAAAATGTCATTAATACGTGATTTCTTAAATATTTTATTTGGTAATTTTAAATATTGAAAAAACATTAAAACATGTAGAATAGAAAATAAACATTAAACTTTTAGACTAATGCATAATGTGTGATTCCCCTATTAAAGTAGTCTGATTCCTTAAAATCTTATAAACGGCATAATACGAATAATCAAAATTGTGCTGTGAAATTATTTCATTAACCCTTACAGATCGGGCCCCTATTCCCACCTTAATAGATCGGGGGGGGGGGGGGGGTCATATTGACCCCCCCTCTATCTCGGCTCCTGTTACAGTTAGAGACATAAAATTTTTTTCTGGTGGTTCATGTGTATTTTTGGAGAAAATTACTTTTTCTAGTCATAGCGGTCAGACCGCTCCTTAGCCGCTTTTTAGCGGCCAGCCGCTAAATATTAAAACAGCCGTAGAGCGGCCAATTTTGCAGCTAGGATGACCAAATTTTAGGACGAACTTTTATTTTTCATAACAAAAAAATTACTTTTTCTGATCATCGCCGAAAAACGGCAAATAACGGAAACCGCCATTTTCGGCGGTTACGGCGGTAAAACGGCGGTTGGCGGCGCCAATTAATATTTTTATCTGTTTATTGTTGCTCAAGGATTTACCAAAAAAAATTATAGGTCTCTAGCTGTAATAGAAGCCACGATATTCATGATATATGTCTGTAGTAAAAGCCGGACAAAAATCGGTCATAAAGTCGGTCAGGGAGCGGTCAAACGGTCATAACACTACTTTTTTCAGAAGGTCATTGATATCTAAGTATTCACTAAAAAAATTTTAAGTTTCTACCTTATACACAAAAGTCATAATGTAGAAATTAAGATTTATTTAGAATTTTTGTCTAAATTTGGTGCCACCTAACCGACTTTGACCGGACGCCACGACCGACACAGACCAGATATCCTTATAAGATCAACTCTTGCCGATGTATAATTACTAAACTTAAAAAGTCATGAAGTCACAACTCTCTATCTTACCTACAAAAAAAATGACATTGAAAAAACAGAGGGGGGGGTCAATATGACCCCCCCCCCCCCGATCTGTAAGGGTTAAACAATTTACGACAAATAAGAAAAATACAATATTTAATGACATTATATTTTTTTCTAATATGGCTTTGAAACTCATTAATAGCCGGTGGATTAGAACCAGTTCTTAGCCATACTGAACAATCATGTATAGAAATAAATTACAGACAATTTTCCATGTTTACAAATATAAAAATCTTAATTATTACAAGTTTTTTTAGCCTGGGCCTTCAGCCCTTCGGGGCTTACAAAACTGGTTTTATTCTTATGATCTTTCATTTATTATATACGAAAAGCTGTCTATAATACGATGCGAAAAATAAATGTGTTCCCAGTATAGTTTTAAGCTATTTTTTCTGCCTTATTCTACCACATAAAGCCACTATGTGCTAGGGGCGCAACCGCTAGTATAAAATAAATTAGTAAGGTTTCTTTTGTCTATCCATTAAGATCTAACGACGAAATTTTTAAATAGGTTATATAGAATTTTGACATTCAAAATTTAGCTTCTAGAGGCGCTGCTATAAGTAAAAAAAAAAATTAATTTAAAAGTTTTAAATTTCTTACCTTTTTATCAAATATCTTTTTTTTCACAAAATTAACTAGAATCAATTTGTTTTCACTTAGTATTAATCACTTTTTATATTCTGTAATATTTTAGAAATTAATTTAAATGTATTTTACATTTTCACTGTATTTTGATGAAAAAAGTAGGCAAGAGTAATTCTTTTTAGCATGTGAAATGATTATTGAATTTTATTAAGCTTTACATTTAAAATTGTGTAAAAGGATGAAAATTAACCCCTACTTCATTGAATTGCTAAAAAATACAAAATTAAAGCAAAAATTGCTAAAAACGTTTAAAAATTGCGAAAAAATCATAAAAATAATTCGCACTATTCCACCACACTCTTAAAATAAAACTGAGTGCCCAAAAATCGTTTTGGCGGACAGCTTTGTAGCCCGAGCTTTGCGCTTTGGAACCCCGACTAACGCTACGGCGCTCCGAACGCACTTAGTCAAGTCTCCGCTAGGCTGTATGACGCAGAGTTGCGTATAGTTAACGGACAGAGGTAGGATATAACATCGAGAGAATGCGTATGTTGTATGTACGCATTTTGGAACATTTTTTGGGCTGTACGCAATCGAGGTTTAGAGGATTTTTAACGCAGATATAAATGAGTGTCTTTAAGTATGGAATTTTTTTACTAATTTAAGACTAGATTATAAAAAATTTTGTTAGTGCATAACTATAAAATAAAAATTTCTATAAAAAAACATTTTACTTTTATTACCTATGGGTAAAATGGTTGAAAAATTGTCTAATTTTGATTTAAACTAAACAAACAAACATAGATGTTTGTCTTTAGCAAACTTTAACAAAAAAAAGCTTAATTAATTTTATTTGTATTGATTAAACTGAGTTTTAAGGCCCTTTATCTATATTAGAATAGCCCTTTTTTAAAGCTTTACTTTTCAAAAAACTAGTGGGAACGTAGCATCTAGGGGCTCGAGATTCTAGAGTGTAGGATTTGAACACAAATATAGCATGAAACCATTCAAAGATTTAAGAGACAGCGTAATAAAATTGACCAATGAAAGGCCATTATACTCTGTAATTGACCAATGGTAAAATTTATATTGGCCTCTCATTGGTCAATTTTTTTGAGACACTTTATATTGTCTCAAGATTTAAATCTAAACATAAAAAAGCCTAAATCCTTGATCATAAATTGTTCAAAATCATTTTTTTTCATGTTCTGCTATTCGTTCATCAGAATTATGTTCGTTTGGGTCTTTTCTTTATTCTCTATCTGTTCTTTTTAAAACAGTTTTAGCGGCTTAGTGATGCCCTTATATTTGGCAAAATTGTTTATTAAATCTGTGTCTGTTCTGTTCTACTATTTGTTTATTATAATACAGGGAGGGAGGGACATTAGGCTGTTTATAATAATCGGGTATAGTCCTTTCCATGACATCGCTCCATATGGGGCGATGATTTTAATTGATCGCCTCTTATGACATGGGGCGATGTAATGGCTCCTTGAAAGGAGCGATTTAATAGCCCCTTATAACAAGAGGCGATGTTATGACTCCTTGAAAGGAGCGATTTAATAGCCCCTTGCCCTAAGAGGCGATTAAATGATCCTTTATCGCTCCTTTATCGCCCCTTCTAAAGAGGAGATGATATGTCCTCTTATCCCAAGGGGCTATTTAATTAAATATCGCCTCTTCATGGCCCCTTCACTATTATATATATCTTAGTCCCTTGATGGCCCCTACATCGCTCCTACATCGCCCCTTCATCGCTCCTCCATCGCTCCTTCTCCAAATTTATATTACATTGTACTTTGATGGCCCCTACATCGCCCCTCCATCGCTCCTACATCGCCCCTTCATCGCTCCTTCTTCAAATTTATATTACATTGTACTGTGATGGCCCCTACATCGCTCCTACATCGCTCCTTCATCGCTCCTACATCGCCCCTTCTCCAAATTTATATTACATTGCAACTTGATGGCCCCTACATCGCTCCTACATCGCTCCTACATCGCTCCTCCATCGCCCCTTCATCGCTCCTTCTCCAAATTTATATAACATTGCAACTTGATGGCCCCTACATCGCTGCTACATCGCTCCTACATCGCCCCTTCATCGCTCCTTCCACAAATTTATATTACATTGTACTTTGATGGCCCCTACATCTCTCCTCCATCGCTCCTCCATCGCCCCATCGCCCCTTAATAGCCCCTTACCTTAATTTATATAAAAAAGCCCCTACATAGCCTCTCCATCGCCCCTTAATAGCTCCTTACCTTAATTTTTATAACATAGCCCCTACATAGCCTCTCCATCGCCCCTTAATAGCCCCTTATCTTAATTTATATAACAAAGCCCCTACATAGCCTCTCCATCGCCCCTAATAGCCCCTTACCTTTATTTATATAACAAAGCTCCTACATAGCCTCTCCATTGCCCCTTAATAGTCCCTTACCTTAATTTATATAACATAGCTCCTACATAGCCTCTCCATCGCCCCTTAAAAGCCCATTACCTTAATTTATATAACATAGCCCCTACATAGCCTCTCCATCGCCCCTTACCTTAATTTATATAACATAGCCCCTACATAGCCTCTCCATCGCCCCTTATCTTAATTTATATAACATAGCCCCTACATCGCCCCTCCATCGCTCCTACATCGCCCCTTCATCGCTCCTTCTTCAAATTTATATTAAATTGTACTGTGATGGCCCCTACATCGCTCCTACATCGCTCCTTCATTGCTCCTACATCGCCCCTTCATCGCTCCTTCTCCAAATTTATATTACATTGCAACTTGATGGCCCCTACATCGCTCCTACATAGCTCCTCCATCGCTCCTCCATCGCTCCTTCATCGCTCCTACATCGCCCCTTCATCGCTCCTTCTCCAAATTTATATTACATTGCAACTTGATGGCCCCTACATCGCTCCTCCATCGCCCCTTAATAGCCCCTTACCTTAATTTATATAACAAAGCTCCTATATGGCCTCTCTATCGCCCCTTAATAGCCACTTAATTTAATTATATAACATTGCCCCTACATAGCCTCTCCATCGCCCCTTAATAGCCCCTTACCTAAATTTATATAACAAAGCTCCTATATAGCCTCTCCATCGCCCCTTAATAGCCCCTTACCTTAATTATGTAACATAGCCCCTACATAGCCTCTCAATCGCCCCTTAATAGCCTCTTACCTTAATTTATATAACATAGCCCCTATATAGCCTCTCCATCGCCCCTTCATAGCCCCTTACCCTAATCTATATAACATAGCCCCTACAAAGCCTCTCCATCGCCCCTTAATAGCCCCTTACCTTAATCTATATAACAAAGCTCCTACATAGCCTCTCCATCGCCCCATTATAGCCTCTTACCTTAATTATGTAACATAGCCCCTACATAGCCTCTCCATCGCCCCTAAATAGCCCCTTACCCTAATTTATATAACATAGCCCCTACATAGCCTCTCCATCGCCCCTTAATAGCTCCTTACCTTAATTTATATAACATAGCCCCTACATAGCCTCTCCATCGCCCCTTAATAGCCCCTTACCTTAATTTATATAACATAGCCCTACATAGCCTCTCCATCGCCCCTTAATAGCCCCTTACCTTAATTTATATAGCATAGCCCCTACATAGCCTCTCCATCGCCCCTTAATAGCCTCTTACCTTAATTTATATAATCCTTACCTTAATATATATAACATAGCCCCTACATAGCCTCTCCATCGCCCCTGAATAGCCCCTTACCCTAATTTATATAACATAGCCCCTACATAGCCTCTCCATCGCCCCTTACCTTAATTTATATAACATAGCCCCTACATCGCCCCTCCATCGCTCCTACATCGCCCCTTCATCGCTCCTTCTTCAAATTTATATTAAATTGTACTGTGATGGCCCCTACATCGCTCCTACATCGCTCCTTCATTGCTCCTACATCGCCCCTTCATCGCTCCTTCTCCAAATTTATATTACATTGCAACTTGATGGCCCCTACATCGCTCCTACATAGCTCCTCCATCGCTCCTCCATCGCTCCTTCATCGCTCCTACATCGCCCCTTCATCGCTCCTTCTCCAAATTTATATTACATTGCAACTTGATGGCCCCTACATCGCTCCTCCATCGCCCCTTAATAGCCCCTTACCTTAATTTATATAACAAAGCTCCTATATGGCCTCTCTATCGCCCCTTAATAGCCACTTAATTTAATTATATAACATTGCCCCTACATAGCCTCTCCATCGCCCCTTAATAGCCCCTTACCTAAATTTATATAACAAAGCTCCTATATAGCCTCTCCATCGCCCCTTAATAGCCCCTTACCTTAATTATGTAACATAGCCCCTACATAGCCTCTCAATCGCCCCTTAATAGCCTCTTACCTTAATTTATATAACATAGCCCCTATATAGCCTCTCCATCGCCCCTTAATAGCCCCTTACCCTAATCTATATAACATAGCCCCTACAAAGCCTCTCCATCGCCCCTTAATAGCCCCTTACCTTAATCTATATAACAAAGCTCCTACATAGCCTCTCCATCGCCCCATAATAGCCTCTTACCTTAATTATGTAACATAGCCCCTACATAGCCTCTCCATCGCCCCTAAATAGCCCCTTACCCTAATTTATATAACATAGCCCCTACATAGCCTCTCCATCGCCCCTTAATAGCTCCTTACCTTAATTTATATAACATAGCCCCTACATAGCCTCTCCATCGCCCCTTAATAGCCCCTTACCTTAATTTATATAACATAGCCCTACATAGCCTCTCCATCGCCCCTTAATAGCCCCTTACCTTAATATATATAGCATAGCCCCTACATAGCCTCTCCATCGCCCCTTAATAGCCTCTTACCTTAATTTATATAATCCTTACCTTAATATATATAACATAGCCCCTACATAGCCTCTCCATCGCCCCTAAATAGCCCCTTACCCTAATTTATATAACATAGCCCCTACATAGCCTCTCCATCGCCCCTTAATAGCCCCTTACCTTAATTTATATAACATAGCCTCTACATAGCCTCTCCATCGCCCCTTAATAGCCCCTTACCTTAATTTATATAACATAGCCCTACATAGCCTCTCCATCGCCCCTTAATAGCCCCTTACCTTAATTTATATAGCATAGCCCCTACATAGCCTCTCCATCGCCCCTTAATAGCCTCTTACCTTAATTTATATAATCCTTACCTTAATATATATAACATAGCCCCTACATAGCCTTTCCATCGCCCCTGAATAGCCCCTTACCCTAATTTATATAACATAGCCCCTACATAGCCTCTCCATCGCCCCTTAATAGCTCCTTACCTTAATTTATATAACATAGCCCCTACATAGCCTCTCCATCGCCCCTTAATAGCCCCTTACCTTAATTTATATAACATAGCCTCTACATAGCCTCTCCATCGCCCCTTAATAGCCCCTTACCTTAATTATGTAACATAGCCCCTACATAGCCTCTCAATCGCCCCTTAATAGCCCCTTACCTTAATTTATATAGCATAGCCCCTACATAGCCTCTCCATCGCCCCTTAATAGCCTCTTACCTTAATTTATATAATCCTTACCTTAATATATATAACATAGCCCCTACATAGCCTCTCCATCGCCCCTAAATAGCCCCTTACCCTAATTTATATAACATAGCCCCTACATAGCCTCTCCATCGCCCCTTAATAGCCTCTTACCTTAATTTATATAACATAGGCCCTACAAAGCATCTCCATCGCCCCTTAATAGCCCCTTACCTTAATTATATAACATAGCCCCTACATAGCCTCTCCATCGCCCCTTAATAGCCTCTTACCTTAATTTATATAACATAGCCCCTTCATAGCCTCTTCATCGCCCCTTACCTTAATTTATATAACATAGGCCCTTTATGGCTCCTGTACAGCCTCTGTAATTGTATTGCCCCTTCATTATAGAAGGTAGGGCATTAAGGTAAGGAAGGAATGTGACCCTCTACAGTTTTAAATTTAAGTTTTAAAAGGATGACAAGGATGACAACATTTATAAAAGCAAAGCTCTGAAACGGTAGAAAAAAGTTTAAAGGAAGCCTGCAAGAAATACCACGCTTTAACTGCTGAAAGACTGCCACAAGTAGACCAAATACCCCAAATTTGAAGCCTTCAGCTTCTATAACAAAAAAGTTCTAGGCATTTTAAAATGACATTTTATGTACAATGGAAATTTTGAAAGAATTGCAATGCTCATGTTGAAAACTTTAAAATTAAACTACGTGGCCTAGAAACAAAATTATAAGCTTATTTTTGTCATAAATTTAGGTTTCCAGTAACTAATTATATTTTTACAATAAAAATACCCATTTTTATAGTCAAAATCATTAAAAAAAAATAAGTTTTACTTGCGTTGTACCGAATGTACTGTAGCCAATCAGAAGGCTGAATCAGCTTAACAACCAATCACAGCTAAGCTTGTATTAGTTTACCCCTTTGTTTCCGCTATGATTTTCGTTTAAAAATGCAATTTAAATCGATTTTTTTTCATAGATTTTGACTATGAAATGTGGTGTTTTTATTGTAAAAATGTAATCAGTTACAGGCAATCTAAGTTTCTGACAAAGATAAGGTTATAATTTTATGTCTAGGCAACGTAATTTAATATTGTTTTTTCTTTTATGAGCATTGGAAATCTTTCAAAAATTCCATTGTACATAAAATGCTATTTTGAAATGCCTAGAACTTTTTTGTTATTGAAGCTGAAGGCTTATAATTTGGGGTATTGGGTCTTCTTGTGGCAGTCTTTTAGCAGTTAAAGCGTGTTATTTCTTGCAGGCGTCCTTTAATGAACATTAATAATGTAGAGTGTCAGAACTGAATAGTCAGAACATAAATTTAAAATTCGAAACAAAATTGTAAGTAAATTTATTGAGAAATTGCTAACATGCAGGAAAATGCTTAAGGACGTACTCACATTTTTTGGACTTGATTATAGATATGATTCGCTTATAACATTCTATTTTGTTGTCCTAGGAATCAGTATCCCAGAAATCAGATTAATCGGATAATTTTGATACATAAAAATTTGTTGTAAGTTAATAATTAGTATGCTTAAAATGGACGTATGGATATTCTGATAATGATTATAGACTTTCTAAATCGTACCTTTCTACTACAGGAATCACATGCCTAAATTAACGAAAATAGCTAACCGTTACGGACGTACGGACTGATCCTTAATATAGAAAAGCTTTGCTTTTAAAAAGTTAAAAAGATTTTTTGAGGGGATGGGGTAATATTTTTCTTGGGGTGAATTTTCTGGGAGGGTGGAGATACCCTCCCTCGAAATAATTATAAACCCTCTATGAACTTAAAAGAAGCTTCACTGTAAAGGAGAACCATATAGGTTCAGCGGTTAGCTTTTCTACAGACAAAAAAAAGATTACTACTTTATATAATAGGTTATGAAAAAGGAAAAAAAAGCAAGATAACAAGGATAACAACATTCACAAAAGCAAAGCTCTAAAATCAGGAGGTCAAACATAAATTTTGTTAAAATTAGCGTAAATCTATAATACAAAGTAGAATGATGTCTGTCCATCCGTCTGTCTGTCTGTCCGTCTGTCTGTCCGTCTGTCTGTCCGTCTGTCTGTCCGTCTGTCAGTCCCTTAAGATCTCGGTAACCACTGGACCGATTATATTCTACTATTCAGGGAATATACCTACTGGTCCTGTGGTGGTTTTAGGCTATTTTCTTGGGGGGTGGGATACCCCCAACCCCCCCAAAAACAAAAAAATCCCCCCCCATTTTTTTTTTTGCTGAAGATTTTCTTGGTCCTATTACGAATTTCGCCAAAAAAAAATTTTATCACCTCTTGGGGCAAAGCCCCTGAGGCTAGGGGCGAATCTGCTAGTATAGAATATAGTAAAAGGGCATAATTTTATTTTTAGTATTTGATTATAATACTAAACCTTGTTGTCCTAAGAAACATTACTCCAAAACCCAGATGAATGGGACAATGATATTATACAAAAAAATGGACGTACATACTTTCTAGTAATGAATATAGTATTGTACCCAACTGTTATAGAAATCATTCTGCAAAGTTTGAAATCGATAGGATATTTATAACATGTCTAAATTAAAGAAAATGTCGTCTAACCGTTTGGACGTACGGACAAACCAATCCTTACTATAGAAAAGTTTCGCATTTAAAAAGGAAAATTATAATGAAAATATAATGAATTAATAAAATAAATATAAATAATATAATAACATAATGAAATAAAGAAAAAAAATAAACTAAGAGAATGAAATTTTTTAGTTAAATAGAATATTGAATAAGGATCATATAATGGACAAACAGACAAAGTAAGTTATAGAGCAGACTTTAAGAGAATATGCTATTACTCAAAGATTATCACGAAACCTAAGTCTTTTGAAGCATAATTGAGAGACAGACAAAATAATTTATAGACTGGATATACATATGTCATGGGAATATTCACTAAAAATCTCAACAGTCTATCTTTAACAATAGCAGAGAAAACCACATGCTTAACTTAATGAGAAGAGCAATGACGAAAGGACTAGCCCTAATTGTAGAAAAGTCTCTCTTTTAACAAAAAAAGTATTTTTTTTGGTCTGAAGCTTAAAAATTTCATAAACTGACTAAATTCTCCATTTAAGGGAAGCTTCACATAGGTCATGGGATGGTTTTTTGCTTTTTCATTTTCAGATTTAAGCCCCTAATTGGTTTAGGCTATTTTCTGCCTCCTTACATTAAAAAGAGCGCAGCTGCAAGTGAATAAGAAAAGAGAAATATAAAAGAAGAATACATATTATCCTATTATATAAAGTAGTAAAACATAAACAAACGTTGGAGTGGACAAACCTAGGAATGGGACAATCGTCGGAGTGGACATTGCTTATGTAAAACGCAGGAGTGTCTTTTATTTTATTTATAAGATAAAAATCTTTCAAAACAAAAAAAAATCTTGAATATCTTTTCTCACAGACTGAAATTTTAAAATCAGTCTAACAGTTTTCCAAAGTAGGTAAGTTCTATCGAAAGGCAAATGTTTGAAACAGATAGAACATTTCATTAAACTAAAACATATTTTTTTCTCACATTGTTTACAACTGTCAAATAGGTTTTTTTATATGCCTAACCCCTGCAGGGGGCTTATTTGTATATTTATATCTTAACCTAACCTAACCTGTGTAGAAATAACTAAACAAATGTTGTTGAAACCTAATTTTTAAGATATTATAGACACTTCTGCGTTTTACTTATATAATGTCCACTCCGACATTTGTCCGAAATATCCTGTGTTTGTCCACGTTAGTAAGGCTTTCTGTTCTGAAACTTAAGATCTCAATAACTACTAAACAGATTGGGCTTTCTATTTCAGGTAAGCTTAATATTTGTCTTGTAATGGCTTTAGGCTATTTTATTTTAAGTCGAGGGATGGTTTTAGGCTATTCTATTTTAAGTCCTGGGAAGGCTTTAGGCTTTTATTCATTCCCCTTTGAATACAGAGCCAATAGATGCTGGGGGCGTAGCCGCTAGTCGATATACAAAGTTTTTTTTTGTCTGTATCAAAGGATCTCGTTTGCTGCTAAACCGATATGATGTATGTCTGTCTGTCTATACCGTAGGATCTTGCTAACCGCTGAGTACTGAGATGATTTTAAGATAGTTTATTTTTTTTCCTTATAATAAAATAACAGGATATTTGTCCATAAAAAGCGAAGCAATATCTTAATTTTTGTTGTTGGAACTGTTATTCAGTTGATTATACCAAGGATCTAAAGGAATAAGACAATGGCCGATAAATTTTTATCCATCCCTAATAACGATACACAAAATTGCAACACTACAACCAAAATATGACAAAAGTCCCCAAAGTTTTGAGCCAACGAATAAGAAAACTTCATTATAAAACTTTGGAGACTATTGTAAAAATTGCCTAATGTTTCCTTTATCCCTGAGATTATACAGACTATCCTTAAACTAATATTTACATTAAAGTAACAGGATGTTTATCAGTATCAACTGAACCGATATGCTTCTCCTTTACATTGAAGCTTATTTTACTCGCAGGAAAAGTTTTCATTTTGGGGAGGGGACTAACACTTTCAGCCCCCGGAAGGTATCACTTCCCTTAAATTCTTAACCTTCCCCCTCCCCCCCCTCTCCACCACATCTATTCATTAAAGTACTCCTAGGGTCATCTATGGGATTAGCCGTTAGTGACTTAAAAATAATTCAAGTGCAATGATATATTTACCAAATTAATACGATAATTTTGTATACATTTTTTATGAAAAAAAATTATTTTGCCAAAGGCAGCCAAAAAATAAGCAGCAAATATTTCAAAAATGCTCTGATAATCAGAGATCTACAGGGATAAGACGATTGTCGATAAAATGATATATATACATATATACAGTGTGTTTTTTTATGAGAACTTTTTTGAAAGCAATTTTACCTTACTTATAGTTATTAGAATTTAATGATTAATGGCTTATTCTCTTCTTTTTTATAACCTTTAATAGAAAAGCAAAAAATATTTCAGTTTTTATTCAAAAAGTACAGTAAATTAAAAAATTTAAAACTTAGGTGTCAACATCTAAAAATGGTTTTAGTGCATTTTTCTTATAATCTACCTTTGCAAGAATGGCTGCAAAACGCTTCAAAGTTGAGATATTGAGCTAAAAATTTATATAGATACTACTTGTGACATGTACTAGAACATTTTGAAATTTGAAGGCCATATCTCAACCAGGGAGGGAATACTGGCCCCCCAATGTACTCCCTCCATTCTTGGAAAGGGTAGAAGATTTGAGCATAAGAAAAATGCGCTAAAACCATTTCTCGTATTCATTTGAATCCGGTGGATAGGAACCGGTTCTCATCCATACGAAAAAACTATGTCTAGCATCGTATTATATCCAGCTTTCTACGAATATAGATATGTACAATCATAAGATTAAACCCAGTTTTTTTAGCCGGTGCCTTCTGCACCTCGGGGCTAAAAAAACTAGTTTTAATCTCATAATTGTACTTTCTATATCCGCGGAAAGCCGTTTATAATACGATGCGAGAAATAACTATTTTAGATGTTGACACCCATGTTTTGAAATTTTGAATTTACTGTACTTTTTAAATAAAAACTGAAATATTTTTTTGCTTTTCTGTTAATGGTTATAAAAAACGAAGAGAATAAGCCATTAATCATTAAATTCTGATAACTATAAGTAGGGTAAAATTGCTTTCAAAAATGCTCTCATAAAAAAAAACACTGTATATATATGTATGTTTATATATTAATTATTCCCATTGATGATTCACAAAATTACCCCTTCTTTAGTTTAGAATTAGTGGTTGAAACATTTAGACACTCAACTTAATGAACTAAACAATCACAAAACAATAAAAAGTCCCCAAGGTTGTTAATCTAACGAATAAGAAAACGGTATTATAAAACTTTGGAGACTAGACAGCACTCTTGGATAAGCCAACTTATAACACTTTGGGAACTATCCTAATCCTCCCTGGCGAAATGACAATGAGATTTTTTGGTAAATTTGTGGCAAACTTTATTCTTAATAAATTAGCACTTGGCAAAATTATACTGGAGAGATATTTCATTGAAGAATAAATTTTTTTTTTGCCCAAACTTTTCGTCAGCCAATAATAACAGATAAGTTAAACATTGTAAAAATAATATAGTAACTTAACTCGAGTTGTCAACGGCAGAAATTAGGTCCTGAGATGGTTTTAGGCCTGGAAAGGTTTATAACAATTTTATCTGTATTTCTTAAAATAAATTAACAGAATCTTTGTCTGTATGTATGAATGTCTGTCTGTACCGAAGGATCTTGCTAACCGATGAACCAATATGGTTCTCCTTTACAGTGAAGATTCCTATAGGTCCTGAGATCGTTCTCCTTAATAGGGTAGCTTCTCATAGGTCCTGGGGAGGTTAATAACTATTTTATTTTAATCCTTATAATAAAGTAACAGGATCTTTGTCTGTATGTATGTCTGTCTGTACCTTGCTAACCACTAAACCGACATGGTTCTCCTTTACAGTGAAGCTTCCTATGGGTAATGAGATGGCTTTAGGCCATTTTATTTTTAATCCTTATAAAAAGTAACAGGATCATTGTCTGTATGTATCAAAGAAGATCGCTAACTGCAGAACCAATATGGTTCTCCTTTATAGGGTAGCTTCCAATAGATCCTGGGAAGGTGTATAACTGTTTTGAAGGAGGATATAAGGGGCTATTAAGGGGCGATGGAGAGGCTATGTAGAGGCTATGTTATATAAATTAAGGTAAGGGGCTTTTAAGTGGCGATGGAGGGCTATTAAGGGGCGATGGAGAGGCTATGTTATATAAATTAAGGTAAGGAGCTATTAAGGGGCGATGGAGAGGCTATGTAGCGGCTATGTTATATAAATTGGCTATTAAGGGGCGATAGAGAGGCTATATAGGGGCTATTTTATATAAATTAAGGTAAAGGACTATTAAGGGGCGATGGAGAGGCTATGTAGGGGCTATGTTATATAAATTAAGGTAAGGGGCTATTAAGGGGCGATGAAGAGGCTATTTAGGGGCTATGTTATATAAAATCGGGTAAGGGGCTATTAAGGGGCGATGGGGAGGCTATGTAGGAGCTATGTTATATAATTAAGGTAAGGGGATATTAAGGGGCGATGGAGAGGCTATGTAGGGGCTATGTTACATAATTAAGGTAAGGGGCTATTAAGGGGCGATGGAGAGGCTATGTAGAGGCTATGTTATATAAATTAAGGTAAGGGGCTATTAAGGGGCGATGGAGAGGCTATGTAGGGGCTATGTTATATAAATTAAGGTAAGGAGCTATTAAGGGGCGATGGAGAGGCTATGTAGGGACTATGTTATATAAATTAGGGTAAGGGGCTATTCAGGGGCGATGGAGAGGCTATGTAGGGGCTATGTTATATATATTAAGGTAAGGATTATATAAATTAAGGTAAGAGGCTATTAAGGGGCGATGGAGAGGCTATGTAGGGGCTATGCTATATAAATTAAGGTAAGGGGCTATTAAGGGGCGATGGAGAGGCTATGTAGGGCTATGTTATATAAATTAAGGTAAGGGGCTATTAAGGGGCGATGGAGAGGCTATGTAGAGGCTATGTTATATAAATTAAGGTAAGGGGCTATTAAGGGGCGATGGAGAGGCTATGTAGGGGCTATGTTATATAAATTAGGGTAAGGGGCTATTTAGGGGCGATGGAGAGGCTATGTAGGGGCTATGTTATATATATTAAGGTAAGGATTATATAAATTAAGGTAAGAGGCTATTAAGGGGCGATGGAGAGGCTATGTAGGGGCTATGCTATATAAATTAAGGTAAGGGGCTATTAAGGGGCGATGGAGAGGCTATGTAGGGCTATGTTATATAAATTAAGGTAAGGGGCTATTAAGGGGCGATGGAGAGGCTATGTAGGGGCTATGTTATATAAATTAAGGTAAGGAGCTATTAAGGGGCGATGGAGAGGCTATGTAGGGGCTATGTTATATAAATTAGGGTAAGGGGCTATTTAGGGGCGATGGAGAGGCTATGTAGGGGCTATGTTACATAATTAAGGTAAGAGGCTATTATGGGGCGATGGAGAGGCTATGTAGGAGCTTTGTTATATAGATTAAGGTAAGGGGCTATTAAGGGGCGATGGAGAGGCTTTGTAGGGGCTATGTTATATAGATTAGGGTAAGGGGCTATTAAGGGGCGATGGAGAGGCTATATAGGGGCTATGTTATATAAATTAAGGTAAGAGGCTATTAAGGGGCGATTGAGAGGCTATGTAGGGGCTATGTTACATAATTAAGGTAAGGGGCTATTAAGGGGCGATGGAGAGGCTATATAGGAGCTTTGTTATATAAATTTAGGTAAGGGGCTATTAAGGGGCGATGGAGAGGCTATGTAGGGGCAATGTTATATAATTAAATTAAGTGGCTATTAAGGGGCGATAGAGAGGCCATATAGGAGCTTTGTTATATAAATTAAGGTAAGGGGCTATTAAGGGGCGATGGAGGAGCGATGTAGGGGCCATCAAGTTGCAATGTAATATAAATTTGGAGAAGGAGCGATGAAGGGGCGATGTAGGAGCGATGAAGGAGCGATGGAGGAGCGATGGAGGAGCTATGTAGGAGCGATGTAGGGGCCATCAAGTTGCAATGTAATATAAATTTGGAGAAGGAGCGATGAAGGGGCGATGTAGGAGCAATGAAGGAGCGATGTAGGAGCGATGTAGGGGCCATCACAGTACAATTTAATATAAATTTGAAGAAGGAGCGATGAAGGGGCGATGTAGGAGCGATGGAGGGGCGATGTAGGGGCTATGTTATATAAATTAAGGTAAGGGGCGATGGAGAGGCTATGTAGGGGCTATGTTATATAAATTAGGGTAAGGGGCTATTCAGGGGCGATGGAGAGGCTATGTAGGGGCTATGTTATATATATTAAGGTAAGGATTATATAAATTAAGGTAAGAGGCTATTAAGGGGCGATGGAGAGGCTATGTAGGGGCTATGCTATATAAATTAAGGTAAGGGGCTATTAAGGGGCGATGGAGAGGCTATGTAGGGCTATGTTATATAAATTAAGGTAAGGGGCTATTAAGGGGCGATGGAGAGGCTATGTAGGGGCTATGTTATATAAATTAAGGTAAGGAGCTATTAAGGGGCGATGGAGAGGCTATGTAGGGGCTATGTTATATAAATTAGGGTAAGGGGCTATTTAGGGGCGATGGAGAGGCTATGTAGGGGCTATGTTACATAATTAAGGTAAGAGGCTATTATGGGGCGATGGAGAGGCTATGTAGGAGCTTTGTTATATAGATTAAGGTAAGGGGCTATTAAGGGGCGATGGAGAGGCTTTGTAGGGGCTATGTTATATAGATTAGGGTAAGGGGCTATTAAGGGGCGATGGAGAGGCTATATAGGGGCTATGTTATATAAATTAAGGTAAGAGGCTATTAAGGGGCGATTGAGAGGCTATGTAGGGGCTATGTTACATAATTAAGGTAAGGGGCTATTAAGGGGCGATGGAGAGGCTATATAGGAGCTTTGTTATATAAATTTAGGTAAGGGGCTATTAAGGGGCGATGGAGAGGCTATGTAGGGGCAATGTTATATAATTAAATTAAGTGGCTATTAAGGGGCGATAGAGAGGCCATATAGGAGCTTTGTTATATAAATTAAGGTAAGGGGCTATTAAGGGGCGATGGAGGAGCGATGTAGGGGCCATCAAGTTGCAATGTAATATAAATTTGGAGAAGGAGCGATGAAGGGGTGATGTAGGAGCGATGAAGGAGCGATGGAGGAGCGATGGAGGAGCTATGTAGGAGCGATGTAGGGGCCATCAAGTTGCAATGTAATATAAATTTGGAGAAGGAGCGATGAAGGGGCGATGTAGGAGCAATGAAGGAGCGATGTAGGAGCGATGTAGGGGCCATCACAGTACAATTTAATATAAATTTGGAGAAGGAGCGATGTAGGAGCGATGGAGGGGCGATGTAGGAGCGATGGAGGGGCGATGTAGGAGCCATCAAAGTACAATGTAATATAAATTTGGAGAAGGAGCGATGAAGGAGCAATGGAGGGGCGATGTAGGAGCGATGGAGGGGCAATGGAGGGGCGATGTAGGGGCCATCAAAGTACAATGTAATATAAATTTGGAGAAGGAGCGATGAAGGGGCGATGTAGGAGCGATGAAGGAGCGATGTAGGAGCGATGTAGGGGCCATCACAGTACAATTTAATATAAATTTGGAGAAGGAGCGATGTAGGAGCGATGGAGGGGCGATGTAGGAGCGATGAAGGAGCGATGTAGGGGCCATCAAGTTGCAATGTAATATAAATTTGGAGAAGGAGCGATGAAGGGGCGATGTAGGAGCGATGAAGGAGCGATGTAGGAGCGATGTAGGGGCCATCACAGTACAATTTAATATAAATTTGGAGAAGGAGCGATGTAGGGGCCATCACAGTACAATTTAATATAAATTTGGAGAAGGAGCGATGAAGGAGCGATGTAGGAGCGATGTAGGGGCGATGTAGGAGCGATGTAGGGGCCATCAAAGTACAATGTAATATAAATTTGGAGAAGGGGCGATGGAGGAGCGATGTAGGGGCCATCAAGTGGGTTGTTATATAAATTAAGGTAAGGGACTACGGAGGGGCGATGGAGAGGCTATGAAGGAGCCATCATGGGGCTATAGCATAGCCTCTTATCATAAGAGGCGATATTAACGCCCCTTCAAAGGAGCTATTAAGAGGCCATGAAGGAGCTATAGCATAGCCTCTTATCATAAGAGGCGATATGAACGCTCCTTAAAAGGGGCTATCACATCGCTCCATATGATAAGAGGCTATGCTATAGCTCCTTGAAGGAGCTATAGAAAATCATCGCCCCATATGGAGCGATGTCATGGAAAGGACTATACCCTAATAATCTTTTACAAAGTCTTATAATAATCTTTTCTTGTTCTCTAGCTTAAAAACCTTTTATTGAATTTTGATTGGTCGGTTCATTTAATTGAGTGTTCAAACGTTTCAACCAATCATTGTATTCTACAGAAGGGAAAATGTTGTGTATCAACATTTGGGATGTACATTAATTTATCGGCCATTGTCTTATCCCTTTAGATCCCTGCCTATTTTGGCCGATAGTTATTTTCATGAGTCATCAAGAAATGAACAAGAATATAACTATCTATCTATCCATCTATCCATTCGACAAAATACCTTCCATTTTCAATGAACCACTTTTTAGTTAAGCCCACTTTTTTATCATAGCTACTTCATAATCAGGATAAGTCCGTACGGCTGTAATGTATGTTAGTCCCCTGTCTACTGGGTTAAATAAATAGGTTTATGAAAAAAGTTTGTTTAGAATATACTACTTATAAAGTTTAAAATGTCCACAGGGGGGGGGGGACCTGTTGAGATTTTGTAATGGGTCTTTAAAATCAGCTAATCGGAAATATAAACACAGACGAGTCACTGCAAAAGAACAGAAAGGGTCTCCACCACTTGGGACAGATAGTTGTCTGGATTATACATCAATTCTTATGAAAAGAAATTTACTTTTGTACACTATATTCTTCTTTTAGGTTAGGCTAGGTAGAGTAAGAGTTCCACATGGGCTGGTGCAGTTTTGCATAGAAAATTGCAGAAAAGGGATGTAAGGGGTTAGTTTTGCGTCCATTGGTCGGTCTGCGTGATTTTGCAACAACACAAAATGCTTATGGCTATCTATCTATCTATGTACCCAAAGGATCCTAGTTAAAGTGATAAATAAAATGCTAAAAATCAGGCAAAATAAATTAGGAAATTTAATTTTTATTTGTGTATTTTTTTTCGTTGTTCAAATTGATGCACATCCCTATTGATGATAAACAAAATTACCTCAACTGTTAACTGAAATTTTAAATTAAAAAGTTTTGACACTAGTAGTTTCAAATTTAGCTGTTTTGAAGAGTAATTTTTTACTGTTTTTAAAGTTAATATATTATAGGACCAGTTTTGTTTTTAAAAATTAAGGCAGTAGCAGTTATAAGCAGCTAAGCTTGTTCTTTCATAGGCATTTAGGGAAATGTAATTGACATTAAAAAAAACCTTTTTTTAACCCAAATACCTAACATCTTTTACGTGGATTATATAAAGTAAATTATAATGATGATACAAAAAGTGGGGATACACAAAAATAAAAAAAAATAAAAAAGAAGATGCGCTCATATTGGTTAAACATAGGAAGGTAGGATACAAGTGATGTTTACAGAGGTGGATTATTAAAAAAAATTTGCCCCACTAATCGCCTTGTGGAGCAAAATTGTTTTCGAGGGGTTTTTAACATATGATTTTGTTTAATTTTTGTAGATTTTTAATGTGATTTTGGTGGATTTTTCACGAAAACAATTTTGCCCCACAAGGAAATTAGTGGGGCAAATTTTTTGTAATAATCCACCTCTGTAAACATCACTTGTATCCTACCTTCCTATGTTTAAACAATATGAGCGCATCTTCTTTTTTATTTTTTTTTATTTTTGTGTATCCCCACTTTTTGTATCATCATTATAATTTACTTTATATAATCCACGTAAAAGATGTTAGATATTTGGGTTAAAAAAGCTTTTTTAATCACAATTGCTAATGCTAATGTCGTATGGGTGAGTTGTACTTGGACTGAACAGTCAACTTGTCAACTCAAGGCCAGACTCTTGGTCCTTCACCTCATACCCGTGGTACAGTAGATTACAGACAATCAACTCTCTGTGATGCACGACCTTTGTCTGAGAAGTCCTAACTGTGCATGGTAACGAGTTGCGTCTGTTTTGGGCCACGGCATTCCCCCCACTCTAACTATTTACGTCGCGCATCTGACATAGTAGCAGTGGGAACCATTTTTAACGTCTTTAGTTATGACGCAGTGTCGGACCGAGATTCGAACCTAACACCTTCCCGACGACGAGCGGATGCGCTACGTGTTGAGCCACGGTCGCGGATTTTCATCACAATTACATTTCCCTATATTCCTATGAAAGAACAAGCTTAGCTGCTTATAACTGCTACTGCCTTGATTTTTAAAAACAAAAGTGGTCCTATAATAGATTAACTTAAAAAACAGCTAAAAATTAGTCTTCAAAACAGCTAAATTAATTATACAGTGTGTTTTTTTTATGAGAACTTTTTTGAAAGCAATTTTACCCCACTTATAGTTATCAGAATTTAATGATTAATGGCTTATTTTCTTCGTTTTTTAAGGCAATTTATAAAACAACAAACAAATATTATAGTTTTAGTCTAAAAAGTACAGTAAAATGTAAAATTTAAAACTTAGGTGTCAACATCTAAAAATGGTTTTAGCGCATTTTTCTTATGTTCTACCTTTTGCAAGAATGGCTGCAAAACGCTTCAAAGTTGAGATATAGAGCTAAAAATTGATACAGATACTATTGGGGACATGTATTAAAATATATTAAAGGCCATATCTCAATCAGGGAGGGAGTACTGGCCCTCCAAAGTCAACTACTGTATATGTAGAGTCGTAGGTTGTTAAGTATAAATATATATGACTTATGTATAAATAATGAAAATAGAAAATAGTAAACTTCTACCTTTAATACAAGCTGAGATACTATAGGTAACATAGTTCACGAGTTCTTTAAAGACACACTAAAATATATATTATTACTTCAATACAATTAGGCTGTTTTGTGTAAATTACTTTTGTGTTAAAATGCAGTATGTTGTTGCTAAATGTGGTGTTTCCTGCCGTCAGCTAAAGTTTCCAACATAAGGATAGACAGATAAAGTCATGTATAGGATAGATGCTAATTTGTTTTATAATATTTTATCCACGTGTAAATCATATTGCCCTTTATAAAACAGACATACGTATATGTTAGATGATTATTGGTCAGGAAAATCTTCATAATAGATTTCAGACGAATATGTCATATAGCTCTCGAGAAAATCGCATATTATTGGATTAACATAAATATGTGCCATTTTGATAGCTTTAAATATATAAATAACTTTCCAGTTATTATCCGCTGGATTAGAACAGGTTCTCAACCATACCGAAAAATTATGTATAGTATTTTGTTAGCCCCGAGATGCCGACGTTTTTAATCTTATTGATGTACTTTTTATATCCGCGGAAAGCTGTTTATAATACTATGAGATAAATAACTATTCCTATATTTGAAAAGAAAAAAAGGTCTGTTGGCTAAATTTTATGAAGTCTGGAAAATGTACTGTTTTCTTCTTTTTAGCACCCTTAGCAACTAAAAATTAATGGTTACCCAGACAGGGAAAGTGATTTTGAATCTGAAGAAAATTAGTATTCTTCTCCAACTTAGCTTCAGGTTAAAAGTAAATTTTAAGTGTTAATTTGGAACAATACTTAGAATAAAAAACTAAAGTCTCAATTATTACTATTTTTGATTCTATTCCTTCTATTAATCACGCCCATCTGTTGATTAGTAAATAGAATTGTTGTATGGATTAAAACGTTAAGCAAATATTTGTAGTAGAATTGAGATAATGTATGATGCGTAGCAACTCTATGATAAGGTAATTTTAAATAGTTCGTCGATTAAAAAAAAATACTGTTAATCTTTATAGTGAGCGTTGGGAGAATACCTTGACCTAACTATCTGATAATTTAATAATGACATTTAAATATGATTATTTAAGACTTAAAGTTATTATAGTACAAGCAACTAGTTGCTTCCCCTCTAGCCTCTAGAGGGGGGGCGAGAGGGGTCAGGAAAATAGCACAAAACTACCCAAAGACATTCATAAAGCTTCCTTGAAAAGTTTAATCATTTCAGACCAACAGTTTCTGAGATCTTTAGCTTAAAAAAATATTAAATATTTTAAATATTATAAATATTTAATCCATTAGGGTTAATCAAACAGTAATTTATTATATTTATTTATGTTTTAATGTTTATTATTTAATTTTTTAGTGACGATTTATTTATACATTGTAAATCAAAGAAATTATTTTTCAAATTTATCTATGTACAAAAAAACACAGCGATTTTTAGGTTATTTTTTAAAGACTTTATGCTTCTAATATTTTAACTCTTATTTTATGCTTGAATGCACGTATCTGTTCAGTACGATCCCGATAACGACAAGTCGCGAAATTCAGGGGCTTGGGTAAAAAGATATAACTAAGGCAGACTTAAAGACCTGAGTATATAAGACCTATTGGACAATAGACCAAATTGGACAAACGACCTGAAAATTTATGTTTAGTATTTGGCCTAAGGTTGGGTTAGGTTATATTGGGTACAATGAAGCCCCGTAGGGTAGGGCACAGCAGGTATAGACCCCATGGGGGTAAAGCACCTCAGGTATGGGCATAAAGAAAAGAAAATTAGGTATTTTGTTCATAAAGTCATATGTCTTTAGAACGTTTATCCCAACGCCCAAAACCTGCACTTGCCAGCTTGTCCTTAATCAACTAATCTAACAGACGATTTGACGTTCAAAATCATATTTTCTGTAAGCTTTGTTTCTAAAAAGAAATAAGTTTTCTTATAAAGATTAACAAACAATTGTAAAATTTGATTTATTACTTGTTTTTAAATATGAAAATTTCTGTATTATTATCTTTCGAGCATAGCAACTCTACAATTAAAGGTTATATACTTTAATGCACATAGGCAAAGTTAATGGCTTAAGTGTGTTTCATGCTTAAGCTGCTTGTGGCTGGCGACTGGTAGAATTATACAAATAAATATTTGGTATACAAAACTGCGATACTGTTATACATGAGAACGAATAGTTGGTCTTAGAATTTGTGACAACAGTTTTAATGATAAAATTTCTAAGAATTGATTTATCCTTGCAGTTTTGTTATATTTGTAAATTACTCAAATAGCTTCCAATCGCATTTATAATTGGAATATCATTTTGATTTTACTATTTCTTATTATTGTAATCGTATTATAAGCGTTCCGTGGATATTAAAATGAAAAATTACAAGATTAAAGATTGATAATAAACCTGTTCCGCTAAGCGAAATTAATTTACCTGAAGAAACAATCCCAAGACCTCCCAAAAATCACTATTTACCCCTGTTCCTATAATGTAACAAATTATTAGATTCATAATTTCTGTACTTTTCATACGATTTGGTCTGTCTGTATGTAAGTAGAATAAAATAAACTTATCTTTTATAACTAGGTTGGTCTGTATTACTAAAACATCAAGCTTTCCTAAGGATTAGAGCTGTTTTTGTCGGCGGTTAGTTAGATCTTTTGGTGCAGACAGACTTCCAACCCCTTAATTTTGGGATTAATGCTAATACACCTCCTTGAAGCTTGATGAAAATCAGTTCTTCAGAATACAATAGTCTAATTCTAGTATACTTAACCTTACTAGGGTTATTACACATATTCTACTAGTCTAATTCTAGTATACCTAACCTTACTAGAGATATTACAGATATTATAATAGTATAATTCTAGTATACCTAACCTTACTAGGGTTATTACAGATATTCTAATAGTATAATTCTAGTATACCTAACCTTACTAGAGTTATTGCAGATATTCTAATAGTCTAATTCTAGTATACCTAACCTTACTAGGGTTATTACATATATTCTAATAGTCTAATTCTAGTATACCTATCCTTACTAGGGTTATTACAGATATTATAATAATCTAATTCAAGTATATCTAACCTTACTAGAGTTATTACAGATATTCGCATACTATACTTATAGTAAACCCAACCTTACTAGGGTTAATACAAATATCCTTATAGTATAGTTCTAGTATACCTAACTATGCCAGGGTTATTTCAGATATTCTAATTCTAGTATACTTAACCTAACATAAAAATAATTTATAACCAAGGCAACCCTAGTAATGTTGTCGGCAAATTCTTAGCTTACAGCATACTTACATATTAAAAGAAAACTCTCAAATTTAAATTTTAGAAAATATTTGAATTTAAAAAGCGGTTCTACTAGAATAACTTTTAGTCAGTGTGCCTAACGGCTTTATTACATACTAACTGCTGCGCTCTTAGCATCTAGGGGCTCAGAAAAATAGCCTTAACCCATACTCAAACTAAAATATCAAAATGAAAAAAGCCTAAGGAATTAAATCATCCGAGGACCCATGTAAAGATCTCCTATAAAGGAAAAATAAAGTTAAATTTGCATTTCTGTAGTTCCTTATTATAAGATTAATAACTAGTAGGTAACAAATTTCGAAATCTTTAAAAATAAATGAAGGACTATCCTTTTAATATACACATTTTCATATATAAGCACAAATACAATACCTACTCTATGTATATTCTCATTTGTTCATACCCCTTTTTTAAGCGTAGCTTCTCTATAATTTATTTTTGTTGGTCTAAATGTCCTTTCTTTCTAAGTAGCTTATGTCTTTCTCTCTTTTTTGGTAATCTTTTCTGTGAGTCTGATGGTAAGATTTAAATTTTATTCCCTCTTTAATAATTCTCCATTTTGGTGTGTGAGTCCCCTTTTTAGCCTTAAAATTCTAAAGTTTTTATATGGTAATCAGTTTATTTTTCCCAAGATACAACCAACTTAAAGCTTTCTTTAAAATTGCAATTTTAATGGTCTAACCATTTTAGAGATATTACAAGACATAAATCAATTTTCTTGGAAAATTGTTAATATTGTAACTTTTAATAACTTTTGAGGTAGACAATAATATTCAGTCATAATTTAGAACCGGTTTGATATCATTGTAAGTAAATTTTAATTTTTCCCATTTTTGTTCCTACTCATGCTTGTTTCCATAAGGCACTAATTTTTACGGGCATGCATATAACTCAGGGTTGGACGGAAAAGTATATTTCTAAAAAACTTGCAACAATTTCATGTCATACTAAAGGCATTGACAGTATTCTATACTAATTCTGTAAGGCTTTAAAATTAATAGTCGGGGAATGCATTTGCATATGAACGGGTGCAATAAATTAGCATGATCCAAGATAATAAATTTACTGAAAACTATTAATGACTATTAATGTAAATTTAGTTTAGTTAGCATTTCGACATATGTTATTTCAAGTAACAACATTAGAATAACGCTATGTTGATGTGTAAGCTACAACAACTTGTATTTCATTTACATTTAGTTAATTTACAAAAATGAAAATGTTTGCAGTAGGTCAATATAATCCTGTTAATTAGAGTTAATTTTCCATTTACCTATCCCTGCCACCCTGAATTAACCTAACCTAACCACCCCTGACATATCATAAAGTTCCCAAGCCATTTTCCTTTGGACTTTGTATGTAAAATTAACCCAAAAAAAAACTAGAAATAAACTACAATACAGAAAATTCACATTTTCAGTTATAAGCTATAATAATTGTTTAACTTTTACACAAAATAGGTAAAAATGACCGAAAGACAAAGTAAAATGTTTTGGAGGGGAGGGGGTGTAGAGGGGGTCAAACTCAAAGTTTCAGGATAATAAACCCCCCTCCCATGTATTGTATTCAGGGTCTTACTCTAATCAAAAGATGACCCCTAAATCCTAAATTACATTTATGTCTCAAGAAAACATGTTTCTACAATCTAGCTATGCTTTTTGGGTGACGTCGAATATTGCACAGGCCAACCAATCAATCGACAATTCAAAAGTATTAAAACATCTAAAATGTATCTAAACAAGGATGACAACATCCATAAAAGCGAAGCACTGAAACGGTAGGACAAACGGAATTTAACACTTGTATAGTATCTGAACTGAAAAATTGGAACATAAATGTATAAATGTCGAATCAAAATTGTAGGTAAATTTGTTGAAAAACTGCTTAAAAACAGGATAATATTTATGGACATACTTACATTTTTGGACTTGATTATAGAGTTGCTTCGCTTATAATATTGTTCTTTGTTGTCCCAGGAATCAATATACCAAAAATCAGATCAAACGGATAATTAAAACACTTGAAAATTTGTTGTTAAAAAAGTAAAAAAATCAACATGTTTAAAATGGACGTACGGACATTCTGGTAATGATTATAGAGTTGCTACGCTTTCTGAATCGTACCCAACTACTACAGGAATCATCATGCAAAGTTTGAAATCAATAGGACAATTCTAACTTGCCTAAATTAACGAATAAAAGCTATCTATCTCGGACGGACGTACGGACGGACGGACGGACGGACGGACGGACGGACCGACCCTTAATAATAGAAAAGCTTCGCTTTTAATAACATCAAAAGTTTGGTCTAATTTACAAATATTCCTGACACGAATATTTTTAAAAGAATTATATCACAAATAATTGGATTTTTCTAGAATTTGCTAAATGTGTAAAAATGTCATTTCTGTAAAAACATAAAAAAAATTTGCAAAAAAAATTTAAAATTCTTTTGTCCCCCATATCGAAATATTTTCAGAATATTTTGCTTTAAACATAAGAAGATGAAAATCTCGAGATATTGAAAGTAAATAATCGATTTTCATTTTTTAAACCGTCTTAATTAACTTATTTAAACTCCTGATAAGAGAGTATTAACGTCTGATATATAATCATAGGAATCTACATATTAATTTTTAAACGAAAACAATCAAAAAAGAATATTAAAAGACAATTTATTACAGGGATGTTTTGTTTATTAGTCCCTATTGATCTTAGGATTAAATTTCTAAAAGCGAAGCTTTTCTATAATTATTAAATAAGTTTCTATATTTGATGGAGGTTGTCATCCTTTTCCTTAAGTTTTTTCGTTATGGATGTAGGGTTGCTACTCTAGATAGATTGTTATTGCCTAAAAAATTTAATACTATTTAGAAGTCTAAAATCGTAAAAAGAATCGCAATACGAAATGCTGTATAAGATCTTTGAGAATGATACTCTCGACGCTTTCTAAATTATAAAGTTTTAATTTGTATAGGACGATGTTCCAAAAATAAAGATTAGAGCTATCCTTTATGGAGTGACGTTCGGACCAACCTTATATGCTGAAAAGCTTAAGTAAAAAAATTAGAATTGAATGCTATATTAAACTGTTAAAAGTTTTTTGTTCAAGGTTGACATCGTTAGGATGATTCTATCATACGCTTAGAGTCATATGAACACACCTAACCTGTTAAAAGCTATAATTCTTACATAAAAGTAAGAAGATCTCTATGTGTCTATCTGTACCAAAGCATCTTGCTAACCGCAGAACGGATATGATTCTATTTTTACAATGTAGCTTCCTAAAGTACTAGGAAAGTTTTAGGGGGAGGGTACCAACACCCTCCCAAGAAAAAATTGTGGGGTCGTTTCCCACCCCACCCCCCCCCCAAAAAAAAAGAACCCCCAATATTATTTTTTCTTCTTAAAGTTAAAATAAAAAAAAATTGTTTGTCGAATTCAACACCCCTCCCACCTCAAGGGCCCTTAGAGGCCTCTAGGAACGTAGCCGCGAGTTCTCAAAACAAGTTCTGGCAGAACAAATTTTATATAACTTTTATAGTAGCTACGCTGATCTAAAATTATATGAAACTTAAGACCCTTGTGACTTCTTTCTTCAAAGTCGCGCATTACATTTTAACTCAATATCTACTTTTATTGAATTTGAGCCATAAAAACACCCCTCTTTACTAGTTGCTTTTGAAATGCTAATTTACTTTCATAAAATACCATATCTTATACAGTTTAAACCATATTTGAATAAAGATTATTTACAATTTTAGCTGCATAGAGAAGTATAGGGGTATTGACCCATAACGGAGTTATCCATCCCCCTGAATTTTACCAGGGGGTGGAGACAGTCATACAACCCCCTTCTACATATCTTTGTTATTGTCCTAAAACAATTAAAACTTGAGACTCGACAAAGAGGATGAAAAAATGACGTCAAAGATCCATCTCTTATTAAGGGATTTCCTTTCCCACTTCTCCCCTCATTTCTTCATTTTATGACGTCACACGTCTCATTTTTTTAGCCACTTTGTCGAGTCTCTTTAAACTTGCGCACATTTTCGGACTAAAGTTTACCTGTCACCTATAAAGGGTACACTTGAAATAGAACGGATACTGCCAAAACCTATTTTATGTATATTTGATAACACGTTATTTAGTAATAAAATGTGTAATAACAGGAGAGAATGGGATCAATATGCCAAAAGGATTAAAATACACGTCGCCTAATGGTGTCTATTCAAAAGAGTGGAAATTTTATCCCAAAAAAAAACAAGCTACCTCTAACGAAAATGTGATATTATCCAGTCGAAATATTATCACTTGGATGATACATCATATTTTCATAAAGTGATGCTCGAGGCTGGCTGGAATAACGATATGCATCATCCATCCCCTCTACCCCATCCCTTTTCCTTTACTGGATGATCGAACTGACCAATAAATGAGGTCCATATCAACAAGCTAAATTTTCCCTGTCTATATATAGTATATCCAAGTATAGTTATATCTCCTATATCAATTTATTATCCACTAAGTCATTATTCACGATTAAATAAATCTACACCACAGTAACCCCCCCCCCCCCCTCTTTATATTTATGATTTACAAATTACAAAACATTAATTTATTGTTCATTGCCATTTTCATTAAATTCATTATTATCTTTTTTGTTACTGTATTAAAATTTAATGTTTTATTTGAGTTTACTATTTATATCAGGGAGTAAGGGAGGGGATAATGGGCAATTAATTCAATATAAGAGTTATCAAAGAAAGGGCATGAAATCCAGTTTAATCCAATAAATTTGTAGGAAATTATAAAGGGATTGTTAATTGAATAATAGATTTCCATAGCGTCATGTAAAGTGAAATCACAACTTGTTTTTGATGAAATATATTGAGGTTTTTTGGTGTGATTTTTATATTAAAAGATTATTGGACCCGGCCAACTGCTAGCAAGAATATGACTGCCCCTTTTTATTATGTTTATTTCCCTTGCCCCTTGCCCCCACCTCCCTTCTCCCTTCTCCCCGTCTGCTACATTCCAAACTAACACAACGAGTGTTTATTTCCCTTCCCCCCACTTCCCTTATCCCTTCTCCCCGTCTGCAATATTCAAAAAATACATAACGAGTAGCGGCATTCTATGCGCAAGTCCCCAAACTCAGTCAGAAACTGCTAAATTCTTGCACATTCCCTTTAAGCCAGTCCCCAAAGTCTGAGACTCCTAAAAATTGAATATTCGATCCATTGTCCCCTCCCTTACTCCCTGATTTATATGATAAGTATGTATTTAAAAAAAATAACATACAAACTAAAATGTTTAACATTTATAATATATCTAAAATTAATAATATACTACTGTACAAAAAAGTTGCTTGTTTTAACGTACACTGTCCCTAAAACAGTATTGAATAAGTTCTGCAAATAAACCCATTTGTTTTCAATAATGCAAACATTTTCCAAAATTATGTCTTGAAAGTTTGAAATAAAATTAATAGAAGTTTTCCCTGTTTAAGGTTTACTGATAATCAAAATATGTTCTAATCTGTTTAAAGTTTCTATTCAGTATGAGAGTACATTTAGACAAAGGTTACTAAATAAAAGAGATGATTAGCAAAAAATAATTTTGAATTTCTAATAGTAAGAAAATTTCATAACAATTTTTATACCTTAACATTAAAAGGCGTTGAGATATAAGTGATGGGCGAGTTCACCACCTCCCCCCACCAATTTATTAAGGACTTTTTTTAGAGGTAATAGCTTAAATAGGTAATGTAAAATTTGGAGACAAAAAAAACTAACATATTCAAAATAGAATCATTTGTTACTTAAATCCTTAAACTAAAATGCAAGGTTTAAAATCATTAGGACCATCTGTCATGCTTAAAATAACATTAATGTTGATATTCATTGCATTTAAATCGGTTTTGGATGGACACCCACTAAAACAGGGGGTGAATGCGGGTTAAAAGCATAACACGTTTAGGCTCTAAATACCAGCTTTTTGCTGGAGCAAGAACAATTATGTCCATTAGTAGCCCATCTATCAGTACCTATCATTACATGTTGTCCATTACACTTTAAAGATAATGGTATAACAACCTAGAATAACTAAGAGAAGCAAAATATCTCCTTTTCTGTCAAAACTCCAGTTTTTGGCTAATTCACTCCCCCATACTGTGTCTATTAATGTCGCGCATCTGACATAGCAGCAGTAGAAACCATTTCAAGTTTTTAGTTATGGCGCTGTGTTTTGCCAAGAATCGAACTTATCACCTTCCCGACGAAGAGCGGTTGCGGTACGTAGTAAGCCAAATCAGTAACAAGTATAACAAAATATTTGGTCTTGTCAAAGTTCGACCCAGAAATGCGGTGTTCGACCTCATAAATAGTTTAGTATTCGTACAAAGCAGCTAAAAGTGGTAAGGATAAAATAACAAGAATGATAACATACATAAGAACGAGCTCTGAAATCAGAACAAAGAACAATTCTTAACTTTGATATAAACGATATAATAAAGAGGTATCGCAAATCAAGTATAATTAATTTTCTCGTATTCATTCGAATCCGGTGGATAGGAACCGGTTCTCATCCATACGAAAAAACTATGTCTAGCATCGTATTATATCCAGTTTTCTACGAATATAGAAATGTACAATCATAAGATTAAAACTAGTTTTTTTAGCCGGTGCCTTCGGCACCACGGGGCTAAAAAAACTAGTTTTAATCTTTTAATTGTACATTCTTTATCCGCGGAAAGCCGTTTATAATACGATACGAGAAATAACTATTCTAGTATGGCTTCGAAAACGAATAATCTCCGCTAGATTAGAAGCGGTTCTCACTCGTACTGAAAAATCATATATAGCATCATACTACAGACAATTTTCAACGAAAATCAAAATAAACCTCGGGGCTAACACTCTTGTTTAATCCTATAAATTTGCATTCCAATATCCGCGGGAAGCTGGATATAATACGAAGCAATAAATAACTATTTTAATAACCCATGAAAAGAAACTAAAAATTAAATAAATGCGTTTGGGTACTGCAACAAATTGTAACAAACATACAAATCTATGATCATAAACAGAGCAGCAATGCAAATCTAAAATAGCCATAATTATTTAAACTTATTTGCGCTAAAAAGTTCTAAATCCCACAAAAAAAAAGACCCTAATTGTTTTTTATCATACAAATTAAACTATGTCATATTGATTAAATTAAAGATTAATTTCTATTTGCAAGTTACCAAAGGCTTAAACACTAAGCTAAGAAAAATATGACTTATATCTTATCCCTGAAGAATTAAAGTAAAAGAATAATGGAAGCATGAGCTATATGTAACTCTGTCCACAGGGCGGAGACCCTGTCTAAAGTTTGTATTGGGGTTTGGAAATCAGCCTATGGCGTCGGAAATAGAATCACAGCCGAGTCAATACAAAAGAACATAAAGCAATTTGCTATTACACGAAAAGGATCTCCATCACTTAGGACAGTTAATTGTCAGGATTAAACATCTATACTCATACATTTATCCCTGGTGGAGATGGTCTATTTTAACCTTTTGACGTGTCTGCTTGTTCAAATCTAAGTTTATGCCTTGTTCTCAAATGTGCATAGAAAACAACCAAATCTGTTTAATTTTTTTTATGAAAAAATACATTTTAGCCTTTGTTTAGGAAGTAATCATACCTCACAATTTCAACTCTCAAATCAAACCTCCTCTTATTTTTGTTAAAGGTCTATCTCAATTTTTAAAAAAAATATTGTATCATTTTGAAATAATGTAAACTTTCTAACATGTATGTTTACGTCTGTTAAACGTCGTTAAAAATACCTTTATAATAAAATAATATATAATTTTTATTAAATGAAGTGTATTTTTTTTAGATTTTTTGTATCATTGCAATAAATAGAAGGAAAATCCATTTTTTCTCTTTAGGAGCAATAAACCTCATACACTTATATTATCTAAAGAAACATAATTGTAATTCCAGAAGGGATCTCTAACCCTGCGGGAATTAACAATCCATTTCAATTTCTATCCTCTATAATACAAAGTAGAACGATGTCTGTCTGTCTATCTATCTGTCTGTCTGTCCGTCGGTCTGTCCCAAAGATCTCGGTAACCACTGAACCGATCGGATTCTACTCTTCAGGGTATATACCTATTGGTCCTGTGGTGATTTTAAGCTATTTTCTTGGGGGGACAACACCCCCCAAAAAAAAAAAAAATTCTGGTGCTGCCACTGGGCACAACCAATTTTTTTATTTTTTTCTATCTTTTTTAAAATTACCTCATTGGGCAAAGCCCTTAGAGGCAAGGGGCGAAGCCGCTAGTGGTATATAAAGGACTCTTGCAGTAAATTTCATTTTAATCCCAAATGTCAATAATGCGATGCGATAAATAATCATTAACGTCTTCCTTCATTCCGCAGTTTGGCCGTAATTCTGACCAAGTACATTCCTGCGACAAGAGTTACAGTCGAAGGTTAATTTCAGCTTGTTAGAAGTATCCTATTAATCTAAAATCTAACAAATGAAATGGCATAACATTGTAAAAGGACATGGGGTAATTGAATTATACTGGAAAAATATATTATGTTGCTAAAATATCATTTCAAAAAACGTGGTTTACCCGTCTGGTATCAAAAGATGAAATCTCCAGGGAGGTAAGGAACATTGGCAGTAAAATTAATCTACAATCCTTTATCCTCCCTATATTTACCACCTAACATAACATAACATTCATTTAACTTTAAATTACATAAAATAATAATAAAGATTATCAATTGTAAAGCATAAGTAATAAATCAAAAAGTCAACTAGGCCAATTTAATAGGGATCTAAGGGGATAAGACAATAACTGATAAATTGATGTACACCAAATTACCCCTTTTGTAGATTAAAATTAATAATTGAAACTCTTGAACTTTCAATTTAATTAACCAATTAATAAAAATTTACTTAAAGTCCCCAAGTTGTTAAGCCAACGAATTAGAAAATGAGTATAGGACTTTGAGGACTAGTGTAATAAACAGCCCATAGTTATCTCTCTTTGCCAATTTAATCATATACTTTAGGAGTAAAATTAAACTTCTTATCAATTGCCCTATGCCTATATCCCTGTGAAATATTATTTCATATTCATGACTAAATGTAGGGCATTAAATTCAAATAAACAAGAACAATTATTTCAGATAAGCGCAGCGATAAAAAGCTAAAAATACAGAAAACTGTTAAATATAAAGGAATTTTTTTTGGTAAAAATACTAATAGGATTTGGACATGCTATATCGTATTTCAAAATTATCTTAAAATGTGATCAAATAAAAAATTGATGAAGACATAACATTAAAATTTAACATTTTGAAAAATTCTCTAGATGTAATTATTTTTTTAAGTATCTGGCACTTGATTAGAACTTAGAAATAATATCATTTAAAAACAATTTCACAAGCGAAATAAATTGAGACAAATTGTGGGTAAAAATTGAAGTGAATACAAAATTTTTACTGAAAGTAGCGAATTATGGATTATGAAATGATACAACGTTCGATCATTAAAAAAAACATAAAAAGGTATTACATTTCTGAGAGTTTTTTTAAAATGTCATTGTCCTATTCCTATGTCAATGATTTGTTGCAAAAAAATGTGCAGAAAAAATATAGGTATGCATATCAACAGTGTAAAATGTCAAGGAAGGTTATTTATTTGATTCTGTGAAGCGAAGCTCTTCTAGCATTTATGTAATGTATTTCTATGACAGTCCGGGAGGAAGGAGACGTTAGAAAGTAGATTACACTTTACCTAAAGTTTTATTAAAAACATTAGGCACTTTTATTCAATTTTGATTGGTTAGTTCCAAACTAATTGTGTTCTAACTTTTCAAACAATTAATCTTATGAAACATCTATAATACAAAGTAGAACGATGTCTGTCTGTTTGTCTGTGTGTCTGTTTGTCTGTTTGTCTGCTTGTTTGTAGCGAAGGATCTCGCTAACCGCTGAACCGATCGGGTTCTCCTTTACAGGGTAGCTTCTCATAGGTCCCGGGAAGGTTTTTAACTATTTTCTTGGGGGGTGGGACACCTCGAACCCCCCCCCCCAAAAAAAAAAAAAAAATACCCTCCCCCCCAAAAAAAAATTCTTTTTAAAACAAAAATTAAAATAGTGGGGTCGACTACCCCCTCCCCGGCCACCCCCCCCCCCTAACAAAATTTCCCCTCCCCCAAAGAAAATTTTTTTTATAGATTTTTTTTTTAGAATCTAAATTACGAAAAATTGGTTTGAAAAAACCTCTTGGGGCAAAGCCCCAAGAGGCTAGGGGCGAAGCCGCTAGTACCAATATAAAGGCGTAAAAACAAAGTAAGTACTAGAGCATTTTTACTGTATAATTAATTAGTGATCTAAAGGGATAACACAATGGCCGATAAATGGTTGTACATCCCCAATGATAAATAACTACTTTTATCATTTGACATCTACTCCATACATTTATTTATTTTTTCCTTTCTATGCATTTTAAAGAGAAACTAGTAATAGACTGATAAAAATATTTTGACGAGGCCGCTACAAAATACATTTGAGTGTAAAAATGTGTTTAATGGTAATATTTCACATAGCGTAGCCATATCTTTTTTTAAACTTTCAAAATTATTTAGGTACTTCATTTCAAATTTTAAAAATTGTGTCTTGCTGTTTAATTCCTACACTCGAATTTTATTAGAAGAATAATCTACGAAAATGTCATATTATCCAATCGATATATTATTACTTGGATGATGCACCAGATTTTCATGTACTCCAATAAAGTGATGCTTGCAGTTGGCTAAAATAACGTTACCCCTAATCCAACCCCTTTTGCCCGTTCCCTCCACTTCTTCTGGATGAAGGATCTGAGCAAATTTTCAACTGTCAATATATCCACGTATATCCTATATCCATTATTTTTCAGATAATTATACGATTGGACGTTATGGTCCATGTTGTGATTTGTCTATTCTAAAATTTTTCAATTGCGCATTTTTTACCATTTACGATTTATGCCTTTTATCATTGAAGTCAATCCACTAAAAAATTAATATCATACACATAGATGATTAATGGAGAAAATGAATAGTTATTTATCGCATCGTATTATAGACATCTTTCCGCGGATAGTGAAAAGAGATAAATCATAAGATTAATTCCGGTTGAGTTAGAAAATTGATACTTAATTTGGTAAATAAATATTATTTCGGTATAGCTGAGAACTGGTTATAATCCAGCGGTTATTAGTCAGATTCGAAGTCTCGAAACTGGAAGGGAATATTGAACTGTAAATTACACTGGTACCAAAAGTTGTATAACCACGTTATCTTATTCGTTGTATCAAAAACTGTGGGTCCTTATAGAATTTTGTTTGGTTAGTTCCTAATTTAAGTAATTTAAGGTTAATATACAAAGGTGGCAATTTTGTTTATCTTCATTAATTTATTGTACTTTTTATTATTCAAACTGAATTTTTATTTATGGTTGTTTTTTTGTTTAGGTAATATTTAGAATTTGACTTTTCTAAAACCTATCCGTTTCTAAGATAATAAATGTCTTTTATCATTGAATTGTACATTTTATAAAAATTAAACTTTTAAAGATCGTGGATATGTCAGGAATGGGGATTTGCTAACTGAAGAATAATCTATTTTGCTTCAAGTTTAGTTAATTATAATGATGGAAAAAGGGTTAGAAAATCATTTTCTTTAGGTACAATATTATACGCGAACCATCTCTATAATCAAGTCAAGTCCTAAAATTTTAAGTACGTTCTTAAGCATAATCCTGTAATTAAGCATATATTAATATTCTGTTTATTAAGTTCTGATACTCTACAATTGTTAATGTTCGTTTGTCTCCTGATTACGGAGCTTTGCTTTTATGAATGCTTTCATCCTTGTTTAACGTTTGATTATCTATAATACAAAGTAGAATGATGTCTGCCCGTATGCCCGTCCGTCCCTTAAGATCTCGGTAACCACTGAACTTCAGGGAATATACCTACTGGTTCTGTGGTGGCTTTAGGCTATTTTCTTGGGGGATGGGACACTCCCAACTCCCCTAAAAACAAAAAAAATCCCCACCGTTTTTTTAACGAATTTTTGCTAATTTTGCGAATTTTACTATATAGTAAAAATATTTAGTTTAATATTTATGGGGAAAAGAATAGTTAAAGAAATTAGGTTTAACATAATAATCCAATTATAGTTTTTTATTACATTATAGACAGCTTTCCGCGGATATCAAAATGAAGAAATTGATACTAGTTTTGTTAGCCTCGAGGGGCCAAAGGGTTGGGCAAACAAACCGTCCTTAATCCTGCGGATATTAAGCGGTTTCGAAGCCATACTGGAAAAAATCAAGGTATTATTTAAATTAAAACCTCCCAACATTTGTCTCTTTGTCTGCGTGTGTGTGTATGTGTGTGCGTATGTGTGTGTATGTGTTTATGTGTGTGTGTGTGTGTGCAATTCTATTGTAAATGCTTCACGTCAAAACAAGCAAGACATACAACTAAGCACAAAAGAATAAAATGCAAATGCTTAATTCATTGACAAGATATTTATATAATTCGGATATTTTACTTTATTTTGCATCCAACAACCTATTAAATTATTTATACGTTTACACACTAACTAAATGAACCAACCAATAAGAATTCAAGGTCCCCAAGGTTGTTACGGAACGAATTAGATAAGATTATTATAAGACTTTAAGGACTAGTGTAATAAACAGCTAAATGTCCCTACCCTCCCTGACTTAACACGAACTAAAGACAAACAAACAAACAAAAAAGAAAAAATTGCAAACACTTAAGGAATCTATTTAAATACATTGTCTATGGAATATTTTCAGGGATAAGAGATAGTAGCATATGCTAAAAATTGATTACTTTATTTTGTTAGCCTTTGGGACTTCAGAGGGTACACCGGACTGAACTTTATTTGTCACTGGTAGGCCTTAATATTTTTGGGGTAAAGGTTAGATCAGAATTTAAGTGAACGAAGTAAAATTCTCTCTAAACGTATCTACTAATAATTCTTATCTATTGAAGAAGTGTTTTTTTTTGTTGGGGGGGGGGGGTGATAGTTTTATTGTCAATTGCCTAATTCATTTATTTCCTGGTAGTATAAATTATCTATTGGCTTATCCCTTTAACTCCTGGTAATAGTTGAAAATATTTGTTGCAATACAAATGGCCCACAACGATTTATCATTCTTTTAGTTTTTACTGCTCAAATTCAAGACATTCTAGCAAAACAACATAAAAGCATTCTATTCTATTTTGGTAAAATAACTAGGGACGTAATTACTAAGTTAAAATTAATCTTGAACTAACAAGGATGTAAAAAAAACCGTAAAAGCAAAGCTCTTAAACATGAAGGAATGACAAACGAACAATAACTCTTGTAGAGTGTCAGAACTTTAAATCCAAGCAAAATTTAACTTAAATTTCCGTAGAGAGTTTGTATTATGTAATGTATAACTTAAGGGGCACTTAACGTGGGTGGAGAAAATTTGAATCTTCCCCATTTTTTATTTAAGTTTTAAAAAGAAATTAATTTTTTTTTGGTAGGGCATTTTTTATTGGGTGGTTGAATATAACCTCCCAAAAACTAGTTAAAAATCTTCCCTTGGCGTATAAGAAGCGAAATCCTTCGCTATAGGCAAAAAAGCTTATCACTATGATAGTATATGTCAATTAGTCAGTATGTGGAAACACTTTGTGTATATTCAGGTGTAATCATACACAAATCTTCGCCAATTCAAATCATAATTTTTCATCATTGCGATCTAGGACATTTTACATAAGTTTGGGAAATTTAATGACTATACCTACCATAAAGTTGTCAATTTTAGATAGGTACTGATACTGAAAGTTGATTGCATAAAGCTTTTGAATAAGGAAAATCCCCTTTTGTTATAATTATTTTAAACCTTTTAAACAAAATCTTTTTATAATAGAATCATTTCTATATTTAAGCTTAGTCCATGTTATTTTAAGCATGTTATGATTGTCCTATCGTTTTCAAACAGATTATTTCTGAAGAAGTGTACAATTTGGAAATGTAACAACTCTACAATCTTTAGCCCAACGTCCGCATGTCCATTCTAAACATGTTATTCTTACGTGATGCATTTGTTCTCAATTTTGAAATGTTGATTCATAGGACGATTAGGCTTTTTAATCAAGTTTGATTACTTTAGTATTTCGCTAACAAAATGCAGTATTATCATTCAAAATTATGTTTTCTCTGTAATATTAAATGTACAGTACTATATTAATGTTTGGCACTTATCTTTGCCAATCTAAACTTTTCGACCTCTTTTTGGATGTTGTTCAGCAGTTCTAAGCCAAACTATTTTCAACGAATATTAAATAAATCGTAAAATTTATATCAGTTTTGTTAGTATGGGCCATCGGCCGCTCGTGGCTAAAAAAACTAGTTCTTATCATACATATATTTTTTTATAGTATTAATAATACGATGCTATACATAACTATTCTATATTTATAACCTTACTAAAATTCTCCTTGAACGCGCCCACAAAATTTAATGTTATTTAAAATTTATATGCGAATTTAGACTTTTTTTATTGGGGTAAAAGATGGAGAGGAGTGGCTGACTTTTCAAAAGTTAATAGTGGCTGCGCTCCTAGCATCTAGGTGTTTTGTATTCGGTTAGGTAGGGGTGGGCAGAAAATAGACTATAACCATCCCAAGCCTTAAATCTGAAACTACAATATCCAAAAACCATCCCTGGTCCTTTTTTATCCCTTCCTCTCATGGAGAACATATTTGGTGTATTAGTTTTCGAAATCTTAAGCTGCAGACAAAAAAAACCTTACTGCTTTATATAATAGGATAAAGCAAAGTTACTCTACGAGTAATCATTGTCTAGTATGTTGGTTACTTCGTTTTCCTTTAAATTTGACAAATAAATCAATTTTTTACATTTTGTTTTGTTTTTGAACTATGAACCATTGTAATATAAGAAATCAAGTAGAAATTATTAGGTATTATTCCTTTAACCGATGAGTGTATATTATAACATAAATTTGGTATAGTCCTCTTAACGCCTCTTAAGGGGTAATTCGTCGTAATTCTAAAATGGCTTTTATTAGGTCATTTTAGGTTAGGTTACAATGGGCTAGGTGAATTGTCCCTGCAGGGGCTAAAGTAGGAGAAAAGCTACTGTGAAAATACGAAGAAATGCCCCTTAAGAGGCGTTGCCACGAAAGGGACTATACTCCATAAATTTTCTAACCACTTTTTTCCAACCCAGCTATTAAACCCTCTAATTAACCTAGCCTAACTTAAACTAAGTATAAAAACACTTACAAACGTGATTTTTTTGTTAAAGTAAATGTTGAAGTAATAAAATTTCAAAAATTTGATAGATTAATAGACCGATAGATATATCTGGCTCAAAAAAATTAATAATTAAATGGTATAATAGTGGAAATAATTAATTGCAAACAAGGCTGATTTTGTTCATAACACGTATGGTCAACTTTAAAAACTAGAAAAATAAATTAAACTATAATACAAACGAATAAAATGTGTAAAGAACATAAATTCAAAGAGTTTGTGTTTTGCTACGATTCTCTTAACAATAAAGATTTAGAATATACATTGATATTATAAGAGGGTAAAACATTGTCGTCAATTTAGGTTGCCAACTTATTAGTCAGTTCGTTCATCCGGTAGGAGGGAAGGGGATTGGGTAAGGGGCTGGAAGTGGTGGTCATTTTTTTATCCAGCTACAAGTTTCAAGTGTGCATGATAATCTGGCGTATGATCTAAGTAATAAATAATCCATTTTAAAAAAAATTAAAGTTCAAAAGCCCACAATAATTGATTGTACTTAGAACAATGAACGGGCAGTTACAATGTTTAGACTAGCGTCGCTCCCCTCAACACTTGAATGTAGTAGATTTCAGAATGTTATATCTTTACTTTTAAATGAGATTATGTTAGTTTTAGAATAGCTAAGCTCCCCATAATAATAATAAAGAGAATTAAAAGTTGAAAAACGCCGCTTTAATTGAACATCCCCCTGTTTTAATATCCCTATTGTTTTCCAAGTATACACAGGCATACAGGGATAAGTAACTTTACCTAGCACATCAGCTAAAAGTTAGATGGTTCACAAAATAAATGTATACATATAGATATATAATCCAGATAACAGCCTAGATCTAGTGTTCAGCACCTTTTTTCGTCTGCTCTTTTGTAGTGACTTGGCTGTGTAAATATTTACGACACTATTGCATGGCTGATATTCAAAGACCCAATTCAAAGTTGACTCTCAAAAACACCTAACCTAATAAATGTTTCCTTTTTTCCTGCACTTTTACGACTTTGATAATAGACATTATATTGACTCTTCTACTAATTTACCAAATATATATAAAAAAAATTAGAAAGAAAAGAAGCATAAAAAATGGTTAATTGTGTGTAGATATATTAAAACATCCCTTAAATGTTAGAGGTGTGTGATTTTTGGTTTCACGCCCCTTGGCTATTTATAAGGGTGTTTATCAGAGTGGTGTAAACCTTTGTCAAAAGGCTGGTGGACACCTAGGGAGGTGTAACCATCCACATTAATTTTGCCAGGGGATTGAATTGACCACCCTTTCTATAAGCCCTTGATTGTATGGCTAGTACCCCAAAAAGAATAGAGCCCCCGTAGGTTCTTGAAACATCTAATTAAAAAAAAAATAATGTAAGAGTTCCACAGTAAACTAAACTAAAACAGTCTAATCTTTGTCTATAATAAATGCATCTACAAAAATTATATTCAAGAATTTACATTCATTAGAAATTTCAGGAAATGTATTTTTAGTTGCGTCACTACTTTTATAAAAGGGCATATCCGTACTGTCGTCCGTGCGTAACTTCATTCCTAATAACAGGTCAATTGACAATTTTTGCCGATGAATTTTTAAAGTTAATGCTTTCACTCAAAAATACTTTTAGACCACGGGGTACTATCCCTTGAAAGAAATTCTAACCCTGACTAAACATAAACTAAAATTAAATAAAAAGGAACTTATTTTCTTCCCAAAGTTGGTTTGTTGGAGGGAAACCGCTATAAGTTATCCAAATGTGATATTAATCAAATTCATTTGCGTTTTTTTTTAATTCCAATGCTGTACTACTTATGAACATACTTATCGTTGTAATTATTTTCAACGCGGGTAAGATACAAGGACGAAAGTACAATTAATAGCGCCGCAAAAAAAAAAAACAATAATACAAGGGTAATTATCTCCAACAACTGCGCCTCTGTGGTTAGTAAGATGAAGGAAGAGGGCCCTGCATGGTTAAAACTTCCCGCAGGTTTTGGTGGTTTATTAGTGAAATCACCAAATTTCAATTTATTTTAGAAAAAAATGTTAAAATTTTTTTTTGACTTTCTATGGGTAATTTGTCTTGGGAGGTAAGTGGTACAATCCTCCATAATAGTTATAAACCTTTGCAGGATCTATGATAAGCTACATAGTAAAGAAGAACCATATCAGTCCATCAGTTAGCAAGATCCTTTGCTACAGACAGAAAAACTTACTACTTTGTATAATAACTATTATATATATAAACACAGGTTATTTCTTTAACTTTTTATTGATGAAATACAATTGTTTCACTATTAAAATAGATCATCAGTTCCAATTAAGATGTATAAAATAAGAGTTAAAAAATATGTCCTTGCATTTTGAATCCTTGTATAATGGGACTATTGACTGCGTTCCAAGCATCTAGGGGTTTAAAGGGTATAAATTGGGCAGAAAAATAGCCTAAAAACACCCCAAGACCTATGTGAAGATTCCCAATCGGTTAAGTAGTTATTAAGATATTAAGGTTCAGAAAAAATATCTTACTACTTTTTATAATAGAATACATTTTTTGAATATAGGCTTTTTCTCAGTGGTTTAGTATAACTTTTTATATTCATTTTTGTCATTAATAAAAGATGAATGGAAAAGAAAAATGTTTTTTTTTCTTGCATTGTTTTATACCAATTCATGGTTTTGATTTCTATATTCGACTCAACAATTTGTTGATATATTCTAGTTTAGTTGAATAATTCATTTTATAATGTGAATAATGGTAAGGAAGGGGTGTACCCTCTCTAAAAAGAGATTATCATTATTTGAATTTTTACTTATGATTTCTTGTCAGTTGATTAAGTAAAAGAATAGAGGGGGCTTCCCTTTATTATCGGAAATATTAACACAGCCAAGTAGCTACATAAGAGCAGACATCAATTTGCTAGCAGACGAAAAAGGTACCCACCACTGGATCCAGGTAATTGTCTGGGTATTTTATCTACACTGATACATTTATTGCCATGCCAGTTGTCAGAGAGCATGAAAAACTGTTTGGAGTGTAACAAATAAATGTGCTTAACCCTTAACGGTCGGGGGGGGGGGGGGGCGTTGAACGCCCCCCCATCCGGTTTTTTCTATCTCATTTTCTGTGTGTGAAAGATAAAGAGCCCAAACTGCTTGACTTTTTAAGTATGGGTATGACACATAACTGAGAGTTGGAATTTTTTGAATATCTCCATCCTGGCGGGCACAGGATGCCAGCAAACCTGGAAGGGTCATCCAGGCAAAGAGCAAAAATATTTTTTTGACTAAAACAAAGCATTTTATCATACCAAAATACTAAAAAATCCTCTAGTAGTACATCCTTATATGAAATACAGGTGTTCAAGTCACTTTCAGGTTTCAGGTATGATCCTGCAGGTCCTGATCCTCCAGGTCTCCAGAAATCTTTAAAAGGCTCCTGTGGCCGCAATTTTTGACTTAGAGACTTAAAATTTTAAACTTAAGCTTTTCTTACATGTCTACATAACGTATTAAAATTTCATGAAGATCCGCCGCCGTTTTCCCGCCGTCCGCCGACTGCGGCGGCTGGCAGCTGCCAAGTACAGCTGCGGCCGCTGAAATTTATATTTTGATATTTCTAATGTAAAATTTACATAAAAATAAACATTTTCTGGGAAAAAATTTTTCTTCTAGCTTCAAAAATAAGAAAATTACAGCCGTTTGAAATTTTTAAATAAAAAAAGACCTAAAAACAAAGGTTGTTAAATAAAAGGGCGAAAATTGACTTAGACTTATAAAAGGACGGAAATTCATTATCAAACAGGGGACTTGCACAAAAAAATTTAGCCCTCTAGCTCTAATAGGAACTGAGATAATTAGGGGGGGCGTTGAACGCCCCCCCCCCCCCCCGACCGATTAAGGTGCGGCAAGGGGCCCGACTGTAAAGGGTTAAGTTAAATAATGACTCAATTCTTTTATTCTTAACTCGTCTCAATGATCACAAGCAAATTCAGACTCCGATAGTGTACAGTAAGTTTATTGTACTTACGGATTTTTCATATTTAAAAAAACATCCTAAATGCTGAAAATAAACTCAATTTCAAAACCAAATAAAAATTATATTTTTAGTAGCAGTATCTTTGATCATTGGTGAATGGACGCTTTACACTGCAATCATAAGCGGAGTATGTTTCAAGGTGCGTGGAGAAGAGGTCTAGTACCAAAAGCGACACCTAGCCCCCTAGAGTCTTGTCTTATCTTTGATTATTTCTTTTTAGATTACGTACATTTTTGGTCTACTAGGTCTCTCGACAACCACATAGCAATGTCCCCATATTTTGTATAGGTTGGGTGTTGCTTCACCCAACAACTTTGAATTATTGGCGGAAAAGTTTGAGCAGTGCTAGTTTGTACTAACAAATCAAGAAAGGTTAAGAGCACCAAAAGTGTTTTATTCAACGGATGTGAGAAGGTGTTTCTAAAACTTTGAGTACAACAAAAATTTACAGTCCAATATTCCCACCCTTTCTGCAAAAAACTATTAGTAAATTAATCAAAATGTCAAAACATTTTGAACCTGAAATGCTGTTTCAGGCGCAGTAATTTTAACATCCAGCTAAACTACAAGACTGAAATGTGTGCAATGTCCACCGAAATATATTTCAATAAATAACTAAGAAGTATCAAACACTTTTTCATTCACTAAATTTATCATGGGAAGAGTGATTGGCTTAGACTATAAACAGGTGAACTGATAACTATGTACAAAAATAAGCTTTAGAAAGATTACATACAATCAAAAAAGTTGTTTGTTAGGTGTTTCTTTATCTAATACCCCGGCTGGTATTAGACTAAGTTGGCACTTCAATAAACGACTGTACATGGTACTATAATATTTATTTTTCCACTTTCGTGGATGTGATAAAACACCCTCAAAGACATTTAAAATCCATTGTTTAAAACCTTATTCAAAATGTAGACGGAAAGGGATGGGACATAATAACGCCACGCATGTTGGAATTACATCAGATTTATGGATAAGTTATTTTATTGATTTAAAATATTTCGATCGACAGTTGAAACAGCTTTCTCAATACCAGACATTTTATAGAAGCAACTCACTAAAATAAGAATGCAGCAAAAAAAACCAGACTGGCTAACAATATGAATTATTAAATAGATGCTTACTGGCTAAGATTGTATTAATAAGACATTTATAAGCCTACTTTATGGAAACAATAATAAGGCGTCTATTTGAAATAGTAGCCTAGTAAACCATGTGTGTTCATGGAGGGAGGGACCATAAGACCATAAATTATACTGGTACCCAACGTTTTATAGTCTGTTTCCAACACCAACTGCATTTGAAACTTTGGGTAGTATTATATTTTCTTGATTGGTTGTTTTAAATAGAAATGTCAAAACTTTTAGCTAATAATTCAAATCTACAATCGTAAGTGGTAATTTTGTCGATCAGTTTTGGGAATCTACATGAATTCATTGCATATCGTTTCCTAAAGGCATACAGACGGACAATTCGAATGATAATGTAGGTGCACTTGAAAAAAGTAAAGATTGGGGCGTTAAAAAGGGCGGTTGCTATCAATTTTTGCTAATACCCTATTATAAAAGCAATTTTGAATATAGAGGTAATAAAATAGATAAATTTTAAAACTAGGATTTGATGTAATGGTATTGAAATGAAGTCAAACTAGTTATCTATTGTTATAACTCTATTGTAATGGCCTACTTACCTTTTATAAATATGATCACTCTAGTTCTCTATTAATAAAACTCTATTGTAATGACCTACCCCCCATTTAAAAATAGTATAACTCTAGTTATCTATTACTAAAACTCTATTGTAATGCCCTACCCACTATTATACATAAGATCACTCTAGTTCTCTATTATTAAAACTCTATTGTAATGACCAACTCGCCTTTTATAAATAGTATCACTCTAGTTTTCTATTAATAAAACTCTATTGTATTTTAAGAAGCGAAGATGCTCTTCACGTTTTGATTGATGGTCTGTCTGAAGTTTTAAGTAACTTAAGTGTTCTAGATATATTTTTTGTTGGTAAAATCAAATCATGGTTTAGCACTTATCTTTAACTTTGGCATTTTAAAACTGTCCAATCAATTTCAAACTTTACATGATGATTCTAGGAACAATTAGGTATGATTTGCAAATTATATCAGGAAGCATACTAATTTCTAGGACAACAAGGTACAACATTATAAACGAAGCAAAACTGTATGTTTACTTTTCCACCAATAATCTCAATCGACAGTAGGGGTAATTTTGTTTATTTTGATTAGGAGTATAAATTAATTTATCGTCCATTGTCTTATCCATAAAGATTATATGACAGATCAAACTTAAGTTTAAAACAATCATTTTGGTTGTCCTTTTATGGTACTATTTATTTTTAGAAGATTTTTCCTTGTCCCTTAATATCAGCTATTACCAAAATGTATTTGTTCTTTTACTAGTCAAGTATAAAGGCAACAAGCTTATTTAAAAACTTATATCTATATAAATTTTTCGAAAATCAAAGATAGTTTGATTAGAACAGATACTATATAACTACGGATGTCAGTATGTAGAGTTACATTCTTATAACTATATATGGATTTATAGAATGCGTGGATATTCTGACAGGGAAAATATTTCGGTAATTCCTGTTGCCAATATGGACTTTATTTGTTAGGCAGTTCGTTCATCCAGTCGGAGGGGGTTGGATGGGGTAAAGGGTATTGATGTAGCGTATTATTATTTTAGCCAACTGCAAGTAAGACTTTATTAAATTACATGAAAATCTGGTGCAACATCCAAGTAATTATATATCAATTAATCAAATATACTATTAATATCATAGTATTTTTAGTTAGATATTTTTTTTGAACGGATAAAATAGTTTTCATTGAATGCAATATGCCTTTGATGCTATTCTAAATGTAGTAAGTCCCACCTTAACTTATTGTAAGTGCGATTTTAGGGTAACCTACAATTCAGCATAAATTTATACTATTACAATAGCAAATGTTGTCAAGAAAGACAAAATTTTTATTTGTAATATCGCCCATACGGACGGCATTAATTATTAATGTATAAAGACATGTATTATGGACATGCTGTTCAATCAATATTCTAAATCATGCTATAATAGATTTAAACTTGATTTTTTTTTATATAAATATCCCAAAAACATCAGAGTAAAACACTAGAGGGGGAAGGGGTCAAATAAATGTATTTCCCTATCCCAATGACTTTGAAAATCAACCAATTGTGTCGGGAATATTAACACAGCCATTTAAGAAAAAACAATTTGCTAGCAAACGAAAAGTTTAATAGGAAAAGGTAGGTTATCATTTGCATATCTTCTTTATTTCCTAAAAAGAATGGAATTTTTTGCATGATTACAAAAACACTTTTTCATGTACCTACCGCCCACCGTGAAGGGGGGGGGGCGTGTGCAAAACACAATGTCCGCCCCACTTTTTATCAATATCTAATACCTACCAATACGTTATCAGTGATAGGTACACATCTTAAACAATCTAAATTAATTCTCCCTAAAAATTTCCCCAATTTTTTGGTCTTGGTCTTTAGAAACAAATGACTTTGCTGCCCTATTTCTTACAGTCCTTGGTTTAACATCTTGTATGTTGCTGCGCTATTAGTTGTAAGAATTATTCTTGTTTTATTTATTACATTCTGGCTGTGCTGTTATTAGACATGAATACCCTTGTCATCATATCAGAACATTTTGGTCCTTGTTTAGTGCTGCGCTTAATATAATTATCAATTTCTTTCTTGTTTTAGCTATTTGATTGTTGCTGTGCTACGTCTAGACATAATTGTTCTTGTTTTTTACTAATGGGCGTTGCTACCAAAAAGCCGTGTTCATAATGTAATTACCACAAAAACATTGTTTCAAGATACCACAGCTACTCTATAGAAAGAACATGACCGTTGGTTCTTCGGTCTGATAACGTTACTTTTTCAAACTTCTGACGCCTACGTATTCGCGGGAAGCCAGTCCTCTTAATATGTTTACTTTAGGGGGGTGTTGTCACCCACATCTCCAACATCCCAAAGAAAGACAGTATCTCTTTTAATGTATATTATTTTTCTTGTTAATTAAAGAAACACTTAATTTAAGAATAGGGAAAAATATTTCGAAAATGACCAAGATAAAGCTTAATTATTAGGTAATACAAATTTAAAACTCTATCTTAATGATATTGTTACTTTTCACCATTGTGCTCTTTAAATAAAAATTTAAAACCATACAGATGATTTACAACAGAAGAATTCCCAACAACATTTCATACCAAATATTTGTAAATCAGAAGTTTAATTATTCTTTTTCTTTTAGAGCAGTAAAAAGAAATTTTTTCGTGTTTATTTTACTTGTATCCAAAGTTTTATATATAACGTTTTTCAAATTGTTATCTTATAAACTTTGAGTTCCTTTCTAAATTCTAGATTAGTTAGAATAAAATAGCAGTGTTCAAATGCTTCCAACAATAAGTTTGAAATACAGAAGGCGGAAAAATTAACCTTTTACAATTTCAAACATGATCAAAATATGGCAATCCCTCTATTCAACAAATGTTTCAAAGCATCCAAACGGGTTTAAATTTGAAGATTCGTCGCTTCTGACTCGCTGCTGTTTAGCCCTTCTTAAATCTACTGTCCCTCGGCTTATCCCTGATGATACCTGCCGTTTAGTGTTTATTATTTCTTGGTCTTTTTTCTAACCCCACCAAAAAATGTATCGGCAGCCAAGGAACTCAGCAGGGTACCTTTATAAATGTGCAAGCTAGAAACACTATGGGGTAAGTTTTCCGAGGATGGGGAGGTCAATTCTCTTGGACCATTTTAAAAACGGCGATTTTTTGCCCGCTTATTTCCCGCCGTTTTTATATTACAACTAAAAAGAGGGTAAAATTTACTAGAAAATGATTTATTGAGAAAATTCAAAATATGCACATATTTAACTTTCCGGTTTTTATCGGTATCGCCGTCTTTGACGTTAAATAACGGTGCTACGTTGGTAACATTAATTTCAATCATCCTATATTTCAAAAATTGCTAGTCTATCCTAATATCTCTTATATATAGTTTCCGAAATAGTAGGGGGGGGACGTTTTATTTCTCCTCCCCCTCCTCCAGAAATAGTAAACATTTGAACGTCCTCCAGTATTGGGTTAAGGTAGAATTTCCTTCACAAACAGACTACAAGACTTCCTCTAAAATGCATCATCGTTAATTCGTGAAAAAACAACAATTTTTTTAATCATATTTTTTGAATGCATTATTCTAACTCTTTATAACGCAGCGAGTAATAAAGTAGCTGCGCTGTGAAAAGGTAGGATGTGTAAACCCTTTATGCAAAACTCAACACAAAAAGAAGAAGAAAAAAAGACTCAAAAGATCCCTTCATATTTTTGGCTATTCAGAGTTTCATAACAAGTATTCAAACAAAGATACACCACGCTCTTTTGGAACCTGTTTTGGAATTTTATAAAAAAAACCTTAGTTAATTTTTCTAGTTTTTACAATAAATATAAAAACATGATATTTGTATTTTCACAAAACGTAAGTATTCATCATGTTTTGTGTTTTTCAGTAATACAAAATAATATTAAATATATATATCAAAGTCAATTTCTGGTTCCAGGTATGATCATGCAGGTCCTGATCCTCCAGGTCTTCAGGAAACTTGGAATGGCTCCTGTGAGCGCAATTTTTACTTATTCTAAATAGTGCGCTGTACGTGTATGATAGCTTGAATGAGAACTCTGAAAGTATGAAAGCGTTTGCGTATCGTTTAAGCCGAGTAATTAGCACAAAATTACCCCTCTCAAAGAAGAGGTTAAAAATGTTCAATAATTTCCCTTCACTTGTTTTGTGCCCAGGGGCGTCCAAGCTTTTTATTTTTGAGGGGGGTAAAATTTTTTTAAGGGGGGGGTAATTCGGTTTTGGGGGGGGGGGTAAAATGGCGCCGCAAATTTTTTTTACCTCCCCAAAATTTTTACCCCGGGGGTAAAATTTGCTTGGGGGGGGTAATTACCCCCCCTAAAATCTGTTGGCAGGGGTAAAATTTGTTTACCCCCCCAAAATTTACCCCCGGGGTAAAATTTTTGGGGGGGGTAATTTAAATTTTATAAAAAATTTAGTATTAAAAATGCGCGCAAAGCGCGCAAAAATTTTGTTTGTTAGAGATTTTCTATTTTGGGGAGGGGGGGTATTTACCCCCCCAAAATTGTTTGGGGGGGTAAATACCCCCTCCTAAATGGTTGGGGGTGACTACGGCACCCCCAGGGTAGGGGTAAATTTTAAATGGGGGGGGGGTAATCGCCCCATTACCCCCCCCTTGGACGCCTATGTTTGTGCCCCTTTTTATTTCCTTATTTTTCTATCTATCTATCTTTCTTTATATCCATCCATCTATCTATTAATCTAAATATATCTATCCAACTATCTATACATGAGTCTTTCCCTCTATTTATCTATGTATATGTCCATATACATATACATATGTTTATCTATCTATCCATATGCATGTCCATCTCTTTAATCAACTATCTATCTATCTATCGACGTATCAATGTATTTTTGAAGAGGAACCTAAAGAAGTGTGATTTCATGGACTTATGAAAGCCAGGGATAGAGAAATGATAAATCAAATTTCAAAAGAGTAGAGAATGTGAAAATGCTCGGTCAAAAAATAGCGCAATAATGACAAGCTAACACTATTTTTTGCCAAAAACGGTGAATTTCGATATGCAGAGAAAATCTTAGGGTATGTTCAGTAAATGTGTACTATGTGTCTGTTATTTCTAAGTTACTAATGATTATGTATTAAGGAAACATTTAATAAAATGGGCCAATCTCTTATTTTAGCCAGCTAGTTTAACCATTTATCAACAATTTTGCCCTTTCTAGTGTATATTTCCCTGCTGAACATATTTAAAATTAAATAATGGTAACTACTGTCCTTGGTAATTTGCAGGTCTCGTCAGCAGCCGCCTGTAAATATCAGAAAAATCAACATTTTACGATTTAAAAAATCAGCTGGAAGTCTAACCTGACCCTAATATGGCAATCCCTCTTTAAAAAAAAAAATCTAAAGCATCCAGATTTTTTAGAATTCGAGGCTTATTCGAGGCTGGCCAGTACTGGTAATTTGCTTCTTGCTAATGACAGACTTTAAATTGTATTACATTTGTTCTTACGAATATTTATCCCTTTTAGCCTATACAAATGTGCTATAGCTAAAAGTTTAACGACCATGGTTGACTTTTTAACCCTCTAATTAGCTTTTTTTCAGCAAAGCTTTTTTACAATTAACAATGAAATTAAAAATATTTTTGTGACACCCTAATTCTTACAGTTTCTCAGTTCTCAAAATCACCTTTAATACTTGTTTTTTGGTTTGTTAGCGCTGCGCTACTTATGGACCTAAATGTCCAAGACGTACATATACATATTTTAATTATGTATGTATGTATACTTTTAAATATGCCATCTATAAATAAAGGAATCGGTGAAATAAATATACAAAATCCTGATCATTTAATTTCATTGTTATAAGAAATTAAATACTTAAATATAGGTCAAACAAAATGAAAGCAGTAATTGTTATTTATCGCATCGTATCATAGACAGCTTTTCGGGGATATTAAAATAAAAAAAATATGTGAATAAAATATTGCCTTGGCATTAGGCACCTCAGGGCTGACAAAACGATGCCATACATGATTTTGCAGTATGTAAGATAACTGGTTCTAATGTTATCAGTTTCGATGCAGGGAAGTATTTTAAATGATAAACATAGAGACAAACCAAAACATTTATAGACACAATGGCCTACTTACAGACCTAAAGTAATATTTGAAAGACAGACAGTTGCAGGATGAAAATGTAAGACCAGCATACAGACTTACACTTAAAATGTATCATGTATTACTTTTCGAGTAGCATTACTACATAAAATCATTAAGATGGACCGCAGCTTGGATCTCAAACAATCATAACTTTAAATTAACTTTGATAATACTTTACCCCTGCATAACATCATATTGTACCCATAATTAAAGTATTATATTTAACCTTAGGTCCTTGGGATTTTTAGTAATTTTAACATTAAAATATAACAAAAGTATTCTTAACTATCCATAGATTAACACTACTCTTACTATGTTTCTGAAAACATGGGAAATCATTAATAAGAGAAATGCCCCGCGCTATATACAGCAACAAATGATACATCTTCAAGAAAAATGTCGTGCAATTAAAGGGTTTAGAAAATTTGATGTTTATATTTTGTCTATTGAAATATTAACATTATCATTTTTTTCTTCTTATTTATCCATTCTATCATATTTTATTCTGTTTATTTAAAATATACTTGATACACTGATGAACATATACTTCATCGCATTGTATTATAGACAGCTTTCCGCGAATATGAAAATAATGAATTATAAGAATTAAACCAGTTTTGTAAGACCCGGAGGACAAAGTCCCGGGCCAACAATTGTTTAAAAAACAATGCTATACATGTTTTTTCAGGATGGCTCAGAGCAGGTTCTAATCCAGCGATTATTCATCAGTTTCAAAGCCATACTGGAAAATATCTTTATATTCTATCTATATATCTATTAAATTATTCATTAAAGCCACTATCTACCTATCAATCTGAATATGCATCTCATTTATTGTTGTAATAAATTGTATTTTATTTCATGTAATAAAATAAAATAAAAATAAAACACTACTGTTTGACAGGGTAAAGAAATAGGTTTTTACAGTATGGATTCGAAACCGATTAATTATCAGCTGGATTAGAACTGGTTCTCAGCCATCTTGTATAACATCATATTACAGACAATTATCCACAAATAGTAAAATAAAATCTTAAAATCAGTACCAGGTTTGTAAGCTCGGGCCTTACTAAACTGGTTTTAATATCATAATTTACAAATTAGTCAGTGGAAAGCAGTCTACAATATGATTCAAAATAACTATTACTTTGTATTAATTTCATTACAAAGGTGACTAACAAAAGTGTGAGATTTGTCAATAAAGACTAAATTTAATTAATTAGATGAATTGTATGACATTTTTTCTTTAGTACTACAAAACAAAAGGCTTACAATCAAATAGTTATTGTAATTTTAATAAAAGTTTCATTTTAATAAATTAACAGAAAAATAGAAGCTTGATTGTCTTAAATGAAGATAAGATAAATTATAGCTATTAAATTAAATTCTTTTTGAGAACTTTAACATTGGTTTTATTAAATCTAATACTTAGCTAAAATTTAAACAAATATAAAACTAAGAAAAATATACACGGTACACAATTAAACAAAATTGCTTTTTGATATCCCTAAACATCTCACTTTATCCATGACAATTCGATGTGTCATTCATGTAAACAGGGAAAAAGCAAAAAAATAAGTAGACAAAGCATTACATTTGCTGCATATGTCAAACATATTATAATCAAATACAAATTACTATTAGTTTTAACTTTACTTTTTTATTATCAATTTACTTATAAATTATTTAAATAGATTTAATATTACTAGGATCTTACACTAGTTTTTCACATTCTATAATAAAGTGAACTATGTAGCGGTCTAAAATAAAGATCTCCCCCACCCCCTGCCCTCCTCCTACTGGATAAACGGCCCGACCAATAAATGCCAGGGGAAATTGCACCTGAATTGACGACAATTTTTCTTCTATTCCTATTCTACATCCATTATTATTTATGAGTCATTGATGTCAAATAAAAATAATTTTTAGAATGCCTAATCTAGGGACTAAAATATCCCACCTAGGAAAAAAGCATGGATCTAACGGGATAAGATAATGGCCAATAAACTGATGCACATATCTCATGATGATACACAAAACTACCCCTTCTGTAGATAAAAATTAGTGGTTGAACCACGTTCATAATCCAACCAATCAATATTCACTGAAGTCCCAAAAGTTGTTAACCCACCGAAAAGAAAACGTTATTATAAAAATTTGGGTGCTAGTGCAATAAACAGCAGGGAGTAAGGGAGGGGACAATGGATCGAATATTCAATTTTTAAGGAGTCTCAGACTTTGGGGACTGGCTTAAAGGGAATGTGCACGAATACAGCAGATTCTTACTGATTTTGGGGACTTGCGCATCAATGCCCCGCTAACTAGCTGAGCTAGTTTTGAATATGCAGACAGAAAAGTTTGGTATTTATCGCTGGTTTTAACAAATATTTTTTCCAAAGAAAATGTCTTTTCGTGTATAGAAACTCTACTGTGATATTTATGTATTAAATAATCTAAGAACCGCTTGAATTTAAGGGTCCGTTATAAATATATCAGAAGGGTTGAGGCAGTTCTAAACAAGATTTTTCTAGTGATTAATTACAGAATGTTTACTACATTGTGATGTGTTGATAATTCAATTTTCAAGTAAATGATTTTTTTCTTAGAACTAATTTTGTTCTAAATTAGGTTACCATGATCCCCTTACAATTTTGGTAAAATTTTCTTGATAAATCTGGTTTTCGTTGCTTTTCAGCGAACCCTCTTAAATTGAATTAATTGCCCATTGTCCCCTCCCTTACTCCCTGAATAAACAGCCCATTGTCACCTTTCTCTCTCTGAAAACAAGGATGACATCATAAAAAACCGGAGCTCAACTAATTTTACAGTCTGACAAACGAACATTAATAAAAATGTAGTAATAGAGCACTTTAAATATTTATGATTACTGAAGTCTTATGTTCATTGCTTATCAGGAGGGAGGGAACATTGGATGTTTATTACACTTGTCCCCAAAGTTTGATAATAACGTATTCTTATTCGTTGGCTTAACAACAGCACTTTACAAATTTTAAATGACAGAGATCGGTTTTTAATAAATGCCGCGTTTTTTCGACAAATTTTTAGACATTGATTGATTGAACGAAGACGATGGGAGAGTATACAACATAAGAATTTAAAATTAATATTTTAGCCATACAACTTAAATCCATTTTCGCTGCATATTTATCAATGCATCTTTTTAGATCTGTATTATACATTATACATATGGCCAAAATAATAATTTTAAAGTTTTGAATACTTAAGTTGTATACTCTGCTAAAAACCTTATTCCATCTTGAAGATCAATGCCCCGTACGATTTTAACAGAGTATACAACTTGAGTTTTTAAAATTTTAAATTATTATTTTAGCTATTTGTATAATGTCTAACACAGCTCTAAAAAGACGCATTAATAAATATGCAGCGAAAATGGATTTAAGTTGTATTAGACATAATACAAATGGCTAAAAAAATAATTTTAAAATTTTGAAATCTTATGTTGTATACTCTCCCATCGTCTTCGTTCAATCAATCAATGTCTAAAAAATTGTCGAAAAAACGCGGCATTTATTAAAAACCGATCTCAGGAGACTTCTCTATCAGGGAGGAAGGGGACATTGGAGGTTTATTACATTAGTCCCATATGATAAAAAAATAACGTTTCATTTATTCTTCGTCCTAACAGCATTGAAGACTTTTATTGCATTTTAATTGATTGGTTAATTAAGTTAGGTATCCAAACGTTTCAACCGCTAATTGTAATCTACAAAGGAGTAATTTTTGTATCATCATTGGGGATGTACATCAATTTATAGGCTATTATCTTATGCCTTTAGATCCTTCATGGATACAACTGTACTTGTTTGATTAAAATCGTATTCAAGATTTAAAAATTCCACAAAAAAAATAAAAATTTTATTAAAATCCTAAAATTGGATTTAATTTATTGATAGTATTTACAAAAATAATTCAACCAAATTAGACTAATCTTTTTTTTTCAAAATTTTGTATTTAGAATGAAAAATTGCTAATGTAACATAAAAAATACTTTATGTAAATCTACTTTAGAGTTGGGAATCCAAATTGCTTAAAATAGGTCCAAACCGTTTTATTATTATTAAGTAATTCCTAATTTTCTGTATTATATGTAGACTCGTAGAGCCAATACAATGGAAATTCTCTAAAAGACAGCTTGTTTAAAAATGTATTGGGCGTAGCTTTTAATGTGTTAAGGGCTTATGGGACGTTTGCAGACATAGTCATCTCCTATTTTGTGGCAAAGTTGCTCTTTAATCAATAATCATTTGTCCAACCGTTTTGACATAAACCTATCTAGTTTCCTAGAAAGAGAGGAGACAATGGGCTATTTATTACACTAGTCCCCAAAGTTTTGTAACAATGTTTTCTTATTTGTTGGCTTAATACTTTTGGGGACTTTGTTGAATTTTGATTGCTTGGTGAATTAAGTTCAAACGTTTCAACATCTAATCTTAATCTACAGAAGGGGTAATTTTGTATATTATCATTGGTGGTGATGTACATCAATTTATCGGCCATTGTATTTTCCCTTTAAATCCCTGCTAGGGCGCTATATCATGAAGACTTCTATACTTAATTGTGAATATTCCCCTGGCCGATAAATGTATTCACTAAAACTCGGTATTTCTGTCCGTCTGACTTTTATTAATAGAAAAGCTATAAACTATCTTGTTTAAAACAGACATACGGACGAACGCACCTAAAAATAGAAATGCTTCCTTTTAAAATGGGACAATAAAACAAGTACACTTTAAAAAAGTGATCCTTTTTCTCACTGTTTTTATGTCAATACTGTAAAAGCTTCTAGAATACAGATATAAATAAATTTGGTAAAAAAAAATTTCAATATGTACTGTAACGAAGTTTTTAGGTGACTACAAATATGGTAATGATTTAAACCTTGATATATTGAAATAAATTAAAGAAATCTAAATATATAAAAAGACAATCTACTTTACTTTTTGGGTATATCGCACGTCATTAACGACAGATATCTTAAAGGATAAATGATGGACAATAAACAATTACGATTCACAAAAGTACCTTTTTTAATAATTAAAAACTATTGTTTAAAAAGTTTGGCCTCTGCTTGAAAATTAAGAGTTTGAAGCCAATGAATGAAAGAACGTGTTTTCAAATGTCCTATTCCTTCCTGATAGGTAATAACTGTGATTCATAATAGATTTTTCTTAGATATTGAAGGCAGATCTGTATTATTTTTTTTCTTAACTATTTGATTATATAGCTTTACTATTATGGTTATATCATCCTTGATTGTTTATTATTTGCATGTATTTTTTTTATAAATTTATAAGTGAAACTTTATATGTCTACTAACATATAACTTTATGCCTGACTTTTTCCTTGAAGAAAATTGGTCCAAATTATCATAATAGTTCTTCAACTCTTTGTAACAAGATTATTTATACAAATTAACACTTATATATTTTAGTCAACCCCTTCAGGCTTCCGGGGAGGGTGTTCAAAAGTTCGCAACCACCCCCCCCCCCATCCCCCCCCTATCCAACAATTAAAGTAAAGGAAAAACAAACAACAAATCTTATTTGTAAAATAGCTATGCAAAAAAGTTCAATGAAATGTTATTTCTAAAGCCAAACCTGAGTATAAAAAACTTTGGAATAAAATTAGCAAAAACCTCAAAGAGTTTAACCAAGTGAGAAACTAAGAAAAAGATACCATACCATATAATTACAAATAGATAGTTATAGAAAGTTACCTAGATAGTAAGATAGATGGTTGGATAGATAGATAGTCAGAGATTAGTTGAATAGTGTGATAGATTGAGAAAATAATTGAAATAATCATATTTTGACATATTAAGAAAAAGATACAATACCAAATAATCATAAATAGATTGTCATAGTAAGACAGACGGATAGTTAAATAGATTGGTAATAGCACCGAAAGCTGGATAAATACAGATAGATATAAATTGATATAGAGAGATTTAAGAAAAAGTTACCATATAAAGTTTATAATTACAAATAATCAAAGAAAGTAGAAAAATGGATGAATGGTAATTAGATAGACAGTTAAATATTATATAAGATAATTATATAATACCGAAAGAACTTTATGGACAGGTTTTTAACTATCCTTAAAAAACCTAAAAACATAACCACACCCCCAATAGAAAATGCTAAACTTTTCAAAAAACTAAAACTAAAAGTGTGGGGGTTGACTCCCCCTCCCTCCCCACTTCGAGAGACCTAGAGACCTCTAGTTATTTCTGTTTTTTTTTATTTTTCCATCAAGATATTTACAACTACATAGCTGATTGATTTGAAATTTAGGAAAGATAATCATAGATCTAATTATCGTCTTGGGCCATTTAAAGAATTTATTCGTTGTATTATTCGCGGAAAATTTTGTGTTCCTTCACTGGTAATTCAAATAAAAAAAGCCCCTATATACTAGAGGTGCAGTCACTTGTATTATATAAAGTGAGATATCCTTAATTCCGTATTCCAACCTCCTCATGCAAAAATGTCGTACCTCCAAAATGGCTGAGATTATTTTATTTAAGCATTATTAATAGCTTCTTAGCTATCATTGGGTAGATACTAGTTAATACTTTTCAGATTTTTGTACTTTGCGACTTCTTAGTAATGGCAGTCTGTCAGATCATTTTTTAACGTAATTACCTCTTAAGGGCGAGATTCTCCTTTGACTTTTTAGTGATCATATAGAGAATCCAGAGAAATGTATGCTTGTAATGAACTGCAATACTCTAACACCCAAGGATATTAGATTAAGTAACATCTATCAGACAACACACCCTTTGATTGCACAATACTTGTCTAAGAAGTCCTAACTGTTCAATGTTCATGATAAATAGTTGCATATTTTCGGCAAATACATTCTCACTCTTCTAAATATATATGTCACATACCTGATTTAGTAGTCATGGGAGCCTTTTTTTATATCTTTAGATATGATGCAGTGTCATGCAAAAATTCGAACTTATCACCTTTTTGACAACAAATAGATGCACTACACGTTGAGCCTCAGTTAAGGGTTAGATTTTCTATCACAGAGTCATAGAAAACAAAGTAAATTACGATTTTGTTTGTTTAAAAAGTACATTGCTCAAGTGTTGCATGTAAAAGGACGAACACAAAAATACAATAATGCTACCATTGGTGTATTGGTATATTGTTCTTGCCTATAATAATTTGGTTTTCTATATACAATTAATTGTTTTCCAAACGATAGAACCAAAAAGGGTTAAAAATGTTTAATTCAATTAAATTCTAAAATGTTTAATTATAAAAGTTTAAGTAAACTATGTTTTGGTTAGGTTAGGTTAAGTAAGTTTCACTAGGGCTAGTTAACTTTACAGTTTCTATTATGCATTACTTTGAGGACGTCACCGAAACTGTCCCAATTTTGTATAACTTTTGCGGAACAAGTTCCAATTACGTCATATTTTTCTTTCCCGAAAAAGAGAAGGGGGAAAGAAAAAAAGGGAAGGGGGGAAGAAAAAAGAGATGGGAGAAAAGGGGGTTTTCCCATCTCTTTTGAAGAGATTTTCTTCCCCCCCTCCCTTTTTCGGGAAAGAAAAATATGACGTAATTGGAACTTGTTCCGCAAAAGTTATACAAAATTGGGACAGTTTCGGTGACGTCTACTTTGAGTTGTACTAATAGAAGCTAAGAACACGCACATAGACATCCAAGGGGGGGGGGGTAATGGGGCGATTACCCCCCCCCCCCCCCCCCAAACGATTTTTCATTTTACCCCCCCCCCACTTTTAATACTAAATATTTAATAAAATTTAAATTACCCCCTAAAAAAATTTTACCCTGGGGGTAAATTTTTTTTTTTTTGGGGGGGGGGTAAACTAAATTTACCCCTGCCAACAGATTTCAGGGGGGGTAATTGTAATTGTAATTTAGCAAAAATGTAAAAATTAATATGTTGGTACCAAAATGTTAAAAATTTTATTTTTATATCCTTTACTTTAATTGAATAAGATCATGATGTGATATTAGTAGGAATTCAAAGTAAATATATCAAAATATTTCATTGGCTGGTATATATAGTCTTGAGGGCCAGTCCTAGAATAATGGCAGAACGTGTTATAATACTTTGGAACAGTAAAATTTAAAGTTCACTGCCCCCCTCGCTTTCTCTCTGGCATTTATCAAATTATGAATTCATTAGAATTACATTTTCCAGTATGGCTTCGAAACCGATTAATATCTGCTGGATTAGAACCAGTTCTAAGCCATTCTGAAAAGTTATGTATATTGTATAGCATCGTACTATAGACAATTTTTCACAACAATTAAAATAAAAATCATATAATTTTTACCTATTTTGTTAGCACGTGTCTTTAGCCCCTCGGGGCTAACAAATCTGGTTTAAATTTTATTGTTTTAGTTTAATAATTGCGGAAATTTTCCATATTACGCCTCAATCATTATTTTAATATGCTATTGTGCGTTTGTGAATTTAAATGTGAAAATTTGCAGTATTATTAACGCTCTACATTATACTCTACTTTATTGTATGTACATTGATTTAAGGCCTATTTTTGGATAATCCAATCCGCTTATATACCTTCTCTAATCTCATATTATACATTTTCTTTCACTGGCTATATACATCTAATTTTCAGTTTCTAGCTATATATCTAACTTTTTATTTATGTATGAATTTTCATATGAATTTTGGTTAAAGGTACCATATTATAAGCGAAGGATCTCTATAATCAAATCTTTATTTGAAAGTATGTCCTTTTACTGTATCCTGTTTTAAGCAATCAATTTATGTACAATTTCGCTTAGACTTACATATTAATTTTCTGCTTATTAAGTCCTAACACTCTACAAGAGTTATTGCTCGTTTGTCCTTCCTTCTCATTTAAAAGCTTCGTTTTTAGATGTTGCAATCCTTGTTTGATAATAATTTTTAAGGATCTCGCTAACATAAATAAGTCTTGGCATGCTTTTTAGCTGATTTTCTTAGTTTTTTTTGTCCCCTACTAGTTTTGAAAAGAAAAAACATCAAAACGAATAATCTATAAAATTAAAGAAGTGTTAACGATTCAGGTGGAAGTATCATAAAAAAAAGTATTTATTTTAGCATTATAGACAGCATTCCGTGGATAACAAACTGAAAAACTGGTATAAATTTTATAATAAATATTTTATTTTGTGCGGGAAATTGTCTACAATTTGAAACGATATATATATATTATTCAGTATAGCTCAAAACCAGTTCTATTCCAGTAGATGTTATACTGGAAAAATTATTTGACACATTAATATTCTATTCATTACACTAATTATAATAAAGTTCAAATATTTGATTTATGAAATGTTATGAGTTATTCATTAATTTCCTTAGGCAAATATTATTGGTGGCTCAGCTACTCCAGAACAATATACCTTCCGTCCGTATGGATTGCATTTAGTATATGGCAAAAATCGATATATCATTACTTGGATGTTGTACCAGATTTTCATTAACTCCCAGCTGGCCAAAGTACGAATAAGTTGTTGTAATGATATACAGTTCCTACGATTTTATATGCAGGATGATAAAATGGGCAATAAATTGATATACAATCCAAATAATGATATTCAAAATTACCCCTTCTGTAGATAATAATCATCGGTTGAGAAACTTGGACACTAATAGTTGAAAAATTGAAAAAGATCAAAACCAGTTTTGTTAAATTGTTAGCATGAGATTTACATTTTCTTATTCGTGGGAAGTTGTCAACAATACGATACGATACATGATTTTTCAGTATGGCTTGGAACCAGTTCTAATCCAGCGGATATCAATCAGTTTCGAAGCCATACCGGAAAACTACCTTGCCTGTTTTAAAAACTTTGGATACTAATGAATTTACAGTCCAATGTCCCCTCTTTATTTATTATGCCTTTGCGAAAGTTAATGCACACTACGTTATTAAGTCTAAATCTGTAATTATTAAAAATCTTGCTGTAGGGTTAATTACAAATTTTAATCATAATATCAACTTATAAATTACATATTTACACTGTTAAAAATATTTTTTTTATTTAGTATCAATTGATACTCTGGAGAGTATTGGAACCGTAAGTACGCTACAACTATATAATTAATATATAACACTATGTAATACTATATAACACAATAATTATTACTATACAGAACCCATACATTTTTTTAGTATCGATCTATATGCTCTAGAATACTGGAAAATACTGTGATATAGACAAACAGCATAAGCTAATGATAGAGTAGACTTAATGTTCAATTCAAAATGCAAACAGATTTTCAAGTATTTATTAAATTGGATTAAATGCAGTTTTTGAGTAAATAAGATTATATATTGATACTATATTTAGAAATGATTAAATATGTTAATAAGTCAAAACTACTGATTATTCAAAGCTGGATAGTTCTGAAGTAGCAGGATGTCTGTCTGTATATCAGGACACCAAACAACAGGATGACTGTCTGTTTAATTAATACAATGTATTAATTAACTATGCACTTTGAAGGGGTAGAATATCTGCCTATGCAAACTATCTAAAGTAGTAGGATGTCTGTAAATAGCTGTATTGGTCTTAATAAAGACTCGAACCCAAACCAGATAATGTTCTGTGTTAGGACTCTCAATATCAACTGACTTAAATATATTTTCTCTTTATTCTTTCTGAGAGCAATTAAAGAGCAATTAAGAGTAACAATTAACATATGGTCTGCAAACTTAAATATATGACATCACAACATAAATATATGACATTTACCCCCTTCTGAAACCATCCAGCTAAGCATGGTTTCACCATCCATCAGGTTGATCCAATAAACTAGGATCAATGTCTTCACTGGGTGAACCTACATCGAAATTAACCCCGGCCTCCAGTCCTTCCTCTCCTTCACCCACTGGAGGAGGAGTGTTCAGCGCCCCTCCACCAACCTCAGCCGAAACGCCCACCGTTGCCGCTATGACAGCATTACTCGCTGCAGCAGTTACAGGCCCTCCTACAGCCACCATCACAGCATCATTTACCGCTGAGGCGGTATCATTCGCAACAGCCACCTCTGCAGCAACCGCTGGCCCATCTGCCGACATTGCCACTTCCATCTCAACGCCACCAGTGACCTGAACACCTCCCAAGACCATCATCACTCCGTTGCCAGCCCCAGCACCGTCAGAAGTTCCAGCCTGCTGCAACTGCCAATATGACGCCGCCGGTAAGTCATTGTTTATTCTGCGCCGGATCTCGCTAAGCTCACTAAAAATATTGGACAGGTGCCTTTGCACTTCAGCCTCTTTTTTCGCCATCTCAGTAATAGCCTCTTGAACCTTAGTTCCCTGTCCTGCCAAAACACTTTCCACTTGTTGGCTCACCTGCTGTCCCAACTTGGCTGAACTACTTTCCCAATTATCAGTCATTGCTGTCTGTACACTTTGTACCATATAAGAAGTCTTTTGCTGTGCAGTAGTAGCCACCATTTGCTGCATCTCTGTATCTACCTTCCTTATACAGTCCATTAGATCCCTCTTATGCGAGGCCAACATATCTTTAATCCGATTATGACTGTCCGTCTGCCAAAGTTTCTGTGCAGTGTTCAAACTTTTGACTGATTCTCTTACAGCTTCACGAATTTTTTCCTCAATCATAGGCTTTAGAGTCACAGCAACAGAATTACTGATTTTACCTATATCTTCATCACTGAGCGGCGCCAAGCCACGTTTGTCATTCTTGCGCTCAGCCTTATTTCTCTCAACCTCAGCACGTAAATCTGGTAACTCCCTCTTTTGTTTAGGCCCAAGAGAATCTGCCCCAGCAGGCCGCTTGACCACGCCCCTTCTGGAAGTACCTTCCCCAGCATCATTATAAGCATTGCTGGCTCCCCTTCTGGAAGTACCTTCCCCAGCATCATCATAAGCCTTGCTGGCTCCCTTAGACCTGACCGACCCAGCAGCCTGATTTGGCACAAACTTACCAAATCTGCGCCGTCCATCACCAGAACCAGTATCTGCCACCTTTTCAGGCTTGTCCGTAGTAGGCTCAGTCCAACTGTCTATCTCCGAACCACTCTGATCACTGGGCAGACGATCCCTGGAATCAAGCTCAACTTCAAGACTCACGTTGCCAACATCGTCCTCATCATCATATCCAGGCTCATACCTGGGGGATTCTACATCATACTGCCTCCTGTCATCTCTTCTATACACAACATGCCGCCGATTAGATCTGCCAGCTTCCAACATCTCAACAGACGGTTCACGCTCCTCCCGCCGAGGTGGGGCAGACGGCCGCTGATACCGCCTTTCGTTTCCATCTCCATTTCCTGATAATAATCAATAATTAAATATTAACATTTTAATATTTTAATATTTTAACATTTTTCATATATAAGACGACATTCAAAACGAAATACTTTACATAAATTATATTTATCAGGGATGCCAAATTTTAATTACTGTTTTCCCGATAACGCGAAAATTTGACGCAATTACACAGTCTGCCTAGACAACCAACACACAGCAATCCAATAACCACCCCAGCAGCACCCATCACCGCCATAACAAAATGCTGCCAACTATTAGTCAACCAATCAATTGAGGAATTATACAAATGTACAAACCAATCTTCTGTCACCTCTACAACAAACGCATTTGAATTAGCAGCCAATTCCGAAAGTTTAGCCTCTTCCACAGACTCCAACACCTGTCCTTTCTCTCCCTTATCCAGCAGATGCTCAAAATTCAATGGTACCTTCAACCAACTATCCTCCAGCCGTTTAGTCTGAACCAGCTGCATTCCTGCCCCCTTATTGCCTAGATATAATCCAGGTTTAACTCTCACGAATACTGGATTTTTCCTACACTCGACAACCATTAACAAGGAAACATTTTTAACTAATCTTGTGAATGGTTCTACAGCAACAATTCTATCATCCATAAACAGAGTAAAATGACCAAGATAACACGGCAAATCTGCTCCTATAGTCACATTCAACCATCTTTTTTTACATACAGACACAAGCTCCATCTCCCCCAGATGTTGTACCAACAAATTTCCGACTTGCTTGATGTTGGAATGAAACAAATTATTCTCCCAACACCCCTGTTCTGCCTGTAAAATCCTTTCCACTTGATGATAGGAAGAAGTTAACTGTAATAATAAAGCACCATCCTCCTCTTTTTTTCGCATCCAAGGAAAGAAATTCTTTTTTTGCAGTTGTAATCCACAAAACTACATCAGGAACGTTGGTATGAAAATAATGCAAATCAGTCAGAAAGTCAGAAAACTCCATTTTTTTCCCCAGTTTTAATCCCAACGAAAACTGTGGAGAAATCGCCAACCAACTTTGGCCACCCTGATTATTAGCATCATCCGCCATATTAGAAAATGTAAACAAAGTTAAATTCACAATTTCAACAGTCCGAAAATAACTAAAATAACGTCTATCTTCCTGTGATCTATTGTGAACTATCACTCGATCAAGCCCAAGCCGCAGATCAGACTCCAGACAGTGTGCCCCAATGAACTGGTCCTCAAGAAAACAACTGTTATCAGGTAACATTGAAATTTGTATATTTTTCAAATAACTTGTAATCTGAACTTCTTGAAAAGTATTAGGCACAAAGGTATATAGAGTTGCTTCGCTTATAATATTGTTCTTTGTTGTCCCAGGAATCAATATACCAAAAATCAGATCAAACGGATAATTAGAACACTTGAAAATTTGTTGTTAAAAAAGGAGAAAAATCAACATGTTTAAAATGGACGTACGGACATTCTGGTAATGATTATAGAGTTGCTACGCTTTCTAAATCGTACCCAACTACTACAGGAATCATCATGCAAAGTTTGAAATCGATAGGACAATTCTAACATGCCTAAATTAACGAACAAAAGCTATCTATCTCGGACGGACGTACGGACGGACGGACGGACGGACGGACGGACGGACGGACCGACCCTAATTATAGAAAAGCTTCGCTTTTAAAAATGGGTTTTTAGATTCAACTCCCCCCTTCTCAAGTGCCCTTAGAGGCCTCTAGGGGCTAGTATAAGTTATAATAGAGTAGCTGTTCTGTAAGAAATAAAAAGTTACACACGCACAAGATATTTTCAGATAAGAAAGTAGAATTTTATTAGAATGATGAAAATTACCAAAAATAGGGGAAAATTTTCAGTTTTGTATGTAGATATTTCACCTTAAAAATGTTTTTTGATGTCATGAATTGTAATAATAATCCCCAAAAAGTTTTATTAACACGTCCACTCATTCACTGACAATAATGGTAATATATGGGGTAATTAGGTGTATAATCATTGGGGATGTGGATCAATTCCTAGTATCTCCTAGCCTAACTCACCAAAAGATAAGCATGAATATTTGTGTTACGTTTTATAATTGTCAGGGAAGGGGGGAACATAAGGCTGTTTATTACATTAGTTCCCAAAGTTTTCTTAATCGTTGGCTCAATAACTTTAGAGACTTTGATTGGTTGGTTCATTAAGTTGAGTTTTCAACCACTTATTGAACTACAGAAGATAATTTTGTGAATCATTATTTGGGATTTACATCAATTTATCGGACATTGTCTTATCCCCTTAGATCCCTTAATTATTGTATAATTGATATAGGTGAATACGTTGTTTGAAGGTTGTACCACTGTCTATAAACATAACTCCACTCATAAGAATTACTTTCCCCACCCTGGGGCTAAATATCAGGCCAACTTTACCCTTTTTTATAGAGTTAACATAGAGCAACCAAAGAAATATTTTGCAAAAAAAACGCGCAGCAGAAAAATAAGCACAAAATGAATAGTCAGAAAACATTTCACATTTTATAGAATTATTTTAGCGAATTGGGAAGGTTTATAACTATTTAGGGGCATAGCCGCTAGTATTTTTATAGATTTGGTATAGAGCGTTTGAAATGACTAAAAAAAGGAGTTAAACTATTTACAAGTAATGGAAAAGTAAATCTTATAACATATTCAGTAAATGTGACGCATAAATGCTGCTAAAATCATCCTTTAAATTCTCCCAGAGTAAAGCCAATCTCAGAAAAACTTCTAAATTCAAAACAGCTACAGAGTTTTTAAACGCCTTAGAATACTAATATTTGATTGGTCTATTCAAATGTTCTCTTATTTTCTCCCTTTCTTATATATGCTTAACTTACATAATTTTAACCCTCATATTAAACCTACAACATTGAATTTAAAATTTTTGGCAATGCTGTTTCACTTGATACATTTTTAAGTCTTAGATTTTAAGTAAAGTATGTGCGTCTGTCTATACTATTATATTGGTCATCAAACAATATAACACATATAATCCTGAGTAAAAATATTCTTTTAAAGGATGCATAAAGCAAAAAAACACCTCTCTCTCTTTTATACTTTTTTCGGTTAAGAGTTCTGCAAAATTTTAGCTTTATGTAGGGGGTAAAATCAATATTTCTTAAGATTAAAACTATGGAATTTATAGATTTGGTGATTCTTATTAATTCTCTATGAAATATTTCATTTATTTTTTTCCAACCCCCAAAAATAATTTCCAATTATATTACCCTCCTTCACAGGTTATCTCAAAGTTGGTTAATATTTGTTTCTGCTTGAATTAATGGGTATTTTTTATGCTATAGTTATTCTTAGATTAGATTTTGACCTTTATGTTTATTTTGATACTATGAAGCACATTTGAATTAGAATTATACACCTGATAAGACATTTTTATGCATTTTCTTACATCTTCTTATTTTGAGTAAAACCTAGAAAAGTATCTTATAACCAACATATTCTAGTAATTTTCAAAATGCGCAAGTTTTAAGTTCTTCCTTCCAAACTCTGTAAATATTAACGCGCCAACAAAAAGGTAGCTAATTTGAAGTACGGCCACCCAAAGACGTATCTCATGTTTAATGAACATTAAATTTTTGATTGCATTGCTGTTGGGCATCTCAAATTTGTGCTCAAACTTATTTACATCTAATTCACTTGCTTATAAAAGAGTGACTATGGTTAGACATACACGATTTCCTTAACAATGTCTTATTGTCCCCCAATGGAAAAATAATTATTAAAACAGCACAAAATGTTCATCTTATATCAGAAGTACAAGACCTTAAGATATTTTTTTATGAATATTGCATTTTACTTTAAAATCATATAGTTGGAGATAGGGTGGAGATACCCTCCCCCCTAAATAGTTTAAAACCTTCGCTGGACCGAAAAGAAGCTTTACTCTAAAGAAGAACCATATCGGTTCAGCGGTTAGGAAGATCCTTTGCTACAGACAAAATAAGGCTTGCTATTATATATAATAGAATTATACATTTATCACTTTTGTAATAGATATTTATAAACTTCATAAAATAACATAAAATCAATTATAATCTCTAGGGGCGAGAATGCTGTCTATCAAACTGTTTTGTCATATCCAACAACCAATGGTAACTAAGTGGAGCAATGTGTCTTTTTTTCTGTTCTTAATTACTCATGAGTTTAGCCTGCTTAAGGACCAAGGAAATCTCACAACTGATGATTTGTATGTCGCTTATCTAACATAGCAGAAGACTGATAATACACATGTGTTGGAATGATTTTCTTGTATTCCCTGGCAAGTTCGAACCCATTAATTCCCTTTTCCTTACACCAGAGAATGAGTGTGTTACGCGGCATTCCTAACTATCTCCGCGCTTAGCTTGTAAACAAACAAAGGCGCGCACATTTTTTCCTTGTTGATTCCCATGTGAAGAGCTACGTGAATAAAAATAATGTATTGGATGGATATACATGCGCTCTAATCCGTGGAAGATCTCAAATAAGCCTTCCTGCTTAGTTTGACGTATAATGTGGTAAGAATTTATCTTAATTCTTAATAATAAGTGTAGTATGGTATATTTTTACGAAGAAATTTAAAACATTAATTTTTCAACAAATAGACCATTTAACTGCTAACTTTTGACATACGAATATTTTCCTTAATTTTATTGATCATTTGAATCTAAAATTATCAATTTCTGATGCTATTTAATATGTTTCGTGCCAATTTAAAGTTTTTTAGAAATTTTATATTTTTAATTAAATTGAAATCACGCAACCTCGATATACAAAAATAACAAACCATTAATATTATGTTATTAATTTTTATATTTTTGTTTTAGATGCACCGTTTTCATGGTAATAAATACACATTTGTAAACATTCACATGTTGGTCATTCGGAGGGCTTGGAGATTAAGATTTCGTGTACGGCAAGGCATGCGTACCGAAACAATGAAAACGAGACAGAACAGATGCGGCTAAGAAAATATCTGTGAAGTTTTGTGAATGTGTTGGTTGTGATACCTTACCACACACTATTATAATCGTAATCAGTACAGTTAATTATTGTGACAATCATGGGTCCTAAAAAGAATAAAGGCGCTCAACTGGGGCTACGGCTGCGCCCAGCCGTCGAGGCCCTAACCAGTGAACTAAATAAAGTGATGAAGTTGGTCAGTGAATCTTCAGAGCTTGATGTTAGACATTTCACTAAGGAGTCAATCCTTGTCCATGACAAGTTCGAGACATTCGATAGCATTATGGTCGGTTTTAGCAAGCTTGGTGTGAGAATCCAAGAGCTTGAGGAGTTTAGTGACATTTATTCTAATATAATTACTGTGCAAAAAGATTATAACGCTCTGAAAGATGCTCTAGATGCTATGGAGGAGCTTAGTGACATTCAAAGTGTTGTTGATTTAGTTGGTGATAATTTGCCTGACCATAAGGCTGAACTATATGATCGTTGCATAAAGATTGTGAAAGTTATTAAAGGGTCATACTTTCCCTTACCAGAACCAATTATAAACACTTTGTCCGCTTTGATGAAACGGCTGGCCGAGGTTAAGCTTGAACCTGTGAAGCCGCCTACAACGACGGCGGGTGCTTCGACAGCATCGCCATTTGTGTCGCCGTTTGGCACACCACAGTTCGGCACCGGTTCTATGTTCACGCCAGGATATATGAATCGTGTCGACGAACGTCTTCTTCCAAGCTTTGACGGCTCAGAGTCAGCCTACGTAAGTTTCAAGGACAATTTTAAAAAGCTTACCGTAGGACAGGACCCGTCATATTTACAGTTATTGTTGAGCAGTGAAAAGGTCTGCAAAAATAAAGAGTTGAGACTTCAGTTAATTCAGATTCAATCACATGAATCTCAATGGGCTTACCTCGACGCACGTTTTAAGTCCAAAACACGTCAGATGCTCTGCCTTTTCAACCAATGGGAGAAGAAGCCTAAACCGTCGGACTCCAACCAGATTGTGACAGTCTTAGCAGAGTTTGGTGGTGCAGTTAGCCAGCTCGAGCAGCTGACTAAGGATGATGATGATGAGGAAGTCACCACAAGCCAGTGGTTGACCATTATTCTTTTGGAAATGTTATCCAAAAAGTTGCCACGTGATTTCCAATACAAGCTCAACCTGGCGTTGGGCTCGATGGATACCCCAAATATTCCTAAGCTATTGAAGATTATAGAGGAGCAGCGTGGCGCCATTTTGATGAGGTGTTCAATCGATGTAGACACCCCCTCCAAGAAGAAAGGTAATCCTGCGGCCGCAGCTACAGCCGTTGGTAAACCTGGGTCTCCAGCTAAGACCAAGAAGAAACAGCCTTGCCCGTCGGAAGGTTGTAACTCTGATCACCTGTTGTTTAAGTGCTCCAAGTTTAGGGATATGTCTGTTCCTGAACGCAAAGTCTTCATCAAGAAGATAGGCGCCTGTTTGCTCTGCTTACAAAAAGGGCATCGGGTGGCCGATTGTCCCAGAGCCGATAAGCTTGGCAGCTGTACCATTGACAGTTGCAACCAGCCTCATAATTCATTATTACATGAATCGGTTGCTAGTGGACAAGTTGCGGCGGTGTATGAGTCACAATTGTTTAGCAAGAACAATTTTATGCTGATGTTGCAACAGGTCCCGGCGTTGGCGGCTGACAAACGTCAAGTCACCGTCAATGCCATGTGGGACAGCGGAGCAAATTTGACGTTGATTTCTAGAAGTATTGCCAAGAAGTTAGAGTTGCCATCTACTGGTCGCACAGCTACTATTTCTCTGGCAGATGGAAAGAGCCAAGCGTGTCCTACAGTCAAGATTTGTTTGGTTGACCGCAACCGGAATTCACATATTCTGGAGGCGGCGGTAGTGCCCAGCATTGGTACTGAAGAAGGGTTGCGTTCTATTGATCCTACAGCCGCCGCCGACATTTTCAACATGAAGCCTGATAATTTTTCTATGGTCGACGGCAAGATTGATGTTTTAATCGGCCATTTAACACCAGCTATGTTCCCGTGTGCAGATAAAATGGTTGGTGATTCTAGACTGTACAGAAGCTTATTTGGTACAGGCTATTTAGTTGTGTCTGCAGATGGCAGGACTGTTGCTAATCCTGTCGCCTGTAAAGCTGTGAAGTTGGAGGTCAGCAAGATGGAGTTCCTGAGTACTGAGAGTTTGGGAATACAGCCGCCATCAATGTGCAGCGGTTGTAAGAACTGCCGTCATTGCGCCGCCATAGCTGCCGGGCAGTCCGCCTTGGATGTGCGTAAGCGGCAGCTGATTGAAGAAGGTCTGACATTAGATCTTGAGAACCATATTTGGACGGCCTCATATCCCTACAAGCAGCCGCCAAGTGTGTTATTTGACAATTCAGAGCAGGCCTATAAGATCTGCTTACGTGACCGGCAGAGAATGATTAAAAAAGGTGAATACAGCACCTTCTGCCAAGTGTTTCAAGAAGCTGTGTCTCGTGGAGTGTATCAGAAAGCTTCGCCAGAAGACCTAGCTTATACTAAGCCCGTGTATTATTCGAGCCTAGTCTGCGCATATAAAGAGTCTATTTCCACGCCGTTGAGGATATGCGCAAATTCCAGCCTCTGCTGCAAGGGGCTAAGCCTCAATAGTATTATGATGGACGGCCCAGTTCCATTATATACTCTGATGCACAATCTTATCCGGTTCAGAAGTTATAAGTGTGCATTCGTGGCTGATATTCAGAAGTTCTATAATTCATTATTAGCTACCTATGAAGATTCTCAGCTGAAACGTGTTTTTTTCGCTGATACAGTTGATGGAGAGCCAGAGGTCTACCTTACCAAAACCATCAACTTTGGTGAGGCTTTGGCTGGAGATATGGCCGTGACCGCCCTCAGACTCACTGGTCGTATTTTTGGTGGACGTTCCCAGCAGGATGTTCAAGATGTTTATGGATCTGAGAAGATTAGAGGTTGTGACGTTGTAGCCCAGCAGGATGTGTGGAGAGATGTTCAGCAACCACTCAGTTCTGAATTTGTTTTGTATCAAGATCCTCCATCGGTCAAATTGGAGACTTGTACTTACGTGGATGACTGTTTGAGCGGTCATAACAGTAAACCTGAAGCTGTCCAGCTGGTCCAAGAGCTGGAGGATATGATTGCACCTGGCAATTTCAAGTTTAAATCTGTTGTTTATTCTGGAGATGATGTTGACAGTGTAAAAGTTCTGGGCCTCGTTTGGGACCCTAAACAGGATAAGTTGTTCCTACCTGTCAGAGCCAACCACGGCGAGAAGATTAAGGGTAGAAAGTTACTAGAGGATCTAGACCTGGAGGATCTCTGGAGAAGTCTACCTGAGTTGATAACTAAACGTGAAGTTTGGAGAATTGTGCAACAACTTTATGACCCAATGGGTCTAGCAGCGCCATTGCTGCTTAAGTCCAAGCTTTGTCTGCGCTCAGTTTGCATACATGGATGTAACTGGGATGATGTTATACCTGGAGAGTTGAGGTCGGAGCTCGTGTCCAGCCTCCAGGACCGTTCGGCACTTGGAAATGTGTCGTTCAGACGTTCGATGGTTCCTGATAAGCCGTTGGGGCTTCCAATGCTTGTTGGTTTCTGCGATGCATCTAACCAGGCCTATGCAGCCATCACCTACCTGAGATGGCCAGTTCCTGGAGGATATGATGTAGTTTTGTGTTGCGCCAAGTCACGTGTCGCACCAGTGAAGATTGAGTCTATACCAAGGTTAGAAATGCTTAGTTGTCTAATTTTGGCCAGGCTTGTGGATACTGTAGCCAGAGCTCTACCTTTCAACATTTCTGGCAAAGTATTTTTTAGTGATAGCAGCTGTGCCCTAGCTCAGCTATCCAGTGACAGTGTTATGTTAAATGTTTTTAACAGTCATCGTGTTTCTGAGATACAACAGTTGACGAGCCCTGAAGATTGGAAATGGGTTCCAACCCAGCACAACATTGCCGATCTGGCAACGCGTGGTTTGTGTACGATTGAGGATGTACAACCTGGATCTACATACCAAGAAGGTCCAAGCTGGTTGCGCCTGGAACAGGACCAGTGGCCCGTTAAGACGGCGGGTGAGGTAAATGCATCCATTCCCGAGAGCGAGCTAAATCCCAAGATGGCGAAGCTCAAGGTAATGTTCACACAGGTAGTGGACAATGATTTCTGGAGGTCCCTGGCAAGAAGGACCTACAGGCAGGCAAGGAGGACTGTAGCCGCAGTTCTTAAGGCTGCCAACTGCTTTAAAACGCTGCTTATCAAGAAACGTGGCGTTACAACAATTGAGGATGATGTTAGCAACAATGATAGTTCTAAGCATTATGAGAACTATACTTTCACAAATACATACATGGATTCTGTTTGTGACCTGTTTTTGACTTCCTTCAACCAAGAGAAGGAGATGACCATGGACGCCGAGGGGAAATTCGACTCCCTTCAACCGTATCATCACAAGGTCCAGGTTTGTTGGCCCATTGTGGGTCATGATGGATGTTATCCTCTTAAGACATTTACAATATTGAAAATGTCCGGGAGAGGAGATGAGGCTCTTGAGGCCGCTGCTGGAGGCCCCAGGAAGATTATGAAGGACAGCCCAGGTGTTGTCTTGCTCAGCCGCCACAACAGGCTGGCGCGGCTCATCCTTCAACAGTCCCACGATGAATTGGGGCATGGAGGCCATCGTAAGACGTTGGCGCAAAGCCGCAGGTATGCATGGATCACACATGGCCGCATGGAGGCTATGAAAGTGGTCAAGAGTTGTGCTGCATGTTCCATTGAATATGCCAAGCGTTCGAGTCCCGCAATTGCTAATATTCTGCCAGATCGTGTCGAGCCCTCTGTGCCCTTCAAGGAGGTGCATATGGACCTTGCGGGGCCGATCGAAGTTACGAAGCCTGGCGTTGGTACCAGGAGTTCCAAGACCAAGTACAAAGTTTGGTTGTTGATTGTGGCCTGTAGATTTACACAGGCTGTGTTTGTTGATGTGTTGACTGATTATTCAACTGAAGCCGTGCTGGTCGGCTTGAGAAAACTTCAGGCGTTTTACAATATGCCTAGAAGGGTTACCACAGACAGAGGCACCAATATGGCCGGTGCCAAGCGAATTATGGATGAACTTTTGAAGGATACCCGAATGCATTTTGAATGGCATCTGGTGCCCACCGCAGCACACTCGTTCGTGGGTACTGTGGAGAGGCAGGTTGGGCTGGTCAAGCGTGTGTTGAACAAGAAGTTGGCTGGTGCTACTGTAACCTTCAATGATTTATTGGTGTTGTGTGCTGAGACTGCAAGAGTCCTGAATTCTAAGCCATTGACCTATGCCACCCAAGGAGATGACGTCAATTGCTGGAGAATAATTTCACCTGCTGATCTGTTAGGCGGCAGGACCAACGATGCAATCTGCACCTTTGAAACAGGTTGTAAAGAGCCCATCACCAGGAGGCTGGAGAACTTGGAGGAGTTGACCCGTCAGTTCCATCAGGTGTACAAGGAGCAGCTCATGCCTGAGCTACTCAAGTCCGTCAAGTGGCGCAGCAACAAGGTGCTGCTCGAGCCGGGAGACGTGGTGCTGATCGACGATAGCACAAATTTGATGAAGAAGTTCAGATTGGGGCGTGTGGAAGAAGTGCGCCCAGGTGGGAGGACCGTAGTTTGCAAGTTCAAATTATCAGATGACGCAGCCGCTACGAGTAACGAGACTTCCGCAAGACGTCTGCTCAAGATCAATCTACCCAAAGTTTAGTATAAGTATCGTTCTTGTTTAACTTTGAATTTTATTTTTACGGTAGATTTATCAGATTTTTTTTCGAAAGACAAAAAACGCAAATTTTAACTCAATTTCGTTTAAACTTTCAAATCGACGCAAGATTTTTTTCATTTGAAATGCAAACTTAAGTTATTTATACGTTTACGCAAGTTTTTTCAATGATTTAAGTCTTTCCGGGACCAGGGATTTTTTTCGTGGAAATTTTCCTAGGTACCTACGCAAATACGAACATTTTTATACTTGTTTGATTGAAATTCGATATGATAAAAAAGTAACACAATGAGATTTTTTACATCATATAAATATTTCTTAAGATTTATTATAATCACATAGATAATTTAATATTATATATATATTAAAATTATTTCTATTTACCTTTTAACCGATGTACCTAAAGAAAAATGCAGATTTTTTTTCGTCTTGAATTAAGTAGATTCTTTGAGTTCGAAGATTTAAGCTTAATAAGACCGCTCTATAGTGTATCTTAGCTCTGTTACCTCGGCCAGACATACTACAGAACGGCAAAACTAAAGCATAAGATAATTTTATTTTGATTGCTTTGATTGATGATTCTAAAGTTTCTTGAATTATTCATGATTCTTTTAATTTTTGATTTGATTTAAACATCACTAATTATGTTTATTTTCAGTTGATGGAGCCCTGCGCCAGAAATCCTGTCGGAAATTATGCAGTATCAAAAAATTGTGATGGAAAGACATAACGCCCGTCAGGATAGCTGGAACATGGCATTATTAATATTTGAAAGATTGGTTAGTTTGTATCTTGAGGGGTTCATTCTAACTGAGGCCCCAAATTGCCTTAATTTTGACTGTATGAATATGTACAAGTTGCTTTCTTCTTAAAACAGAGAGAAATTGCAAACTCAGCATTTAAAGAAGTTCTTTTCTTATAATTGAGCTTTTGTTTTATTTTAGTAATTTAATTTGCATATTTCAATTGCAATTTTATTTTACGCAATGTTGATCCACGAAGATTTAAAATTATGAAATTTTAATTTTCCGATGTTTGATGATTTTTTTTACAGTCATATTTATTTAGATTTAAGTATCTATTTTATTAAACATGTTAGATTTAAGGATTTACCTATCTTATCTAAGAATGTCTAGATGTAAGCCCGAGTATTTTTCCGCTGGAAAAAATGCTTAATTTTGAGAAGTTTTTTATGAAAATTTCACTTTTCTTTTTTAGCAAAAAGATTTAGTAGAAGAAATGTCATTATTTAATCATTCTTTCTTTTGATTAAAAGTTTGAGTTGATTATTTAATTATTGATGCGATTTTTAATATAAAAATCATTTGCCTATTATTATGTAGGTACCTAATCAAAGTTTAGGTACTATTGATTATTAATTCATGTATTCGCAATTACATGGTCTGTAATTCTAACTTTAATTGAGATTATGAGGCCATGATTAATGAGATGTGTGAGTGGTAAATGTGCATTTCATGAATGTTGAATGCTTTTCCCATTCCTTATTCCTATCCTTATGTGGTAGCGGAGTCGGTTTGAGTTATTGTGGTGTTCGTAAGTTACCATAATTAATTTTAGGCCTGATGGCCATGCCATTTTAAACTCTTGTAATTTATGCGTTATGAGATTGTGATTTTGTGGACACTGTCTGCACGCATGATGCTAAGATGAGTTATTGTGTTCGATTCCCAGTGACTAGACGGGTGTGTGTTGGAATGATTTTCTTGTATTCCCTGGCAAGTTCGAACCCATTAATTCCCTTTTCCTTACACCAGAGAATGAGTGTGTTACGCGGCATTCCTAACTATCTCCGCGCTTAGCTTGTAAACAAACAAAGGCGCGCACATTTTTTCCTTGTTGATTCCCATGTGAAGAGCTACGTGAATAAAAATAATGTATTGGATGGATATACATGCGCTCTAATCCGTGGAAGATCTCAAATAAGCCTTCCTGCTTAGTTTGACGTATAATGTGGTAAGAATTTATCTTAATTCTTAATAATAAGTGTAGTATGGTATATTTTTACGAAGAAATTTAAAACATTAATTTTTCAACAAATAGACCATTTAACTGCTAACTTTTGACATACGAATATTTTCCTTAATTTTATTGATCATTTGAATCTAAAATTATCAATTTCTGATGCTATTTAATATGTTTCGTGCCAATTTAAAGTTTTTTAGAAATTTTATATTTTTAATTAAATTGAAATCACGCAACCTCGATATACAAAAATAACAAACCATTAATATTATGTTATTAATTTTTATATTTTTGTTTTAGATGCACCGTTTTCATGGTAATAAATACACATTTGTAAACATTCACATGTTGGTCATTCGGAGGGCTTGGAGATTAAGATTTCGTGTACGGCAAGGCATGCGTACCGAAACAACACATTTATAGGGGCATTTAAAATCAAGTGAACAATACAATAACAATCATCTATTATACTTCATCTATTTTCAAATATTTAGCCTTTGGACCTTTTAAGGAATCGTTTAAATTCGCCGCTAAAGACCCTTTCAAAGTATTTTTATTCAATATGATAAAAATATGATAAAAAGGTAATGTAATTTTGATTCTAAATATGCAATACAAAAGACTGAAATATGGCATCTTTTGAAAAACCATTATGTCTCTTATATAAAATTATTAACGTGTCTATTTTAACACGACGAAATCCATACTCTAATCTATATTCAACAAGGCTCTAAGCTCCATAAGACCACAGAGGGGGGGGGGTCGACCCTCTTCCTTTAATTTAAATTTTAAAAGAAAAAAAGTAAAAAAATGGGAAGCGGGTATATTTTTAAGTTAAGGAGTTTAAGTGCCTTCCTCCAGTTGTGAAACTTCACTGTAAAGGAGAAACATATTGTACCAGTGCAGTGGTAAAAATACTCAGATAAATAGACACACAGACATATATACATCCTGTAACTTTTATATTAGGTTATTCATCTATAGCCCATGTATGATAAACAAAGACAGTTTCTAATTAATGATATAGATTAAGCTATTAAACATTTTTTATTTACCATTCTTTGTAATCTTAAAAGTCTTACTTTTTACATGTAAATACAGAGATTAGGCAATAAGTAAATAAGCTTCGGTGTAATCTGGAAAACACGATTTCATACTTTGTTCTAGAGACGTTAAATGTTGCTTTATCATGGATGAGAATAACGAGAATGCATTGCCTCTTGCACAGGCACAACCAGATCACACATGCAGGACTTCTAGTCAAAGGTTTTGCAATAAAGGTATGATTGTTGCCCTTTTTGAAATTTTAACTGGTTGGTTCATTTAGTTAAATGTCAAAACGGTTCAACTACTAATTGTAATCAATAGAAGGAGGTAATTTTATGTATCATCATTGAGGTCGAGGATGTACATAAATTAATCGGCCATCGTCTTATCCCTGAGAGCGAAAGTACGAAGCAACTCTTAAACTACGAACTTAAGTATTTCTGTTAGTAAGAAAACGTAAATATTCTTAGCTTTTTACATCCTTCTTTATTCCTGATCAAAAAGGTACCCAGCATGAAATCTTAATTGACCGGTTCATTTTAGGGAGTGATTCAAGATTTCAATAATATAAAAAATGCTCCTTTTTGTCATTTAGACAAAACTTTAGGTCTTTTATAAACGTAAGTATGTTAAAATAGTTTTAGTTTATATGTTAGTGATATTGGGGAGGGGTTTGCTTTGCCTAAAAAACTGATATAACAATATTTCAACATGTCGGTTGTTTATATGACAGAAAAAGAATAGATTACATGATCAAAATTGTTCAAAATTTTTATTTCAAATTTGCATTTTTGTAGGTCGCTTTTTTTCGTAATGTATAACCGTATGATACCCTTAAAAATAATCTTGAAGCATTTATATAAGAACACATAGGAATGCTAAGAATTTTTAAACGCATAAAAGGTTTTATAAAGCTTAAAATCCCTATTGTTTTACAAGAAACTTTTTCAATAGAAAAAAAAACATTTTTAATGCTTATTGCAGGTTAGATTAAATAATGGTTAGAAGAACCCCGCAGGTACAGTATCCCATAGGATTGGGCCCATAAGGTAGAAGGGATTAATGGACATGAAGATATAAGAGATACATACATATAGACAGACATCGGCATACTTTCTCATTCTAAAGAGTTGCTAAGCTTACAACCTTATAACTTACTGAAGAAAGAATTACTAATCTAAGTTTCAAAGCAATATTCCATGTCAACATTTAAATTCAAATTTGCTAAAAATAAAAAGAAGTTTGAAATTAACTTTTTGAACATCTAATTATAACAGTTCTTAGCTTACTAAATTTTACCTAGTCGCTGCAGGATTCTTCAAACATGATATATTCTTAAATATATATTTTTTTCGAATGGTCAGACAATCACTCCATACGTTGATTTAGTTTGCATTTAAAAATATATATGAACAATAGATATTAGTAATTATGTTTAGCTAGATTTTTTTCTTTGCGGTTTTGTTTGAAATTTTTGTGTAATATTAATAATGCAATTTTTATGCATGCTTATTTTGATGTATGTTCTTGCAATAACAGCAAATATTAGCTCAGTTAGTGTAGCTTCTCTAATACTAAGTACTAGTATGTTTTATTGGTTTATTTTTGCCCAAATTTTATACCAAAAAATTTAAAAACACCCATGTAGATCATGTCATGCAGACATGCTAGACAGGCGTACGTTTAAAATTTGTATCAAAAGTCAAACTTATGGTAATAGGGGACATTTTGGGACTGCTGGAGACCTGCAGGATCACACATGGAGCCTGAAATTGACTTGAACACTTATATTTTAAATTGATTTGTACTACTATAGGATATTTCAGTATCTTAGCCAAATAAAATGCTTTGTTTAAGTAACAAAAACGGCTCTTTACCTGGAAAATCCTATTTAGATGTCACGAATTTTATTGTTGATTTCTTGGAACACAATTGGATAAATATGCATCTTACAGAGGTCAACACATTTCATTTCTCTCTCTTGGTGTTCCCGCATAATCACCAACAATGACAATAATGGCCATTAATAGCCAAAGATTTAATGATAGTACAGTGAACGATAATTTCTCCATTTCATGTATTGTAAGTCAGTTTTCTATGAATTTTAAATTATATATCATAAATTTTAAACCCGAGGGACCAAAGGCCCGGACTTACAAAACTGGGATCTAGTGGCAATATTATAGAATAGGGAGAAAAATAGGCTAAAACCAACACTACACTCAAACAGTTAAGAAGTTAGAAATATCTTAATAGACAAACAGAAAAATAATGCTGCTATAATAATAAGATTGTTATTGCAATATATTGCTATAATGGTTTATTTTATATTATGCTTACTTGAAGGAGCACTGTAACATTTCAATTGTGTATTATATTTAACCAACATCAGCAATCAGATAACAAGGATGAAAACAACTAATAGAAGCAAGGCTTTCTTTAAAAAATAGAAAAGTATAATGAAATATCGAGATTGTCCTCTAAATTCGAGAAGAAAACAACAAATTTAGTTCCTAAATCTAAAACCATTTATGAAATAAACGGAAAATAAAGGGTGAGTTTTCATATGCCTTACCCCTGTAAAGGTCTCTATCCCAATATAATTTTAATTATCCTGAACAAAAGTAACAAATAAACAAACGAAAACCCCTTTAATTTATTTCAAAATTTGGAAAAGATGTCATGTGCTCGACTAGCAAATTTTGTGCTGCTGTAATAATTTTGACGAATTTATAATGTGACAAACGTGTGGAAATGAACGCACACTCGTATAGATGCATTTCTCAACATCTTGTTTATGATACAAAATTATACATATGATCAAAATAACAGAAACAACAAGGAATCTTCTTTCCATGTGTATTCGGACAAAACTGTTGCCATTCGAATTTTTCGATCGGTTCAGCGGTTAGCGAGATCGTTCGGTACAAACATACAAACACACAGACAAACACAAAGACACACAGACATCCTGTTACTTTATTATAATAATTCAAAGGATTAATGGCATATAAAAGTGGTCGTACGTGACATACTATCAATAACGACACGACTTGATGTTTTTCAAGTTTAAAAAAATATATTCTCTTGGGAGAATAATAGTTATTTCTTTCATCGTATTATAAACGGCTTTCCGCGGATATAGAATGTACAATTATAAGATTAAAACCAGTTTTTTAGCCCCGAGATGCCGAAGGCACGGGTTAAAAAACTGGTTTTAATCTTATGATAGTACATTTCTATATTCGTAGAAAACTGGATATAATACGATGCTAGACATAGTTTTTTTCGTATGGTTGAGAACCGGTTCCTATCCACCGGATTCAAATGAATACGAGAAAAATAATTGTCGACATATATGGATATAAAGATTTAGATATCCTAAAACCATCCCTGAACTAATGAAAAAAATGGTTGAAATTTAGATTAATGTAAAATATAATATTTTCAAAAGTTATCCTTTGTTTTTCCTAATTAAAACAATTAGGGCTTCCTCCATAAAAGGATATATTCTATATTTTCTATCCATTCTTGACTCCATCTTTCTACCTATCCATATACTATATATAAAAAAAATTTGGGGGGGAATTTTTTTTTTAGGGGGGTGGGTATTTTTCATCATTTGGTGGGTTGGGGGTGTCACAACCCCCAAGAAAATAGCATAAAACCATCCCAGGACCAGTAGGTATATTCCCTGAAGAGTAGAGCCCAATCGGTTCATTGGTTACTGAGATCTTAAGCTTCAGACAGACAGACGGACATCGCATTTCTTTGTATCATAGATATCTTTCTATCTATCCATCTATCTAGAGTTGCTATGCTTTCTAATTCGTACCTAACTACTACAGACATCACCATGCAATGGGACAATTCTAAATTAACGAAAAAAGCAATCCTTTGCGGACGTACGGATTGTACCTAATTATAAAGAAGCTTTGCTTTTTAAAATGTTGTACTAAAAATGTCTTCCTTTTTTAGGGAAGGGTGGGGTGAGGTGAGGTGGGGGTGGGTGAGGTAAACTGACAGCCCGTTTGGAACAAAATTAGTTCTAATCTAAAAACAGACATACTTCCAACTGCTTGACAACTAAAAAAACTTGATTCTTTGTATTGCCCTAAAAGTGCAATAATTTTTGGACCTTAATTGCAAAAAATGGTGAAATGAGTGATTTCATGCCTTTTAAATTCATCAAGGTTTGTCAGCCGTCTGATCTTGCATCTTATAAATTCTAGAAACGCACGCAGCTGCGCCTCTGGCTTCTAGGCTCTATTAACCCAAAAATTAAGGAAGGGGACAGACAGAAAAAAAGCCTAAAACTATTCCAACTTGGATCTTAAAATGTAAATTCTGAATCTTTCCTTGAACATATATATTGCTTACCTAAAGTTGGAGTATTTGAGCCATTCCAGGAATGTTTATATAACTTTGAGTAAAAGTATAATATACAGTCCATTGTCCCCTCCCTACCTTCCCAACCGCTTACTTATACTGTATGCTTCATGTATTTGTCTTTTTGAACCTAAACCAAAAGCGGTCATCGAACCTTAAGATTCATGATAATTGGGCTGCACCAAAAATAGCTTCTTTAAGTCATGATATCAACATAGATAGATAGATAGACAGAAAGTTAAACAGATACCTAGCAAGATAGAAAGATTTATCTATGTTTATAAACTCAAAAAGTAAGATAATTTTTCTCCCTTTTGAACGCCTAAAGTGCAATGTTGTTATAATAACAACACAAACAGTTTCAAATGATAATGGGCAAAGCCACAAGTCAATCTCAAAGTACTCCAAAAAAGCGTTCAGAAAATAAACATTTAATAATCAAGAACATTCACTCTTCATATTGGCATAGCTTGGTGCAAATGTTCAAAAAGTTATTTTGGGTGTTTCAATAAAATAACGAGAAAAATATAAAATTAATAAACACTGTGCTTTTTAATCGACATTGCATTTAATTAGAACGGCTTGTTTATAATATGATAACTTTAATTTCGAATTGAGTGCCTTTTCCCTTTATAAGGACTCTTTCTGAAGGTCAAATGAAATCTTTTTAATCCCGAAAAAAATGAAATACCTAAACTTACCCCCCTCAAACAAAAATTCCCCTTTATTTTATAACACTAAAATCAAATGTGATATTGGCATACCTCCCTTCTCCAGGGCCTCTAGGGGCGTAATCGCTGGTTATATAAAAGGAAACGGACATGGGCAATTGTAGATCAACCATGCAGCGAACAAGAAAAAGTGTTTTCGTGTACCCATCGATTTGATGGACTATTAGTCCATCTGATGGGCATGGACACGCAACAATCATACTGTACTCAAACACAGGGATCTATAGGGATACATCAATGGTCGAAAACTTAATGTACATCCCAAATGATTATACACAAAATTATTCCTTCTCTAGATTATAATTAGTGGTTAAAATGTTTGGACACTCAACTTTATGATCAACAAATCAAAATTAAATAAAAATCCCTAAAGTTGTTGAGCAAACGAATAGAAACGTTATTATAAAACCTTGGCGTTTAGTGTATTAAACATCATAATTTCCCCTACGTCCCTGACTCAAACACAAATAGACAACAGCATTCTGAAAAAAGGTAATTGTGTCTTATGTAGTCATTGGGCTGTTTATTATAATAGTCCCCAAAGTATTATAATAACGGTTTCTTATTGGTGGGCTTTACAACTTTGGGGACTTGTTGTAAATCTACAGGGGTAATTTTGTGTATCATCATTGGGGATGTTCATCAATTTATCAGCCATTATCTCATCCCTTTAGCTCCCTGGTCTTATGTCTTGGAGTGACGCAGCAATATCAAATTTTCAATAATTTAGAAGAAAAAAAAAACATTTTTCAATAAAAATAAGGAATTTAGAAAATTAAATGACCAACTTAATTAAAACATGTTTGTGTTTTTGTATTCACAAGGGGAATCTTGAATAAATACCATTTGGAAATTTTTACAGAATAAAAATAATAACAAATGTATATTACAAAAAAAGCACAATAAATAAAACTCAAAATCACATTAATAAAAATAACAAAAACTATCACATTATTTTTAGGTTTACATAGCTAATTAAATCCTTATACTAAAGTGATACACTGTGGGCTAGAATTGAATCAAGACAAAAGTAAGTGCCGAGCCCTGGGACTTATGTGTGGTGAAAATAGACATAAAACCATGATTATTCCAGGTAAAACCAAAATATTTCAGCGGGGGCTTTTTGAGAAAATTAGATTTAAAAATTTCAAGTTCAATTTTCACCCCCTAGGAGTTGCCGCATAATCATGACAAGAAAAGCAAATATTATTTATTTTAAATTTTGAACAATTTTGCTTTTATGAAGTCTTTCATAAAACCTCTCTATATATGATTTATTTTAGGCTGAATTTTCGTGACCTTTGCAAAGCAATTGATAAAAATGACCATTAATTAACTTCCTTTTGGAGTGGTTTTATGAAGAACATTATAAAAGCAAATTTGTTCAAAATTTAAAATAAATAATATTTGCTTTTCTTGTCATGATTATGCGGCAACTCCTAGGGGGTGAAAATTGAACTTGAAATTTTTAAATCTAATTTTCTCAAAAAGCCCCCGCTGAAATATTTTGGTTTTACCTGGAATAATCATGGTTTTATGTCTATTTTCACCATACATAGGTCCCAGGGCTCGGCACTTACTTTTGTCTTGATTCAATTCTAGCCCACAGTGGATAGGATGTCTATTTGTCTAAGTGTTTGTCTGTGTGTTTGTACAGAAGGATCTCGCTAACCGCTGAACCTATCGGGTTCTCCTTAACAGGGTAGCTTCTCATAGGTCCTGGGAAGGTTTATAACTATTTTGGGGTAGGGTACCACCACCCTTCCAAGAGAAATAAAATAAATCGAAATTGGTTTTACGTTTCTCGATTTTACAAAGAGATTTCAACGCAACATAAACGTCAACCTAACACAGACATATTTAAAAGATAATATAATATGCCCAACTTTTTAAACTATGCTTACAGTAGCTTGAAAATAGTGTAATTATATCCTTAAATAAAAGCAACAGGAAGTAAAGAGTCTATTTGTCTGTCTGTGTATGTAGCAAATGATCTCGCAAACCGCTGAACCGATTTGATTCTTTTTTCTCATATCATGTACAAAATTGTTGTCAAAAAAATTAATAAACAAAATAAGCTAAATTGGCGAACGGACTTTTTGGTTACGGTTATAGAGTTGCTACGCTTTCTTAATCGTTACTAACTGTTACAAAAATCGCCAATCAAAGTTTAAAATCGAGAGAACAATTCTAACATGCCCAAATGAACAATAAAGGTATCTTTTTTTACCCTTCGCATAGTACACATAAATTGTTACTACATTTACTGCTACACTTTTTTAAAAAAAACAAGGATGACTTATATAAAAGCAAAGCTCAAAAATTTACAAAATCGATTTATACTTAGTTATCAAAACAAACTGCTAAAAAATTTAACTATGCCTAGTTTTTTAATTCTTCACCGAAAATCTTGTCCGTTTCTTCTTTCAAAATCTGTGCCCGAATGTTCGTGAAGATTGACTTTATATTGTCTTTATCTAAAACACAAAAACAGTATTATCCTTTATTAGTAACAGAATGTTTGTGAGTCTATCTGTGAGGATCTTGCACTCTGATGAAGCGATACAATGTAATTTCTCATGGAACTTTGGGGGAGGGGGAATCGCCAAAGAAAAAAACCCTTAAAACTTGTAGCAGGCTAAAATAACAATACCCCCATTATCCGACCCGTCATGTATGTCATGACATCATTATTTTTTCCCATTTACACTTGACATAGTTTTAATCATTATAATTTATTTTTTTCATGTTTTTATGTTGTTTAATTTGAAGTTATAACTTCCAGACAAAGATTGTTAGATTAAATGCCTACCATTAGCACATGTATAATGTGCAAAAACGCTTCTACCGTCCTCAATTTTGTCAAAAAACATTTGCTTTATAAACTCTCCAGCCTCCTCAGAATTCTGCTCAGGACCTAGAAATATTTTGATATACAACAACTGAAGTTAATTTGATGTATATTTTACAGAGAATAAAGACATATATTTTTATTTTTAATAATCCTTCAATGTTCTCTAAAACCAAAAAGGCTGCCTTTTTTGGGACACCTCAAAAATTTTATGACTAAAAATCCAGCAAAAATTAATTTGCTTTGTAAACATATAGGAGCAGTTATTTATCGCATCGTATAGACAGCTTTCTGCGGGTATTATGAAAGATTATTAGATTTAAACTTTGAGCCCTCGCAGATAACAAAACTGGTATTATATATTGGCAAGCAATAGGGCTTTAATTGAAATCTCTTATGGATCATTCACAGGTATGCCGCTGGTCAACTGTTCACCCAATAACAGAATAGCATTGTCTAACATATGTATATCCGCCTCATGTGCGGATTTTGTTCCTTCCCTGTTCTTTCTCCGCAGTTGAATTTCCCCAAAAGTTAATCCTTGCAATTTTAAGCAACTGTCTTTAAGTATAGCGGGCCTTTAATTTTCATTTCTTTGTCTCATTGTTCTAAACTGTAAATTCAAAATTCAAAAGCGTCACTTGTATTTTGATCTTGAGGCTACAAACATCTATTGTTAATATTTCTAGTGACAGAAAACAAACAAAGTATATTTATTTTTCGTTACAAAGATTTTTAATACTTTAGCAGAAAAATGAAATAACTTGATGTCCTTTATTCTTTGAACTGAAAGTGTTTGGTGTTCATAAGTACATTTGTTTTAGCGTATGAAAACGTAGTCGCTTTTGGATATGGTCTTACTTGTTTTATATTTTACTAGCGGCTACGCCCCTAAAGGCCTCTAGGGGCACTTGAGGAGGAGAGAGTCGAATTTAATAATTTAATTTCTTATTTTAGATTTTAAAAGAAAAAGTAAAAAAAAATTTACGTTTGACGTTTGTTTTTCGTTGAACTCTCTTTCTAAAATTGAGAAATTTAAAAAAAAATAATTTCTCTAGGGAGGGTGGTGGTACCCTCCCCGAAAATAGTTATAAACCTTTCCCAGGACATATAAGAATCTACCCTGTTAAGGAGAACCCGATCGGTTCAGCGGTTAGCGAGATCCTTCGGTACAAACACACAAACACACAGACAAACATCCTGTTACTTTATTATAAGGACTAGCGGCTACGCCCCTAGAGGCCTCTAGTGGCACTTTAAATGTTTTTGTTTGTTAAAGTTAATTTTTTATGTACGATACCACCTTATTTGACGTTGAAGTCTCCCCTAAATTTTTAAAAATTTCGATTTTTTTGTCATTTCTCTTGGGAGGGTGGTGGTACCCTCCCCCAAAATAGTTATAAACCTTTCCGGGACTTATGAGAAGCTACCCTGTTAAGGAGAACCCGATCGGTTCAGCGGTTAGCGAGATCCTTCGGTACACACAGACAGACAGACAGACACACAGACAGACAAACATCCTGTTACTTTAGTATAAGGATATATTCGTGAAATTAATATTTGACCATAATGATAATTTAAAGTTAATTTTTGTTGTGTAGACATGTACCCTTTATAGTGTCGCTGTGCTGTCTTTAATACACGGAAAAGATCTATTTCATAACTATTTTTCTCTTATAATTTTCTTATAGAAAGTATAATATGTTTTTTGATTATTAATTCGATTTTATTGTTGTAGCTAACGATTAAAAAGTTTTAGCCTTCAACAATAAAGTATAACTTTATGGATCAAGTGTTGTTTTGTTTTAACAATAGGTTAGGTCGTTCGAAATATAAGTCGTCATAGAGCCTATCGGGGCTTATTCCGACATCTCATTTTATTTTAATATTCGTTGTAAATTGTTTGTAATATGATTCTATAAATGAGTTTTCAGTATGGCTGAGAATGAGTTTTTATCCAGTGCACATTGGGGCAAATCAACCAAAAAGGGGATTTAATTATTTAGTACCCTTAAAATTCATCTCACAAAAATTTCATTTTATACTTTTTTGTAGGTAATTTAACAACAAACAAATTGGCTTTTATGTTTTTTTTCTGTCATTTGAAAGGAACATGGAGATAAAGGTCATTTTATGAAGGTAGATAGAAAATTACCAGATTAACCCCTCCCGAAAATAGCCCCCCCTTACCCTATCCATCTATCTATCCATCAATATATCCATCTATCTATCCATATATCTATCCATCTACCTATCCATCTATCTATCCATCTACCTATCCATCTATCTATCCATCTATCTATCCATCTATCCATCCATCTATCCATCCATCTATCTATCCATCTATCTATCCATCTATCTATCCATCTATCTATCCATCTATCTATCCATCTATCTATCCATCTATCTATCCATCTATCTATCCATCTATCTATCCATCTATCTATCCATCTATCTATCCATCTACCTATCCATCTATCTATCCATCTATCTATCCATCTATCTATCCATCTATCTATCCATCTATCTATCCATCTATCTATCCATCTATCTATCCATCTATCTATCCATCTATCTATCCATCTATCTATCCATCTATCTATCCATCTATCTATCCATCTATCTTTCCATCTATCTATCCATCTATCTATCCATCTATCTATCCATCTATCTATCCATCTATCTATCCATCTGTCTATCCATCTATATATCGATCCATCTATCTATCCATCAACTATTCATCTCTTTATCCATCAACTATCAATTTATCCATCCATCAATCTATCCCTCTATCTATCCATCTGTCTATCCATTTACTTATCCATCTATCCATCCATATATCTATTCATCTACCTATCCATCTATCTATCCATCTATCTATCCATCTATCTATCCATCCATCTATCTATCCATCTATCTATCCATCAACTATCTTGAATTTCGTGTTTAAATCGTCTAATTAGGGGTTTTGGTTATCAGAGCAATATGAGATTTTTTAGTAGCGCAGCTACCCTATCACTAGCTTTTTGGGCACTTAAAAGTGTAACTATGTCAATTGTAGTCCAATTTTAGTGTTCAAAGTGTCAAATTTGGGGTCATGTAATTCATTTCAGTAGGAGGGGAGGGGATGGTGTAAAGGGGGTGGATGGGGATCCTTATTTTAGCAAGCTACAAGTTTCACTTTATTTTTATGTTTAATAAATCCATTATAAATGTGGGCATGATTAACATAAATTTTTATTAACCAATATCTATATTTATAATGATATTATGATTCTTGTTTACTGTTCATATGAATACTAGCGGCTTCGCTCCTAGCCTCATGGGGATTTGCCCCAAGAGGTAATTAAACAAGGATGACAACATCCATGAAAGAAGCGAAGCTCTGAAATGGAAGGACAAACAAACATTAACACTTGTGAAGTGTCAGAACTGAATATCAATGCATGTCTATACAAAATTGTAATTAAAACTGATTAAATACATGTTACTGTTTAAGGACATACTGACGTTTTTAGGACTTGATTATAGAGTTGCTTCGCTTATAACATTACACCTTATTGAAATAGGAATCAGAATTCAAAAAATCAGATGAATAGGATATTTGTAACATTCAAAACCATTATTTGTTGTCAAAAAAGTAAAAATCAGCTTGTTATAAATGGATGTACGGACTTTCTGGTAACGATTATAGAGTTGCTGTGCTTTCTAAGTCGTACCTAACTGTTGTAGAAATCAGCATGAAAAGTTTGAGATCGATAGGACAGTTCTAGCCTGTTTAAGTTAAGTAAAAGAGCTATCTGTACCAGACGTACGGACGGACCGACCCTAATTATAGAAATATGAAAAAATTGAGGAGGATTTTTATTTTTGAAAAAGAGCTTTAAACAACCACAGGACCAGTAGATATATTACCCGAAGAGTAGAATTCAATCTGTTTAGTGGTTAGCGAGATCTTAAGAGATGGGCGGACAGACAAACAGACATCAAGATACTTTGTATTATATATTAACACCTAGGGATCTAAGGAACAAAACAATAACCGATTAATATGTACATCCCCAATATTGATACATATTTAATAAATTATATTACAAAATTATTTGTCTGTAGATGACAATTAGTGGTTGAAAAGTTTTGACACTTATCTTAATGAACCAACCAATAAAAAATCAATTAAATTTCCGGAAGTTCTTATGCTAACGAATATAAAAACGTTATTATAAAACTTTGAAGGTTGGGGACTAGTGTAATTAACAGTCCCCTCCCTTTCTAAATAAAACCGCTGACATTAAACATGAATACCATGTAACTACATAATTTAAAAACAAAGCATTACCAATAGACAGACAGATAGACTACTTGCTAATTCCAATTTAGAATGATTATAAGAACCTCACGTTATTTGCATATTTACTTTACCTTTCCGCAGTGAGGTAGGGGACATTGGGCTTTTTATAACACTAGTCCCAAAAGTTTTACAGTTGTTTGTTCAAACGTTTTAACTACTAATTTTAATCTACACAAGGGGTAATTTTGTGTATTATCATTGGGGATGTACAACAATTTATTGTCCTTTGTCTTATCCCTTTAGATCCCTGATATATGTAATAATCTTTAGAAACGATTATTTAGTTACATTAAAACATCAAACATAAAGAAGTTTAGATTTAGGTTTAGCCCCCCCCCCTCTCCTTCCCATCATTTAGTGGAATAGAACTTGAAAATACTTATTATTAACTTTAATTCTAAGTCAGAATAAATATTTCCCAATATGTCTATGTTTTTGTGTCTTTTATTTATTTGAATTATATCTTAAGTTTTGACTTTAAAAGTGCATTTAAACGCTTTTTCTTACAAACTTTTCGTGCACTTACGTTCAGAAAACAGACTAAAAACCCCTACGGGGGCGCAGGGGGGTAAGTGAAACCAGTACTGGCGATTAAAATATGTCTTTGGGTAATCAAATATCGTTTTTTTAGCCGGCGACACCCGGCGAAAACATGTTTCCTCTTACTGTGATCTTAAAAGTTGATTAAAAAACAAACAAAAAAAACTAAAATCTTGACTTCAACTAGAATTATTTAGGACTAATTTCTTCAATTTGTGTTTTTTTCTTTTATAGTGTCAAAATATATGTAATGCATGACTCATCAAAAGTTATTTTGTCTAATTACGTTAATTCTAAGAGATTTTATAATACTTTTAAAATTGTTGGTGAAACACAAAAAGTATGCCTTTTTCTGTAAGAAAATTTTTGCATTTCTTGACTTCCATGCATTAGAATGCTTACTTGAAAAGCGTATTTTTACGATTCCTTTGAAATCTGATGTACATTGGGTATGATAATACTCATAGAATGTTTAAACTTGATTTGGGGGTGGTGAATTGATGCCCCTTCTTGCCCCTATGTGCAGTGTTATCAATAAGTTTAAAAGCTATACAGGAATAGTTATTTATCGCACTGAGCAAACAATAAGACTGTGATTTTCTTACACTACTTTTCATAGATTTTCTAAAATTAATATTTTTAGTTCATTTATATCAGTCTTATTTTATTGCTAAGTCTTTATTATAGATGGTTTTATGCAGATGAAAAAACATTAAAAAAATATAGAATTGATTCAAGTTCTCTTAATCCCAAGGTTAAAGTAAGATTAGGTAATGTTATTTAGGATACACGTATCCCCACAGGGTTAGGGCAACCCTTGCACAGGCCAAACAAAGTTGGGACCCACCACAGTGGGTTATGTACCCAAATATTTATGTACCTGTATATTCTGGATAATGATCTGCAAGTCTACTCTTCATTATTTTCTCATCAAACAAATCTTTCTTATTCAGAAACAGAATAAATGCACTAATGGAGTAAATATCATTATCAGTATTATCAGGTATGGAGGGGACATTGGACTGTTTATTGCACTATTCCCCAAAGTATTTTTTGTTGACTTTTATTTAAATTTGATTGTTTGGTTCATTAAGCTAAGTGTCCAAATGTTTTAACTACTAATTCTAATCTACAGAAGTAATCTAAAGGTAATTTTGTGTTTCATTGTTGAAGATGTATATCAATTTATTGGTCTTTGTCTTTCCCTTTAAATTCCTGAGTATTATAAAGCGGTCTAAATAAGATGGTAAGACAAAAGAAAATTTACTAATATAGAGTAACATCGCATATTATGGGTATGCCATTTAACTGAGAGTTGAACATTTCCGTCCTTGCGGGCAGAGGATGTCAGCAAACCTGGCAGGGTCATCTAGTTAAGAGCAAAAATAACTTTTTGGCTCAAATAATACTTTAAAAAGATGCTTGTGGATATACTTACATTTTATCACTTTACTTAAAACTTTATGTCTAATGATATTTCCTTGCTAAAAACATTTTGTTGGAGCAAACTTCTTTGAAAACTAGTAACGACTCATCCAATCTCTTCTGAAAAATAAAAGAATATTGTCGAAATTTTTGTAAATTGTAAATTTGTAAAATTTGTAAATTAAGAGTTTAAAGATAACATTAAAGCATTAATGATATATTTTCTTTATTTATTATGTTAATTTCTTTTTCAAATCAAGTACTGTGTACATCATAATTGTGGTTCCCTTCTCAAATATCTTTTTAAGGGAGTGTAATTTCTTCCAATTTTTTATACACCGTATTTAATATCTCCCTCCCTTCCCATCAAAAGAAATTGAACGTCTTTGTAGGATTACCTGTTTCCAAGAGTTTAATAACTTTATACTGTAACTTACCCTATTGTTTGCAGCATTAAGATCTAAAGATGGATCATCTAGTATTTGATCATACTCGCTTATTGCTAAAAAGAAAAAAGATGTTATTTTAGTGTCTACTATCTATTAGTAAAACTACTCTATAATTCGAAATGTCCGTCTGTCCATCTGAAACGATTTGTAGGAAATATGATTTTCTCGCCTCCAATAAAAAGATAGATGGCTGAAACTGTGAGCGAATAGCAATCTGGCCATTATGCAAAAATTCTACAACTCCCTATGTCCGTCTATATCTGATTGTTTGTGCTTGATATGGATCTTTGGAAACATGATTTTCCTAAAGCTAGATTTTTAAAATCTACATCTCCTCTTTAACACACTTCTGTCGTCTTTATGAATGTTGTCATTCTTGCTTTATAATCATAGGGAGTATACCAGGGATCTAAAAGGATAAGAAAATGGTGATAAACAAAATTACTTAATTAACTAGGTTACAATTATTGGTTGAAACATTTGAACACTAAACTTTAAGAACCAACCAATCAAAACTCAATAAAAGTCCCCAAAGCCAAAAGCAATAAGAAAATATCCCAACTTCATAATTTAGAATAATTTATTTTTTTGTTAAATTTGTACGATTCTAGTTGAATTTTAGTAAAAGAATTTTTTTAAGCTCTTACCCACTCTTTCCGACTAGGATATTAGTATTTTTTACTTAAATTTTACATAACAAAAAGCTAATTTTTGGGTTGTTTTAAATTAATAGAGTTATTCCAATTTAAGGTGAATTATAACTAAATTATATAATACCTTGACTCAAATTTTGTATATTTTTAGTATTTAGGTTATAGTAACATTTGTAATTGTTTGTATATAGTAGTTTACAAGAATTAATTTTAGACACTGACATGATGGTTCACATTTCCAACTATACCCATACATACCATAAATACTGCAACCTTGGGCAATGTAGTATTGCAGTAACCAATGATCTTATTTAGAGAGGTGCTGTTGTTACTAATTGAAAACTATTTTCAATGCCCAGCCCATGATATGGTGTCATCCATTGAATGGCGTGGAATAATTTTTTTTTCAAAGTACCCAGCTTTGATCTATCTGGGTATTCTTTAAATCAGAATCATATCAGAGGTGCCATATTTACCCTTTATGTATATAATTTAGGGATTTTCAAAACAAAAATTGAAAATATCTTACTAAAATTTAGTCTTTTTACACTAATCTTAGCCAATTATGGGTTTAAAACAACCACTAAAACAGAGTTAGGTTTTTACTCTAAAGAATTTTTATACAGAAATCCCTATAATTTTAGTAAAATTTACTTCGTAAAATTTTACTGATTTTGGCTAAAATTTCCGAAATGAGGTACTAAAATTATGGAGTTGGAATTTTTATAAAACTTTGGGGACTAGTGCAATAAACAGCCCAATATCCCCTCCCACCCTGGATTATACAATACATAAATGGTTACCAGCTAGATAAATGAGAGATGTGACATCATCAAAGCATTGAATCCATTTCTTACGTTCACCTTCATCAATTGACTATGGCATCTCATATTTTGATACAAGAAAATGTAAAACTAAATTTGAATATTTGCTGCTAGTTTAGTTGATTTTCTAAGTTAAAAAGGGGCATTGCCTTTGTTACAGTTAGGATGCTATACATGGTAGTTGACAGCCAATATTTTTTGTAGTTTTAAAAAAGAAAAAGTAAACAAAATTCTTGTTATTTCAAATATGAGGAGGATGGGGTAAGAGGAGAATTAGGGGTATATATATATATTGTGAGGGTGTTTTCACCCTCCCGTAAAATAGTTCTAAAACTTCCCAGGGCTAATGAGAAGCTACTTTGTAAAAAAAAGAGACACATAATTTGCGAGATCCTTCGGTACAGACATACATTCACAAATCCTGTTACTTTTAAATAAAAATAATTCTTTCTTTGTTCATTGAAAATAATGCTGTAGTCAGCTGTGCCTCGTTGACCGCCAACATCTATTACTCTAAAACAATAAAAATTTGTTCAATGGATATCTGTAGTAGGGCCGTATTATTGATGGCTTTAAGATAAAAAAGCAATACTAGATATGATTTTATCATGGCCCATATCATAGGTCCCAGGGCTCGGCACTTACTTTTGTCTTGATTCAATTCTAGCCCACAGTGAGTAAGGTTTTGTTGCATCGAGGGTTTAAATAAGATGGAAAATGTTATAAGGCGATATAATACATGCTTTCACAGTGTGGCTTAAAATCCCTTATCTAAAGCAACTTTGTAATAAAATTCTTATTACATGTATTATAGATAAATTATAAGGCCTACCTCAAAATTTTCTTTTTAATTTCAAACTCGTATGAATGAACACCTGATGTGGGTATCCTGGCATTCAGAATGTCCTAAATTTGAAAACAAAATTTAAAGCGATTAATACTCTAAAATTTCTACTTCTACAGTCGGTCCCTTCTAGACCTTAATCTTTCAGGGTAGGGGGGGGGGGGGTGTAATGAGTTGCGCACTTAACATGGCAGCAGTAGGAACAATTTTCAATTATAGCCAGGACGCGTTGTTAGGCTGAGATACAAACCTATCACCTCCCCGATAACAACCAAAGGGGCTTTATGTTGAACCGATATATGTACAAAAGGTTAGTGTTATTACCTTGTCAGTTGGAACATAATTTGGTTGGATGATTCTGTCAATTTCATCGAAAAAACTATAGATAAAATAATTTAAAAATAATGTTACTTTAAGTTTGTCCTAGCGGCTTCGCCCCTAGTTTCTAGGGACTTTGCCCTAAGAGTTTTTTTTTTGGCGAAATACGTAAAAGGACCAAGGAAATCTTCTACAAAAAAAAAAAAAAAAAAAAAATGGGGGTGGGGATTTTTTGTTTTTTTGGGGGGTTGGGGGTGTCACACCCCCCAAGAAAATACCCTAAAACCACCACAGGACCAGTAGGTATATTCCCTGAAGAGTAGAATCCGATCGGTTCAGTGCAGGGGCGTTCTAGCTTTTTATTTTGGGGGGGGTAAAACATTTTTAAGGGGGGGGGGGGTAAAATGGCGCGCGAAGCGCGCCGCAAATTTTTTTTACCCCCCCCAAAATTTTTACCCCAGGGGTAAAATTTGCTTGGGGGGGGGGGTAATCACCCCCCCTGAAATCTGTTGGCAGGGGTAAAATTTGTTTACCCCCCCCAAAATTTACCCCCGGGGTAAAATTTTTGGGGGGGTAATTTAAATTTTATCAAAAATTTAGTATTAAAAATGCGCGCGAAGCGCGCAAAATTTTTTTTTGTTAGAGATTTTCTATTTTGGGGGGGTATTTACCCCCCCAAAATTGTTTGGGGGGGGTAAATACCCCCTCCTAAATGGTTGGGGGTAAATTTTAAATAAGGGGGGGGGGTAATCGCCCCATTACCCCCCCCCCCTTGGACGTCTATGGTTCAGTGGTTACCGAGATCTTAAGGGACGGACGGACGGACAGACAGACAGACAGACGGACGGACGGACAGACAGACGGAGAGACATCGTTCTACTTTGTATAATAGATATCTATACATATTGTATTAAACAGCAAGACAAACAAAAGGAATAAAAAGACAGACTTAAAAGCAAAGTTCTTCAGTATTAAAATTCAAGAAAATTGAAACTAATATTAGATATTACAATTGTCAAAACATGGCTTTCTTACGCTTATTTATATGATCAATTTTACTTTGTGTTTAAGGAGCAAAAAAATGGGTTATTTAGTATTTTTTAGGCAACTTTTAAAATAAATCTGGATTTACCTAGATTTTGGATGCTTATAAATGGTCTTATAGTGAACTTTATTTGAAAATATTATTTTTCAGATTAATGTATGTCATATTAACTTACTATTGAGCAGAATCTGGAATTTGAATTTCTAACTTTGCTCTGTTCTGGAATAGATCCTGCAAAAAACAATTTTGTGTTAATTCTGTATGAACCTTCTCGAAAACTATTCTTAGCTCTAAGTGTAAGTTTTTAAATAACAAGGAGAACAACATTCCTTAAAGCGAAGTTCTAAAACAATAAGACAAACGAACATTAAAAGAATTGAATAAGCAGAATATTATTGCATAAGTGTCAAAAAAAACTTCTTGAATACAAAATAATTATAACATACATAAAATTGTTGTCAAAAAGTAAATGGGTTTACATACTTTCTGGTAACGTTTATAGGGTTGCTACGCTGTTATAGGAATCATCATGAAAATTTTGAAATCGACAGGACAACTATAACATGTCCTAATTAACGAAAAGAGCTTACCGTTAAACAAAAATAGCTAACTGTCCCAGTTGAACCGAACCTAATTGTAGAAAAGCTTCGCTTTAAAGATTATTTGATATCAGCAAAGCTTTTGACTGAATATTTAAAATCTGACCTGGATTCCCTGATCACACCATAATTGTTTAATAAATGCTATTTGGTCATGTTGTAGCAAATCTTGTCCCTCGGAAGATATTTCCTTTATAACTTTGGCAGCCGCCTACATAGGTATTTATTAATAGTATTGGAATAATACACGGCAACGTTGTTGAAAAGAGACTATCCAAGGAAAAGCACACAGCTCAATTTGTAGGAATATATTTCGATTAGGTCACATCTAATCCTTGTAAACCTTCTTTATCATAATTCTTTAATGTACAAAGGTTTGTTTGAAATAGTATTAAAAAAATCTGCCTAATCTTATCAAATTAAATCCATTACACTTCTTGATCGAAAGAGATTTTTTTGATTGATAGGTTGCAGGCTATTTGAAATTAGGTCAAGACAACCCATATTATAGATAAGAAACAAATACCCCCCCACCCCTATATTTCTTTTTCTAATAAATGAGGAAATACACTAGTTAGGACTTAATCTACCTCAGGACAATAATGACTCAATGAGTAACTTAAGAAATTCATTCCAGCCTAATTAGGGATTCGAACCCACAGCATTTTTAGTTGTATTTACTTAAACTTGACGGTGGATTAAATATTATGATTGTCAAGTCATGTGACAGATCATCTAGGCTACTAAAAGAACTTACTGTATTTCTTTCAGCATCACTTGCAAAATCAGCATTTAAATAGTCTTTTGACAGCAGCAAGATTTGCATTCCTAAACAAAATTTAATTACTTAATACTTAATTTGAAAGATTTCAGAATATCTCAATTAATTATTTGGTTCTATCAAAAAAACCTTCTCAATAAGTATTTTTTAAAGACTGTATTTGGTAAGTAAAATGAGTAACTTTGTATTTAGCTCTATAAAGAATTTGGATATTTAACTTTGTTCATAGATAGGGCATAGGTTTGAATTTTGATCCAACACCTCGTCAAAGGGAAGTGGGGGGAGAGGTTGAAAAAGGTAAAGCAATTTTGATTTTATCAAGGAAAAGGTGCTAAATCAGACGAGTGAAGGGGGGGGGGGGAATAAAAGGATTCCTCATGTCATTAAATATAGATGCTTTACTACCATGTGCTTGGATAGATAGATAAACAATTAGGCATGCATATTGCATAGGTAGATAGATATTTAATACACTCTTTACTGTTCAAGATTGTAAAAGGACATTCAAACTTAATTTTCTATCCTCTATAATACAAAGTAGCTTGATGTCTGTCTGTCCATCCGTCCGTCCGTCTGTCCGTCCGTCTGAAGCTTAAGATCTTGGTAACCACTGAACCGATTGGATTCTACTCTTCAGGGTATATACCTATTGGTCCTGTGGTGGGTGTAAGCTATTTTCTTGGGGAGTGGGACACCCCCAACCCCCCAGAAAATAAAAATTTCCCCCCCACTAAAAAAATTTTTTATATTTTTTTCTAATTTTAATGTTTTTTGGTTTTTATATAATTTTATATATATTTTAAATTTTTTATATCTTTTTATATCTTTTTATATTTTTTTATACTTTTTAAAATTTTTTATATTTCTAATTTTTTTCTTCTTTTTAAATTTCTTTTCTTTTTTTAAACTACGTTTTTTCAAATACAAAAAGATTGTAAAACCTTTCTTCTCCTGTAGGGGCGAAGCCCCAAAAAGGCTAATGGCAAAGAAATTTTTAAAAACATTAAAAAAGAGAAAAAATTCAAAGGTTTTAGAAAATATAAATTAATATAAATCAATATAAAAAGTTATAAAAAGCTATAAAGAGTTATAAAATGTTATAAAGAATTATAAAAAGTTATGAAATACAGAAAATATCTAAAAAAATGTAAAAAAAAAATTTATATTCACCCCTGAACCTTTAGGGAAAAAGCCCCTAGAGGCTAGGGGCGAAGCCACTAGTGATTAAATAATTAAATGTAATGCAGTTTTAATTCTAAAATAAAAATTGAAAAAAGGCAATTAAGTCCAAATGTATCACAGCACCAAAATGTTAATTTGAACAATAGAAGGGCAATAAACTTTTTTACATTTAAAAAAAAAGAATTGTTAATTATAATTAAGAAATCACATGACATGTTCTTTCGACTGCTTTATCAGTTGTGCTAAAATCATAGAATAATGACTTGGCCCGAAATTGGCGAAGCTCATTTACAAATTATAGATAAAGGTTGTGCTATCAAATGGTTCAATGTCTGAAGGTTTTTGGTTACGTAAATATGATCCTGATATGAAGAAAAGACGACCTTACCTTCAAGAATATTTTTATGCATTATAGGTATATTTTTTTCTCTCTCTTCCTCCTCGTATCCATTTCCTTGCGTCATTCGCAGATTTTTTATGAATGTTGACTTGCCAGCCTCCCCTGTTCCTAAAAAAACAGTATGGATGTATAGCACAGGCCTGGCCCAAGTGGTTGGGACATTTTCCGACTGCTTGCAAATTGCTTTTTGCTCTTTTTAGCGACTTGGCTGTGTTTATATTTCCGACGGTATTGGCTGATATTCAAAGGCCTAATCTAACCTAATCATAGAAAATATTCGCTTAAATCATTGTAACTTTACAAAGTGTCTCAAAATCAGCCATGTGACGTCATAAAAATGAGGGAGATGAGAGGAGATATAAGAAAAAATTCCTAAATAAGAGATGGATAATCCCTAAATTTTAAGACGTCACATGGCTGATTTTGACACACTTTGTAAAGTTACAAAGTATGTGATATTTTGATTAAAACTACCTAGCAGTAACAGTTTCTTTGATCTTTTGTTCTTCTTTTTATCTTCTTTAATACCTCTCTCAATATTTCTATCATTTAATATTTTTTCTCTTTCTTCCTAAGATAATATTAAAAATTTCTGATTAAGCCACAGTATTTATTTAAGGGGAGTTCTTACCCGTATAAGATTGGGCCTCCATCAAAAGATTGTGGAGGGGTGGAGGATTCTCCCCCCCCCCTCTTTCCCCTAATCCCCGATATTTTAGAAAGAAATTTTCATTACAATTTTTCAGCATAATCCCTTACAGCTTAGTGGAACATTTAACCCTTACATTTATTTTTATTTCTAAAAAAAATGCTAATAACCTTTGCAGGGAATTTAAACCCTGCCCTGGCTTAACCCAAATAATTTATTGTTGGTATGTGTCATATGGTTTGAGAATATTGCTTATTTTAATTTTTAATATTTTCCTGGGGTAAAAGACAGACAAAATTTTTTCTACACCCTTCCATTTTTGGAATCTGTAAAATACAATATCAAAAAATGTTTTGAAAAAAAGGTTGAAATGAAACTAGAAATAAATATGTTTGTAAGAATAGCAGCAGAATATAAACATAACAAATCTTTAATTATACTATTCACGGAAAACTGTCTTGTAAACGATGCTTATAACTTGTAAGCGTCGGAATATGTTTTAATATGCGGATAATGCACAGCTGCCGAGCCTGGACATATACACGCATATCAAGAACAACTATTAGCCTAGCTGAGAATGTTAGCTGCTCTTAGCTTCCAATCGATAATAGTCATCTGAACTACATCAAAAATGCGGGAAATATTCTCTGTGTCTGAAAAAAAGTACACTATTTAATACCTATAATTGCGACAATTTTTTGTACACGAAACCTCTATTTTTAAACATTTGCAAAAAGGCTAGCATACAATATTAACAAGCAAAGCTTGATAAAACAAGGATGACAACATCCATAAAAGCGAAGCTCTGAAACGATATGACAGACGAACATTAAATTTTGTTGAGTCTTAGAACTGAATATACAAAATATGAAAATATAAGGTTTGACAAAATTATACGTAAATTTGTTGAAAAACTTCTTAAATACATAATTCTGTTTAAGGACATACTGGCATTTTTAATACTTGAACATAGAGATGCTTCCCTTATAGTATTGTACCTTGTTGTAATAGGAATCAGTAATCAAAAAATCAGATCAATCGGATGATTTTATCAAATAAAAAATTTTTATTAAAAAAGTAAAAAAATCAACATGTTTAAAATGGACGTACGGACATTCTGGTAACGATTATAGAGTTGCTACGCTTTCTAAATCATACCTAACTACAACAGGAACCATCATGCAAAGTTTGAAATCGATAGGACAATTCTAACATGCCTAAGTTAACGAAAAAAAGTTATCCGTTAAGGACGGACGGACGGACTGACCGAACATAATTATAGAAAAGCTTCGCTTTTAACAAGGATATGTCTAATACTATACATAAGTAGAACAGTATAACTAATAACAGTTTTTTTAATAAAAATAGACAGTGTGTGTTATATAAAAGAACAAAGTTCCTTGATCTCTCAACCCAACCCTTATTTTAAGATAAATTAAATCTAACCATGACAGATTCTAAATCTGCCATTCTCTGGCATAAGTGAAAAGTTACCTATGGCGCAGGTAAAATGTCTGTATATTTCTTTATCTCTATTCCCATTAGGTAGATATAAGCTATCAATAAACTTTAGACATGTATCAACATCATACGAGTTTCCTGAAATAAATAATAGTTGAGTATTTTTGTTGCTAACCACTGAACTAATTTTAAGGAAGCTGCATATGGTTTTAGGTTGTTTTAGTACAATATTAAAGTTCTAGTACATCAAAGTTTAAATATTTTCTTTACAAAAATGTCTTGTCCTAAAGCAGGCACAGCTCTGATCATTGACACATATACATGATAGGGAGTTGTGAATTCAAAGGGTTGGTTGTGGAGCTCTTTATAGTACCAATAAAAAAAAGTCATATAATACAATGAATACACAGACTAAACTACTAATGGAATGCCACTCAGGCCATTATGACGTCATTTTTATAAGCACTATAAAAAGCTTCGTTGGTTGTCTATTATATAAATATCACCATTTCTATGGATCTTGTAAGATAAGTTAATTGGTTTGGGATGAATTTTTATTTATTAAATTCTACGCAGGAGTTACTTTAATAACATAATTTTTTATTTTAGAATTAGCAGTTAGCGAGACCCTTTGGTACAAACAGACAGAAAGACAAACAGACAGACAGACAAACTGACAGACAAACAGACAGAAAACTTATGAATTTTTACCTATGTAGTCAGGATAATATGTGGATAGGTTTCCTTTTTCTTGAACTTTCGTTTTAAATTCATCTTTTTTATTGAGAAATAATATTATGGAAGAATCATTTAGGAACTTGTTCGATATTACTTGATCAAATATCTTCACTGATAAGTCCATTTTCCTCTAGAAAAAATAATAATCCATATGATAAAGTAAAAGGACCCCTTTTTATAACTATTTCGTGTAAGGGTAACACCCAGCTCATACCAAAAACGAAATTAATTCGGAAAAAAATCACAAAACCTATACGTGATTTTTAGCTGTCGTTGGGGGGCAACACATCAAAAAATTGACGACCTCTCCATTTGCACCCCAAATATTATTTTAGATTTAATTCCCTTGTTGGTTATACCTTATTCCTGGGTAACACCACCCTCCCAATTTAAATTGCCCCTAAAAAATGATCATCCACTCCCCCCTAAAAAAAGTTTTAAGTACTTTTACTTGCTAAAACTACAATTGAAAGTTAGGGGGGGGGGGGGTGGTAAATCCCCCCTCCCGCTAGGTGCGTATGCGTATATATAATAAAATTAATTATTGCATTCTGTATCCTTAGATATGACAAGCAAAACCCATCATTGAAAAAGTAATTGGCAAAATAATTTAGCAACTAATTGTATAGCAAGTAAAAACATCAAAATGATTGTAAAATAATTAACTTACAACTATATGACTTTCCTCTCTTGTGTCAATATCAGCAATATCAACATTTTTATCATAGTCTGCATTCAATTAAGCTTTAACAGTATAATGTACTTATTGCAAGAAAGTGTAAAGAAGTGGCCTAATTGATTACAAATAAATACGCGCAAATCAAACATCTAGGTGTAGCTAGTGGACAGACCTAAAATGTAAACTAGCTTTACTCCAATTAATAATAATTTCGTTGTAAAAATTGCCTGATGTTAAAATTATTGATTTAAATGTTGTATAAAGTTTGATTTTGGATTCCACCCCTAAAATACTTGAATGGGAGGAATCTGCTTTCATTATACATAACCTGCCCTAAAACTGTAAAGATAGATGTAGACATTTAAACATTACCCCTATAAACGAGGAAAGGATCTATTTTAGCCAATGTAACTAATTCATAATTGTGAACAACTTTAGCTCAATAAACTTGTACATAGATTTTACTGCTGTTGTTTAGGTTCAAAGGAAAGCTTTTCTACAAATTAAACATTGTCCGTCAACACACATGATAGGGATGAATTACTAAAATCATAACAATTAACTATACTGTTCTAAAGCTTCCTGACAAAGAAGCCACAAATATAACAGAAGTAACATCGTCAAAGTGATTCATCCATTTCATTCGGTGATAGTAAGAACCTCCTACATCTACAAATCTAAATAGAAATTTTAAATAAATTACTATTGAATCTTTCAGGTAGACTGAGAGGGAGGCAAAATATATGTGATAAATTGTTACCACTCGCAGGGTTTTTACAAGCTATATCCTAAAAGGGCTGGGGGAAATACATTTTGATAGGTCCTGTTAAGGTTCATAAACATTATTACTATATTATTTTTTAAATTAGAATAAAATCTAATAGCATTGACATAGCTTGGTTAGCTCTAGAAAAAGATATTAGTAAAACAATTACAAGATATACCTGAAATTGTAGTTAGATATATCTATAGTGTATTCTTTGACTGACATAGTTGGCCTACGAATTCTCAAAATATCCTGATTATAAAGAAAAAGAATTGAAATAAGAAATTACTAAATAAGAAACATGTTTTTGGAGAAGTTAAGCATGATTGTATTGAGAAGCTGCCCCTAAATATCTTATTAGCAGCTTTACATCTAGCCTCTAGATGCTCACTCAATCTGAAAGCTTCTCTGTAGGATATCAAGTAACATTTTGAAGATTTTTATGGAATACAAAAAATTGTTGAGGGATTTTTTGGGGGGAGAATTTGGGGTATCCCACCTAGCAAACAAATTGATTAAAAACTAGGGTTGGGCCGGATATTTTTTTGGCCGGATACCGGATATCTGGCGGATTCAAAATGCAAATATCCGGTTATCCGGCCAAATTACCGGATATCCGGCCGGATAACCGGCCAAATTACTACATATTAAAGTATCAAAAAAGGACATAGTCCCTTTCGTGGCAACGCACCTTAAGGGGCGATTCGTTGTATTTTTAAAATTCCTTTTAATAGGTTATTTTAGGTTAGGTTAGGTGGTTAGGCCCCGCAGGGTTAGGCAATTGGCCCCGCGAGGGGCTAGAAATAGGAGGAAATCTACTGTGAAAATACGAATAATTGCTTCTTAAGGGGCGTTGCCACGAAAGGGACTATACCCACAAAAAAATTTCTTCATAAACCGGTGTTTTATATTATACTAGCGGCTGCATCCCTAGTATCTAGGGATATTAGAAGGGACATGAAAGTGAAGAAAAATAACTTAAAACCTTACAACGACTTTTTTTTATAAAAATTAAACAGCCTAAAACTACCCTGGGACCTATAAGAAGCTTCACTCTAAAGGAGAACCATATCGGTTCAGCGGTTAGCGAGATCCTTCGCAACTATTAAGTAACTATCAAATGATCTTTCTTCTTAGCAAATAAATCTAATTAACTATTAATACCCTCGATCTGTATTATCAACCCCTAACGGTTGGAGGATGGGCAGGGAGGTGGCGTTGAATGCCTGCCCCACCCTCCTCTGTTTTTTTTCTATCCCATTTCTGTGTATAAAAGGTAGAGGGCTATAACTGAGTGACTTTTGAAATATGGGTATGACACATAACTGAGACTTGAAATTTTTTAATACCTCCTTCCTGGCGGGCACAGGATGCCAGCAAATCTGGTAAGGTCATTCAGGTAAAAAGTAAAAATATTTTTTTACTTAAACAAAGCATTTCTAATACTAAAATATCCTATAGTCGTACATCCTCATATGTAATATAGTTATTCAAGTCGATTTCTGGTTTCAGGTATAATCTGGCAGGCCTGAACCTCCAGGTCTCCAGAAATCTTTAAACGGTTGCTGTGACCGAAAATTTTTACTTGAAGATTTCAAATTTTAAACTTAGGCTTTTTTATATATCTTCATGACATTACAATTTCATAAAATCCGTTGCCGTTTACCTGCCAACCGTCGGTTTGCGGCTGGCAGCTGCCAAGTACTGCTGCCACCGCCAAAATTTATGTTTTAAGATTTCTAATATAAAATTTACATAAAGTTAAACATATTCAGAAAAAATTGTTCTTCTAGCTTCAATAATAAGAAAATTACAGCCATTTAAGATTTAAAAAAAAACAGAGATTTTTGTTGTTAAATATAAAAGATTATATTGCCGGATATCCGGCCGGATAGTTTCAATATCCGGTATCCGGCCGGATATTGAAAATGGCCGGATATCCGGCCACACCGGATATCCGGCCCAACCCTATTAAAAACCACCAACATAAAGTATCCTGATTTTAATGATACACATTATATAAATCAATAGCTAAATAATAAAAAACATGTTTAGGAGAAGCTTTTTTCCATATATCAAATTAAAAATTAAACTCAGATTTTATCTTGATTGTATACATATAAATTATGTTTACCTCATCAGTAGGAAGATAATCATTTTGCATTATTATATCAATGTTATTCAGAAAACTAAAAAATAAAACTTAGTTTAACATTGATATTACTTTTTTAAAACAAAGTTCATTTCCAGATGTTTCCTATATTTCTTAGGATACACTGCATGTTAACCCGCGACTATAGCTCAACACATAGCGCATCCGCTCACCGTTAGGGAGGTGATAGGTTCTAAACTTGGCTCAAAATCGCTTCATAACTAAAGACTTTAAAAATGATTCCTGTTGCAGCTATATTGGGTGTACAATATAGGACTTGTCAGACAAATGTTGTGCAATCAAAGGGTTGTATATCTGTTTGATGTTAAAGTATCACATCCCATTAGAAGCAGATGATGCTCTGGATTCTTTAGAAGTTCACGTAAAAATCGGAGGAGAATTCCGCCCTCACGAGGTAAGGTAGGAAAAACTGGTGATGAAACAACAAGCAATAATGATGCAATTATGTATCTGATTGAAAATATCTTTAAGGTTATGATATTGCAAGCAAACTATTTAAATTCCCAGTATTTGACTTTGTAATTGTTGAAATAAATTACTGTTCAACTGTATCTTGAATGTATAAGCTAAATTCAGATCTCCTTTTGAAGCACTCCTGAAAAGATAAAGTTAAATGAAACTCAACTTACTCTCAACTAACAAAAGTACTTTAACTTTCAGACATGTTTTTCTCTTCATGAATATTAAAGTCAAAAATGAATATATTGATTGCACTTTAGTTAAAAAGTTTTATCTCCACTTGAAATTCTAATTTCCAATTTTGCTTAGTTAATTGGAGTACAATTATAAGTTGCTATAATGACAATTTTTGAGATCTTTAAAAATGCTTTGTTCTGCTTAACTTTCTTTGCATATAATTACCCAAAAATTATTTTATTAAAAGACTGTTTTGTTGAAATATAAAAATATAATTCTTATTAGGGCACTTTTTAAAATTAAAAGTCAATCTCTCAAGAAGCAGATGGTTGTGATTCTATAGCCCAATTAAATTAAACTTTTTCTTTTAATTTCAAGAATTAATGCATCTAACTTTGTTTGTGTATGACACAGTGTTTGTATTTATCGATCTAAAGGGATAAGACAATGTTCTATAGACCTATGTACATTCTCAGACTATAGCGTAAAATTAGTGGTTGAAACGTTTGAACACTCATCTTAATAAACCAACCAATCATATTAACTGAAGTCCTCAAAGTTGTAAAGCCAATGAATAAGAAAACGTTATCATAAAACTTTGGGGACTAGTGTAATAAAGAGCCCAATGTCCCTTTTCTCTCTCTGGTGTTTATTACCTTTATCCCAGGATCATTCCATAAACACTTGATTATTGTAAACTGATGAGGTTCTAGTCTTTCTCCATTTAGGTTTTGTAGTAGTCTGGATGTAGCCATTTTCTTTGAAAAAATATGGATTATTGATTCTATGACAAAGCCTAATTCTATTCCAGAAAAAAATCTAAGATAATAAAGAGAGAACCCTGCAAAATTTGTGTTGCTAGGATGTATATATTGTTTATTGAAAACCAGGTTATGGCGCCCATATCAAAATGGCGTCATACAATACAAATGACCAATGATAGGCAGTATACATTGTCATTGACCAATGGGAGGCCAGTTATTTTTTTATAAGCACAATCAGCTGCTTCTTCAATGAAAACTAACAAATTCACTCATATCCTAACTGTGTTGTCCTTTTTTATCAGAAAAAAAGAATGGAATTTGAAATAAATATAGTTGTACTATGGGGTAGGTGTGGGGGATGGATTGTACTAGATATATCTTTTACAAGAATCATCGGGTATAGTCCCTTTCGTTGCAACGCTCCTTAAGGGGCGATTCTTTTTTTTTTTCACGGTAGCTTTCTTTCTATTTCTAGCCCCTGCGGGGTGCTCTAACACTGCGGGCCCAATGCCTAACCCTGTGGGGCGATCCCCTAACCAAATATAACCTTACCTAACCTAAAATAACCTATCAAAAGCTATTTTAAAAATACGACGAATCGCCCCTTAAGGGGCGTTGCTACGAAAGGGACTATTCCCAAATCATCTACTACACTGCACCCTTAAAATTAGCAACAACAACAAACACTTGCTCACGACTATTACAAAGCTTATTAGAAAATTGTTGTTAATTTAGTAAGTGAAATTGATACCTTAGCGTTATCACAAACATAATTTATTCCAAGAATTTCCATCTCATCTACTAAGATTGTGATTCCTAAATCAGTCAACATTATAAACACATTTTGTTATTTTACTTGTTACTTCCCACCCTTGAACTTAGGCAATTTTAAGAATGGATTTCTCATTAGTGGAGAAGCTACTCTGTAATTTACCATGTCCGTGGGTCAGTCCGTCCGTAAAGCTATGGGGGAGATGAGAGTTACTTAGCAGCAATTAAAGCTAGAACTCTTTTTTTTTCTTGACAACATTCCTAGCTTAATTGTCATACATAATTCAATCAATCAGAGTGCAGGTCGTTTTCAATCCACCAATCACAGATGTCAAAATTAATTAACCTAAATTGTATTTGTGCTTTTAAAAAAGAATTATACATTTTTTTTTATCCAAATCCTTAAAATTTGATGCAGATTTCAAATCTACCTGTAACATTAAAATTATTTCCATCTTATATAGTCTAATATGTATATATTAAAGTTGTACAGATAATTAATTACCTGTATGTATGTTTTCGTGGATATATTTGATACTCTTTACCTTCTTTTCCTCATCAATTCCACCACCTGGTTTTACAAAAAAATATAAATATTATTTTAAAGCAACATATGATTTGTGTTATAACATAATTGGTGCAACCTGTACAGGGGCGTCGAAGCTTTTTTATTTGGAGGGGGGGGGGGAAATGGGTTGGCAGGGAAAAATTTTTTCTCCCCCCCCCAAAAAAAAAAAATTTACCCCTGGGTAAAATTTATTTTGGTGGGGGTACGGCACCCCCAAATATGTTTTTTTTTTTTTGGGGGGGGGAATCACCACTTTACCCCCCCCCCCCTTGGACGTCCTTGAACCTGTACCTATTTAGGTATATAATTTTACCTTTAGATGGCGTGGATATAAAGTTTATATGCATAGAAAAAATAAACTTTTAAACATTGTTTACCTATAGTTACTCTGAGGGACTTTAAAAATGTAGATTTCCCAGCTGATTGGGTACCTTAATATTTAACATTAATATAAAAGTAACATGATGTCAGTCTGTTTGTGTATCTATCTTTTATTTGTGTCTGTCTGTATTTAAGAATCTCGCTAACCACAGAACTAATTAGTTTATTTATTTTCAGTGGTCAATATGTTGATTTAAATGCTTTTTTGACGAACAATTTTATATGATACTATTATCCTATTTATCTGATTTTGCAAAAAAAATCCCCATAGCAACAAAGTACGATATTCTAAGTGAAGCATATCAATAATCAAGTCCTAAAAATAAAAGTATATCTACAAACAGTGTCATGTATTTAAGTGGTTTTTAAAATGCAAGCGTTAATTGTCGATCTTAGAGCTTCGATTTTATGGATGTTGTCATCCTTGTAATAAATCTATAAATAAAGATCTACAACTCGAATAACTATTTGGATCTAGTGTTGATGACATTTTTCGTCTGCTATCAAATTGCTTTTTGCACTTTTGTAGCGACTTAATATTACATCCTTGTTAGTAGTAGGGTGCCTGAACATGAAAAAAAAATTACCCAAGACAAGAATTTTGATTTGACTTCTTATTAGCTTTTTTTCTTCCTTGATTCGTTCTTCAATTATCCTATTACGCTCTTCTCCCTTCATTAACATTAATTTGATTTTATCAAAAAACATAATTCTATTCATGTCCAGGGGGGGGGGGGGGGGGTAGGAGTTAGGGTTGTCATTAACTATCCACTTGCCTTTTTTTTTTTGGGGGGGGGGGGTTATTGCTTTATTTTGGTTGCTGGTTTCACAAATTCTTCTCTTTTTTGTATTGATCTTAAAAAGACCCTACATAGATTGAATCCATTTCACCCCCCCCCCCCTCCTTTTTAGTTCTACTTTAAAATCAAACTTATAAATTCCTCAGTAAATGTAGGAATCCCAAGATACTTTTTAACGCATCTAAAGCTCATTTTGATATATATTCTAAAATTTTCATAACTTATGATATATTGTTTATACATTTTCACTCACTTTTTCTATAAGATCTCACAAACCCGCCAAATTTTTTGGAAGCTTCGGACTATGGTTTAATACTATTACTTTTTATAAATCAGGTAATTTATGGACATAACATAGCAATAAAGTATTTGCGCTTACATTTTCACTCATTTAATTAGACGAATACCAAACTGCATAACTTTTGCACCACTTTTGACGTCATATTCTCCAACTCTTTTTAGGGGGTTTCTTTCCCACTTCTCCTCTCATCTTCCTCATTTTATAACGTCATAGGAATCAAAAGTGACACAAAAGTTATGCAGTTTGGTCTTCGTCATTTAACTATTCTTTAGATTTCGCCATAGTCTGTGACATACAAACTTTACAATTATAGAAAAGCTTCGCTCTTTAAATTTCACATTATTTTATGTATATGAAATATTCACTGTTGAAATTATGACTGATTTATCAATTATAAAAGCTATAACCCGGAAATTAGTATTTTTGATAAAACTTTTGATTGTAAATTACCAGGGACAAGGGAAGGCTATTCTGGCAAACAATGCTTTAGAGCTGATTTCATAGATTTCCAGTTAAAACTAGATGATGAGATTATGCAACTTTTGGCAGAATTTGATAAGAATCTCAAGCATTATTTTATTAGTTTTTGCTCACTTTACTACAAGCCATGCAAAAATGATAGTCAGAGATTAGTTCCATGTTCAGTTTTGAGATAAACGAGTTGAATAATGCTTTTTACATATTTTATATATTTTATCTAAATCATAGACTACTCGTAAATTATATGTTTAATAGTGAATAAAATTTATTGAAAATCCCAAAGAGTGGATAGCTGTAATATTTTCAAAAATATTTAAGATTGTTTAGATATTTATCTCAACTAAAAATTTTACATAAAAAAAGTTTTTACGACACCTGTCAATAAAATTCTGAACTACATAACTATTCTTTTCCAAATCCCAAATTTTATAATATATGTTGTGGTTTAATTTGGTATTTCTTGACAACTTCTTGCCTCTAATTGTGAAACAAGTTGGAGGGAAGTGGCGAAATGGGTAATGTGAATTAGAAGCTTCCCTGAAATCATGATTTATTATGTACTGCAATACTAAAAACAACTAATCTTCTCCGAATATTAACATTTACAAACTTTTCACAGAATTTAAAATATGGGGAATTTCCCCCATAGTGCCTTGTAGAGCACAGAATCCCCACTTTCCCGACCATTAATTTAAAACAAATTGTAAACTACCAAAGGGGAGGGAGTCTTGGTATAGCATTAAAGAAACCAAAAGATATAATTCAAATAAGGAGGGGGATCAGTGCTTGATAGGCAACTTTGTGGTAAGGCACCAATATATGTTTTTTATGATTATTTTAAATTAAGTTGATCGTCAAATAGAATTTAGTTCTTTATGTTTCTACGTCATTATTTTTTAAAAGCGAAGCTTTTCTATAATTAGGGTCGGTTCGTAAGTCCGTCCGTACGTCCATCTGTTACAGTTAGCTTTTCTCGTTAATCTAAAAAGGTTAGGATTGTCCTTTCGATTTCAAACTCTATATGCTAATTCCTATAGCAGTTAGGTACAAATTCGAAAGCGCAGCAACTCTATAATCATTACTAGAAAGTCCGTACGTCTATTTAAAAGAAGCTTTTCTATAATTAGGGTCGGTCCGTAAGTCCGTCCGTACGTCCATCTGTTACAGTTAGCTTTTTTCATTAATCTAAAAAGGTTAGGATTGTCCTTTCGATTTCAAACTTCACATGCTAATTCTTATAGCAGTTAGGTACAAAATGATAAGCGCAGCAACTCTATAATTATTACTAGAAAGTCTGTACGTCTATTTAAAACAAGCTGATTTTTTACTTTTTTTACAACAAATTTTTATATATTCAAATTATCCTAGTCATCTGATTTTTTTAATACTGATTCCTATTACAACAAGGTATAGTGTTATAAGCGAAGCTTCTCTATAACTAGTCTTAAAAACGTTAGTATGTCCTTAAACAGTAACATGTATTTAATAAGTTTTGCAACAAATTTACTTACAATTTTGCATAGACATATATTCAGTTTATTCAGTTCCGTCACTCTATGAGTGTCAATGTTCTTTTTCCTTCCAATTCAGAGCTTCGCTTTTATAGATGTTGTCATCCTTGTTTTAATAAGTAATGAGCAAAGGATTTTATTTTTGAGCTTTAAAGTAAGATGTTTTTAAGTTATTGAATCAATTTGAAACTTTTACTTTAACTTGCTCTAAAGGGTTAATTAGGAAGTGTTTGAAAATGAGCCGAAGTAAAAATTTGTCAAAATATTTTGTTTTTTTGTCTTTAAACAGTTACAAATTTTATGGGTAGGAAAAATATTTAAAGATTTTATTTTTAGGAAGTATTTAAAAATGTTTTTTAATCTCCCTACTGTGTTATTTTTTTTTAATCGGTCTGCTAATAACATAAATAATCAGGGTTCGGCAGCTGCGCCTCAGCCTCACTTTTAAACCTGCTTGTGAGCAGAAAAAGAAATTTCAGAAAGAAGGATTGTCTGCTAAAGAGCAGTTTTATACATCCAGCTGAATATTATAGTAATAAAATGACGATATCACTGAGGCTTACACGCGGCTTACGTGCGGCTGCCGATCCCTGTTAATAATCTACAAACTTTTGATGAGGTTTAGTGAATTTAGATTAGCGAATTTATACTCAGACATAATTACTACAAGCCCCTTTTAATAATAGTTGAATCATCGATAAATATTACCCACTCATAAAGGTTTCGTGATTAGATTGCATGATTTTAATAGACTTTTTGGTCAGAGAAACCTTCCCTTGTCCCTGGTAAATTACTAATATCATCAAATTTTAAACCCTTACAGATTGGGCCCTAATTCGCACCTTAATAGGTATGGGGATGGGTCTTTTTGAGCCCACCCCCCCCCCCCATGACATACAGAACTTACAGAAAGATCATAAGTTTTAAAGTAGCAATGCTTCCAAAATACCTTTATAAATGAAAAATGTAAGAATGATAGCAAAAACTTTATCCTAATGTAGCTGCGCTACTAAAATCATGTAGATATATCCCTTTATATTCATGAGAAAAAAAACATGGTTAATATTTTACAAGTGCAAAAGTAAAAAGAAAACATCGCTCATAAATACTAGGCACTTTATCATAGGCTGTCAAACTTTATGCCTTTTATATCTATCTATCTATCTATACATTTTTAGGTATCTATCTATTCATAAATACTGGGCACTTTATCATAGACTGTCAAACTTTATGCCTTGTATATATATCTATCTATCCAGCTATCTATCTATACATTTATAGGTATCTATCTATCCATAAATGCTAGGCACTTCATGATTCAAATTTAACTCCTATCTGTCTATCTATCAATGTAGGTTTCTCTCAATATATCCATCTAGCCTATAGATCTATATATTTATACCTCTATAATATCTATATTTCTTACTCTCTAGCAATCTATCTTTCAATATATATCTATCAATCTTTTATCTATCTATTTCTCTATATCTTTATTTCTATCAGCCTACCTAACTATCTCTGTTTATCTATCAATCTATCTATTTATTTATCTATATTTCTCTTTATCACCTACGTATCTATCTATTTATCTCTGTGTTAATAGTATATATGAAAAGTTTCCTAATGGACTTACGAGGAATGAAATTTGAATAAATTTTTGATTAGAAGGTGTTTAATCTGTTGATCCATCTGTTATTATATCTATTTATTATTGTCTAAATAGTCTCTATATGTACAGGTTGTTTGTAAAAAATTTCATTTATTTATTGCATCGTATTATAGACAACTTTCCGTAGATAGTAAAATTATAAATTATAAGTTTTATTTTATTTTTTAGCCTTTATATTATGATTTATTTTTTTACGATTATACAAAAACGATACATGATTTTTTAGTATGGTTTAGAACCGGTTCAACAGAATTTTTTTTATTGAATCCAAACTAAAATATATTTAGTAAATTCTATTATATATGTAAGCTTTAACATATTAAAAATTTATTTGTTTTTTCAAATATAATATTATGAAACACCCAGTAATAATTTTAATGATCCGCGACTGTTTCAATACGACCGTTAGTTATACGGGCCGGGGAGTTGTGGGATCGAGTCTTTTTAAAAATTAATAGGTAAGTCAATTGTTCCCCCTTCTGCAATGTCAGTTGTGTGTTATCAAATGATAATTTAAACAAAAGCACAAGATTGCAATAACTCAAAAATATCCGTTTATATTTTTCAACTTTCTTTCTTTAAATATTCTTTTTTCAAATCATATTTTGCTATCTATTTGCATGTACAATTATATATCTTTATCTTTGTTGGTATCTATCTGTATAATTAAATATCTTTATCTATCTGGGTATCTATTTGTATATCTGTAATTGTCACGACGCAAGGCATGCAAGGTTCATATAACTAACATCAATAAAATATCAAGAAACAAGGATGACAATATTTATTGCAGTGAAGATCTAAAATCATACTGTAGGACATACAAACATTAACACTTGTAGAGTACTAGAACTTGATAAGTAAAATTTGAAATAATTAATATGTATGTCAAATTTAGTTAAATACAGAAATCTGTTTTATATTTTTAGGACTTTGTTATAGGAATTGTCCTAGTAATCAATACTCCAAAAATCTGAATACATTAATCATAACATACAGGTACTTGTTATCAAAAAAGTTAAAATCTGACATGTTTTGAATGGACATAATGACTTTTTGGTAATGATTATAGAGTTGCTGAATCAAAAAGACAATTAGGAGTCCTAAATTATCGATGAAAGTTACCCTTCGGAAAGACGGACCAAGACTAAATGTTGAAAGCCTCTCTTTTAAACTTTTACATACAATGTAACCAACCTTTTAAATCTTAAACTTTTTGGAAAAATAATCTTGTGTTTTAAATGCAGAGGAAATTATTTAATTGTTGCAAATTTAGTGCGTTTAACCTTACATACAATTTTTACCATACACAACGTGTTCTATAAAGCTTCGCTTTAAAGTTGATTTCCTTGCATTATATTAGGCACCAACGATTGTGTTTATAGAGGCCTATATGGGCATTTTAGGAAGTCAACCCCTTCCACCATCTAATTTTAGTTTTTAAAAGGAAAGTAAAAAGAAATGGAGGTTCATTTTTTTCTAGGAGCAATTTATTAAGCAATGGTTGTGGTACCCTTCCTAAAAATAACTATTAATTTTCCGCAGCTACACTGTAAAGAAAAGCCATATCGATTAGCAATATCCGTCGGTACACAAAGACAGACACAGATTATGTTAACCATCCCAAGACTTAGATTTTCAAACAATTAGGCCATCCTTGGACCTATGCTAAGCTTCTCTTAAAAGGAAAATTCAATTTGCAAAGGCGTTAACGAGATCTTATAGTACATGTCTGGTAAGCCGAGCGTTCTCGGCCCACAGGGTAACGAGTTCGGATTCAACGAGCCCTAGCCTTTAATTATTCTACCAAAACAAACAAGCAGGATTCAAGCATACAGAAATTATATATTTAAACTGAATAATATTTACAAGCAATGTTTACTATATATATACAACAGATTATAACAATGGTTAGGTTTGAAGGGGGTGTGGGGCGCTAGGGCTTAGCTCCCGGCGGTAGACAGGCTGTGGGGGCAGCGGTGGTAAAAGGGGAGGCAGCGCCTCCCGGTTATATAAGCGCGTGAGGGACGCGTGATAGTTGCATGTTTGAGTCCCCTCCCCACATTTAGGCAGGCCAGTTTGACCGCTGGGTTGCGGGGTCAACAGCGGTCATGAGATAGATGGTGATATAATAAGATTAGTGCAGGGGGTTTGTTATCATAAGTCACAGCGAAGCAACTCTGTAAACTGCCTGTCCGTCTGGGTGTCGTATTACCACAACCTCCCCTTCAAGGGTTGCGTGGCTCCCGAGCCACCAGGCCTTGAACCTGGGGATACGACAGCCTATGCCTGCGCAGGACAGGCTCTTCTTGAGGCACAGCTCGATGGAGGACAGCTCGGGCTACACAGGCTCCCCGGGACACTCGTTGCTCGGTCTGACTGTGGTTGGATATCAGCATTGTCAGCTCCTGGTTGGCTTCTAGGCGTGGGTTGGCGACGGCCAAGCCCCGCCGCTGGAAATTTTGCCTCGTCTGCAGGATTAGCTCTGCCTCAGCTGGTAACTGGACACGGAGGCCTAGGCTGACTCTGGTGGTTCCTAAGGGGGGGAATGACGATGGCAGAGGGCGCATAGAACTCCATGGGGGCGCCTGCTTGATTCAGGTTGCTTGGTCTCCTAGCTCCTACCCGGATGGGGATGGCTGTCATCAACAGGGGGCACATGGCTTCAGCTTCGTCTTCTGGGGCGGCCTCTTCCATCGCAGTGGCTGGTTCTTCTCCTACAGGCTCGCTGCTGGCTGGCAGGTTCTCCATGTCCGCGTCAGGATTCCAGATGGCATCTCTGGGTGGCTCTGGAGCGGGCGGCGGCGGCGGTGGTTTGTTGGGCTGCTCCTACAGGTTCTCCTCTACTGGGTCACGATCCTGGCCGCTAGGCTGTGGGGCGGCTGCGGCTGGCTGGTGCACTGGGAGCTGTCCTGGGTCGCTAGCTGCGGGCGCCGCCGCTCCGACTGGCAGCTCGGTGGCATCCTCGTCGCCGTCCATATCAACTTGGATGTCTGCTGGGATCTGGTGGGCAGTCACGTCTCCAGTGTATTTGCGCAGTCGGCCTACATGCGCGGTAACTTCTGAGATCCTGGCTACTGGGGAGGCAGGTTTGATGACATAATGTACTTCTGTAGCTTGCCTCACTACTTTCCAGGGGCCAGTCCATCTCTTGGTAATCTTGGCTGCCTTCCCTGGCACCAGGCGGGGGGCCAGGTACCAGACCAAGTCTCCAACCTCATACTTGGCCGTGCCTTCGTAAGCTGCCGCGCTCCTCCGGATGGCTCCCTCCTCCTTCTGCTGGATGGCATCATACACTGCATAGTAGCGCTGCAAGAGAGCTTGGACGTTGGCTGGAACTGAAGTATATTCGGTCTCTGGCAGCCGTAGTACCATGTCCACCGGAAGTTTGGCCTCTCTCCCAAAGAAGGCCAGGAACGGGGTCACGCCAGTGGATCTGCAGGCCTTGGTGTTGTAGGCGAAGGCGATGGCAGGCAGGTGGGGCTCCCAGTTGTTATCGTCTCTGTCTAGGAACAGGCGCATGCCTGTGTTGAGCGTCCTATGAAACCTCTCCACTCGGTTGGACTGGGGGTTGTAGGGTGGTGGATGTGTCAGGCCAATCTCAAGTCTGGAGGCCAGTTCCTGGAATACCTGGCCGGTAAACTCCATTCCATTGTCGGAATGGATCTTCAGGGGGCATCCGAACGTGGCCAGGTGGCGGTGCAGCAGAGTCTCAGCCACCGTGAGAGTGCGCTTGTTGGGGATGGCGTAGAGGCTGACAAACCGGCTGAACCCATCTTGGCAGGTGAGGATATAGCGGTTCCCAGCTGGGGTCTCTGGCAGTGGCCCCACCAGGTCGATAAATAGGACTTGCTGTGGATACCCCTGGCGGGAGGGCACGTGGATCCCTTGCTTCAGTCTCTCCTTGGTAACCTTCTGGACACACTCAGGGCAAGTTTGAACCATCAGACGGATGTCACGGGCCAGGTTGGGCCACCAGAAGTGCATGGCAACGCGGGCGATGGTCGCGTCCATCCCAAAGTGCCCAGCCATGGGGGTCCCATGGGCTAGAAAGAACGCGTCCTGCTGGAGGGCCGAAGGCAGCAGGTATCTTGTCCTCTCCCCTGTCAGGGTCTGGTCAGTGGTGGTGAGGCAGCCATGCTCGTCAAGCCCCAAGGCTGGGAAGCGGCTGGCGTACTGCTGCTCGTCTCGTTCCTTGCCACGCAGCTCAGCCTTCGTTGGGGCTTTGCCATCAGCCACCCATTGGCGGACACGGAGCAGGAGGGGGTCCTGTGTCTGGGCCTCCAATACTCTAGCTGGATCCAGTCGGGCGGCAGGGGGCCGGCTAGCTGCGGACTCCCCTAGCTGGCAAAGGTTGTGGATATACTCAGCCTGCTCTGCTAATTCTTCGGCGCTAGCCGTTGGCATGTTGGCGTCTTCCCGGCGGCTGAGGGCGTCGGCGTTGGTATTCTGGGTGCCAGGCCGGTGGCAGACGGTAAAGTCTAAGGCCGCTAGCTCCTCCTGCCAGCGGGCCACCATCCCTGTGGATGTGTTCAGTGATTTCATTTGTAGCAAGGCTGAGGAATCAGTGTTGATCTGGAAGCTGCGGTAGGACAAGATGCCGTGGAATGTTCGGATCCCATACATAATGGCGGCCATCTCTCCCTTCCAGGACGGGTAGCGCGTCTCAGGGTCGGTTGTCTTGCGCCCCACGGCGGCAATCAGCCTCTCCTTGCCATCCTGGCATTGACTCAGTATGGCAGAGATGGCGCGGCTGCTGAAATCTGTGGTGAGCTGGAACACCGCTGGCAAATCAAACCTGGGCGGCGCTCGGATGGGGGCCTTGCGGAACTTGTCCTTGAGTTGCAGCAGCTGGGCTTCCATCTCAGGCGTCCAGGTGAGGGTCTTGGCCGTCTTCTGCCGATTCATCTCGTAGGTGAGGTCTGCATACTCTGGGATGAACAGGCGGTAGTATCCAAAGAACCCCAGCAGCGCCAGCAAATCCTTGGGGGTGCTGGGGGCCGGCCAGTCCAGGATACGGTCAATATAGTCCTCCTGCATGGCTATCCCCTCACGGCTGAGGGTGTGGCCCAGATAATCCACCTTGGATCGGAACAGCTTGGTCTTGGCTGGCTTGAGGCGGATTCCTCCCCTGCGGTGGGCTTCCAAGACCTCTCGGAGCCTGGCCAGGTGGGCCCAGGTATCCTGGTGGAAGGTCAGGACGTCGTCAAGGTATGACTGGAGGTTGGCTGTGCCTAGTGGGTTTAGGACCCCTGCAATAAATCTGGAATAGACAGACGGTGCCGTAGCCAGGCCAAAGGGCATCCTTTTCCATTGATACAAGCCCCTGGGGGTGGTGAAGGCGGTGCAGGGCCGGCTGTCCTCGGACACACGGATGGTGTAGTATGCGGCCACCGCGTCTAAAGCACTGTAGACACGGTGCCCTCCAGCTCGTTCTACCAACTGCTGGATCCTAGGCAGGGGGTAGCTGTCCAGTTCCAGGCACTTGTTGAGGGCTCTGTAGTCGACGGCCCAGCGGGTGCTCCCGTCCTTCTTCTTGATGGGCACCAGGGGGCTGCTCCAGGTGGAGTCTGACGGCTCTATAACTCCCTCCTGTAGCCAGGTGTCCAGTTGTTTCTCCAGTTCAGCCTCTTGCCGCGGGTTCAGATCCCTAAATCTCTGGCGGATCGGCTGGGTCCCTGGCTTGAGGCGCAGCTGCAACTCAACCACATCTGTGCAGCCGGGGGTAGAATTGGAGAAGACGTCTCTGTATTCTGACAACATAGTCCAGACCTCCTTCTTGAGCAAGGGGTCCTTGCGTAGGAACTCATTGTCTTCCATCTCCAGGGCCTCCCACAACTCCTGCATTTCTGGGGGCTCAGCAGGCTCTTGGAACGAGTGGAGACGCGGGGGAGGCGTATCAGAGACCTCTAGAATGTCAGGCTTGACCAGCTCCCCAGCCACTGGGAGGCCAGCATCCAGCAAGAGGGGCATCTCCCCTTCATTTACCACCAGTACTCTAAACACAGTGGCGGAGCCAGGCCTGTGGGCATACAGGCCCTCTGGGATGACAAGATCCTCCCCAAACCTCTGTTCTGGGGCAGCTAGTTGGATGGCATCCTTGGTGCGATGGCCTACTAGCTCAACAGGGACCGCCATGACCCCGCAGCCAGGCAGGACCACCCGCTTGGCTGTGCGGAGCTGGGGTGGCTGGCCATCAGTTGGAGTGACAGCGCTTAGCCTATACGTGGCTGGTGCGGGGTCAGCTTTGGCTCCGGGACCCACCGGCCGCGACTTGACGGGCTCGGCTTCGGGAGGGGCTGACGTGTCGGAGCCAGGTGTGGCTCCGAGGGCGTCCGGCCACGATTTGACGGGCTCGGCGCTGGGAGAGGCCAAAGTGCTGGGTCCAGCCTTGGCTCCGTGGGCGTCCGGCCGCGACTTGACGGGCTCGGCGCTCGGAGAGGCTGAGGTAGCGGAGCCATGCATGGTTCCGGAGGCAGCCGGCCACGACTTGACGGGCACGGCGCCGGGAGAGGCTGAGGCCTGGGAGTTGAGTGTGGCCCCGGTTACATCAGACCGCGACTTGACGGGTCTGGACTCGGGCTTGGCTGGTGGACTGGCTGGAGGTCCCAGGTAGAGGGGGCCAGGTGGACACGGCTGGCCGTTGATAAAGGTGTCGGCGGAGAAGATTGGTTCTGGAGGGCTGGCAATCTCAGGAAACGTTGTTGGCAGGCTCTCCCTCGGCACCTTGGGCACTGGGGGCAACCCCATGGCTAGCAGGTTAGCCCCCTTGTGTGCGTTGAGCTCAGCGTCCACCCAGTGTGTGCCTTTCTCAACCACACGCGGCTGCTCTGGCAGGGGGCCTGGCAGAGGCCCCTCATAACTTAGCTCTCTCTCGGCTGTCTCCCGGTCAATGGGGACGCCACGGAGTGGGATAAACTCCCCACGCACCCACAAGCAAGGTGGTTGCATGTCGAAACAGAGCCTAGTTCCGAACTCCTTGAGAAAATACCCTCCTAGGTTCAGAGGGTGTGAGAGGTTCCGGACCACAGTCACGTGGTATAGATGGAGTATAAGGGTGTGTGAGACTGCCATATATAACTCTTTTAATTTTCCTATTACCTGGAGGGGCTGGCCTTCCTCGTTAGCAGTCAGGATTTGGGTGTTGTCCGGAATCAACATGCGTTGCACGCCCATTGCGTGCATGAGGTGTTCAGAAATTACAGCAGACCCTGGTACACGGTTGCCAGAATCGATCATGGCATCAACCTGTACATGCTGGGCAGGGTCAGGAGTAGGAAACCTCACCCTGACATGGCAGGGGAAGTGGAGGTCCTGCCCTTGAGACAAGGGGGCCTCTCGTTCGGCTGGGGTTGGCAGAAACTTCGGTGGTGGCCGAACCGCAGCTATGGTGGTATCGCTTACCATGGTGGCTTAGCCTGTAGCTTCGAATCACTAGAGCTTATTAATTATCACTGGGTCAACAATTTTATATTTATTTTTATCACTTGGTTGACATTTATACACACTTATGTGTTGTTATCACTAGGAGCTCTAGGTGTGATTCTGGAAGCACTGGCAGCAGGGAATGTCCGTCCTGCAAGGTTCAGAGGGGTGACGGTGGTAGGGAATGACCCGTCCTACAGCGCCGCTGGTTCGAATCCCGAAAATGGCGGCAGGGAATGGCCCGTCCTGCAGCGCCTCGGGTTCGAATCCTGGGAGGCAGCGGCAGGGAATGTCCCGTCCTGCCGTGCCTGTGGCTCAAAATCTGCTATCCGTCGCAGTGGTAGGGCTTACTTGTGTGCTGAAGCTTCGCAGCCACACATTGCCTTCTTAAGGAGACCAGCACCCAGCTGTCTGTCTCGTAGGTTTGGCCTGGGTGTCCTGGGGCTTGTCCCAGCTACACTTGCCAATTTAGACTCAGTTCTGTAGCCGTCTGAGCTAAATTATCCGATTGCCGTGGCTGCGCACCTAGCGCTACTCCTACACGGCACGGAAAAAGCGTCTTAACTGGCGCTTTTAGCAGGCTAAATCTGCTTGCCGTAGGCCAGAGGCCCACATATTGCGTTCAAAATGATGGAAATTCGACCTAAAAAGGCCGTCTCACGGGTCAGTTGGCTTCTCAGTTGGCGGCTGATTGTCCCCTTACTTGCCAAAGGGTCCAATCAGAGGTAGAATAGGCTAGTTTCTGTAAGGCTCGATTGAAACACGCTGACACCAAGTTCTGGTAAGCCGAGCGTTCTCGGCCCACAGGGTAACGAGTTCGGATTCAACGAGCCCTAGCCTTTAATTATTCTACCAAAACAAACAAGCAGGATTCAAGCATACAGAAATTATATATTTAAACTGAATAATATTTACAAGCAATGTTTACTATATATATACAACAGATTATAACAATGGTTAGGTTTGAAGGGGGTGTGGGGCGCTAGGGCTTAGCTCCCGGCGGTAGACAGGCTGTGGGGGCAGCGGTGGTAAAAGGGGAGGCAGCGCCTCCCGGTTATATAAGCGCGTGAGGGACGCGTGATAGTTGCATGTTTGAGTCCCCTCCCCACATTTAGGCAGGCCAGTTTGACCGCTGGGTTGCGGGGTCAACAGCGGTCATGAGATAGATGGTGATATAATAAGATTAGTGCAGGGGGTTTGTTATCATAAGTCACAGCGAAGCAACTCTGTAAACTGCCTGTCCGTCTGGGTGTCGTATTACCACACATGCAATATAAAACATACTGAAATTAATCATTAATTATATTAATTTTTTGTTATTTACTATTTTGTCTTGTTCTTGGTTGGGAAATGCAAGTTTTTTAACGTTGCATTATAATGTGAAAAATAACCGAAAATAATAAAATATTTTAGTATACATATCCAGTAACGTGTCGTAAAGGACGTGTCTACATATTTTTATTGTTTCTGGGAAAGCTAAGTATTGTTCCAGGGCAGGTTTTGAGCTATTTTGTGAGAAGGGAAAGTGGTAAATAGCAATCTGAGTTAGGTTAGACAGGCAAACATATAATACTTTAGAATAGCTTTATAACAAGATTTATGGCCATTTTCAAGCAGTTTTTTGTCCACTTTTTTACCCAGCAAGGTTTGTTTTTACAGATTATAATTAGCCTTGCTGAAAAATTATTTCCAATTACTATTTCTACCACTGGTAATGTTTTATGGGTTTTTACTCTGACAATTGAGTTTTAGATTAGAATATTAATCATATGTTTTTTAAAAGTACTTTAACTATAAAATGACGAAAAACCACTCGATATTAATTTTATAGGGGATTATTTTTTAAATCGGACCAAATCGAGTCATATCAAAAGACGCTAAAAATAAAAATCATACTGTAATACTTAGAGCAGGCGTATCTAGGCCCAAAAATCAACTTTCATAATCAAAACATCTAGGAATCAAATATAATGCATTTGTAGTTTATTGGTAGGGTTTTATAATAATGTTTTACATCTACCAAAGTAACAGTTTATGCACTCACTAGCGGCTGCGCTCCTAGCCTCTAGGAGCCATGTATTGGAAGGAGTAAGGAAAGTAGAAAATATCCTAAAACCAAACTTAGATATAAAATCAAATAGCCTAAAACCATCCAGGTGCCTAAAAGAAGCTTCCATAAAATGGAGAACTAAATCGGTTTAGTAATTATCGAAATCTTATGTTACAAACAAAAAAACCTTACTACTTTATGTAATAGGATAAATTTAAATGTTTATGGCGCTTATTTAAGTTAAGAGACATTGAGGCTGATCATAGAAAAATACTTTATTCTAATATTTCAATTATTATTTGGCCACGCAGCCAGCTACTTAAAAGTATATGATAACAAATAGTTTGTTCCAAAAGGTAATTATTCATATTTAACAGCGATGCTTTTCTGTAATTAGGGTCGGTCCACCCGTACGTCCGTAACGGTTGGCTTTTTTGATTTTTCGTTAATTTAGAGATTTTAGAATTGTTCCTTAGATTTCAAACTTTGCATGTTGATTCCTGTAAAAGCTAGGTACGATTTACCAAACGTATCAACTCTTTAATCGTTACCAGTACGTTAATTTAAAGCATTTGACAACAATTTTTTATGTGGAATAATTATCCTGTATATCTGATTTTTAGAATACTGATTCCAAGGACAACAAAGTAAAATATTAATCTAGTCCTAATTGGTAATTATCTCCTTTAAACAGTATACTGTACGAATAATTTTGTTAAAACTTATACATTTATATTCTGCTTATTAAGAATCTAAAACTCTACATGAGTTAATGTTCGTTTGTCCTACAATTTCAGAGCTTCGCTTTTATGGATATTGTCATCCTTGTTTATAAGCGCAGCTTTCCTACGTTGATCGTATAACCGTCCGCGCATAGCGTTTATTTTGCCACTTTAGTATCGACCAGCTTTTACTTAATGTCTTTAAAAAATTTGTCTGATTTTTGCAGAGAGAGAGAGAGGGGCCAATGTTCTGTTCATTACATTAGTTCTAAAGTTTTAAAATAACGTTTTAGCAACGTTGGTTTAGCAACTTTGAGGACTTTAGTGAATTTTGATTTGTTGGATCATTAAGTTGAGTGTTCAAACGTTAAACCACTAATTATAATCTACTGTGGGGTAATTTTGATTATCACCATTTCATGATTTTTGTCTAATAGGAACTGTCGTTGCTGGTATTCAGCAATCAATAAATAGGTTTTAAAAATTAGGTTATATAAAAGGTTTCGTGATGTTTTATCGATAAAAATTGGTAAAAATTTGCTAATAGTTGCATAGCTATCCTATTATGTAAGGCATAAGATCTCAATAACTACTGAACTGATTGACTTCTCCTTCTTAGAGAAACTTCACCAATTTTCAGAGATGGTTTTGCAGTTCCCCTAGATACTAGGAGCGCAGCTGCTAGTTATGTATTATAGTAGCGCTTCTTATGAACGATTTTATCCTTACACATGATAATAAAGGCAAATTGGGGTTTCTTCAGTTGCTATATCCAGCTACATATCATATGAATGGATATATATAATATGTGGATATATTGACAGGGGAATTTTGGTTGCTAAAATTGCCCTCATTTATTTGTAAGTTCGTACATCCAGTAGGAGAGGATTGTAAGGGGTAAAGGGGGTGGATGGGGGGTTCCATTATTTTAGCCAGCTGCGCGTTTTACCTTATTAGAGTATATGAAAATCTGTTGCAACATCCAGGTAATAATAAATCGATTATTATATGATCGTGAGGTAAGTGAGATATAAAAGTAAGATCATCCTTTTTAATAGCATCATTCAATACAGGAATAAATACGCCCAAAACAAGGACAATTATGCCATTGCTGCGCTACTTATGGATATAATTGGACTTAGTAAAGTTGAATATCTTTGTGTGTTGTATTCATTTTATTAATCTGATAATCTGCCTGCCAATTTTTCTTTCTTTATTTGATTGTTAGATATCAGTTGTAACTTGTAACCAACAACTAAATTAATTTGAAAAAAATATTTGATAATTTCTGCTAATTTTTGTAATTTTAGGGGACATAACTTATACCTGGACATTTTATAAATACGACATTTTATCTGCCTTCTAATATCATTTTAGATTTATTTCTCTTGCTGGCTCAACCTTAGATACAAGTGCCAAGGATGTAACATCTAATTCTGCAGAATCTTTTTTATCATTAAATTTACAGTTTTGCATGATTTAATCCTTCTAATATAAAACTCCTAAAGTCAATAAGTATATTAATGATTAATTTGTGTCAATGGAAATGGATTAGTTTCATTAATACTTTACATTCAATAATAAAACATCCTGTTAAATCATAAATGAGTATATTGGAAAACAAAACATAAGATAAATCTCGTTTATTTAAACACAATTTTATCGTCTTCTAAACTTACGACGACATTTTAAGTAGAATATTGTTGAAATAGACAACATCAAAGCTAGTAAAAATGTTATTTTTTTCCTTTTCTTTAAAACTTAAATTTAAATAGGGGAGGGTGTAAGGTCGATTGCACCTGCTCACAAAGGGCGTAGCCGCTAGCATAAAAAATATGGGACTATCATTCACTAATTAAATTTTAGTTTTTTATTTCGATAGAAAAAGTCACTTTTTCAAGTGGTAATATCTCTATGGTGGGATAATCTCTCCTTGAAAAGTACCTAGCATAAAACCAGAACATGAAATGCTTTGCTTTTGGTAAAGAACGTCAATAACATCCTACAGAATTTTTAATAGGAATATTCAAAATATTTATAAAAATCACGAAACCATGATATTTAATAATTTTATCTAATACTATAGTTCTATAAAATTTACATTTTTGTAAATTATTCAGGTATTTTTTTAACCATTTGTGGGTAGCCCTAATCCTGCGCAATTTAGTTGTTTACCTTACCCCTATATATAAATAATGCATGATATCATAGTAAATGACATCTTTGTAATGGTCGGTAGTGGTCAACCAAAGACAAAAATTACAGAAGATTATTAAGCAGGAGATGTGTATTCAAGACAACTATCTCCCCTAAATAGCATGGACCCTCAGCAAGCAGATGAAAATAAATTTCATTAAGTGCTGGCAAATATCATCTATGTCATATTGGGCTATTGTTATTATTTCATAAGTATTTTTTAGAAACATTTTAGTTAACATTTTGCCTGTTGTTCTCTTGTATGCACCTGAAAATTCCAGAAACTTAAAATTGAACTTTATTTGCTATCAGCTGATTTTCAAATACCCAATAAAGATCGGGACAGGGTCTTTGCCTTTTAGGGAAAATTACATATAGTCTTTTACTTTAATCTAACGTCAACTACACAAAAATAAACTGTATGGTAGCTTCGATTTGCAGAAGCTTTTTAAATTGATATAAAAGCTTATTCCTATGACAGTTGAACATGACTGTACAAGAGTGAAGCAACAACCCTCTATTTTATAATGGACTATCAATAAACCCCCCATAATCCACATCATATTTGGTAAATAAATCAAGGATTTTACAGATTGGAAAACTTTCTTTTTATTGTAAAAGCAATGCTTTTTTATATTCATAATATGTCCGTTACAACGTTAATACGATAGATACAACCAAAATCAAGATTTTATTGTCACTCTTCAAAGTTGCACATACTAAAAGTTGATGAAAAAATTAAAATTCCGTTTCTCGAAGTCATACGCAATGTTGGATGGGTGACGCTTATTTAAGATCTCTGTTTTCGCAATTTGAGAAAAATTCATCTTTATATCATAGAGAATTAGATAATCTTTCAAGCATCGCTTTTATCTTATAGAGAACATAAGTAAATCAAATCGCGAAAACTGAGATCTGTCATTCTATTACTGCTCATCCTAAAAGTTTTAAGTTTTTTTTTGAGGGGTGGAGAACTTTAGTCAATTTAATGATGACAGGAATTGTTCAAAAAAAAAGTTTTATCAAATGCGCAGCTTGTGCAAAAAAAGCTGCATAAAATCATCCGTAGATCAAAGTGTTCCTAAAAATGAAACAAATTACATGACAGACAAATGTTTTTGTAAATAGTCAATTTGCTATTATGTTTAGACAATAAAAAAGTTCTTGAAATTATAATAAATAAATGAATTTATTATTACTTGGATCTTATCACCAGATTATTATGTACTTTGTTAAAGTGAAACTTGTAGTTTACTAAAATAACTATCTTTCCCATACAAGCCCTTTACTCTCCCTCCTGATAATAAGTGATGTTGTCCATGTTAGCAACAAAACATTGACTACAATTTTCCCCTGTCATAATATCCACTTATTTCTATATCCATTACTAAATACATTTTCTTTTGGGGGTAAGGCAATGCCTTTTATTGGGAGGAGTTAAAAAATTATGTTATAGGAAGGTAAAGGACGTGCTTCTTTCAACCTTTCCTACACTTTTCTATGAAGCTACTAAATTACAAACAGTATTTACACTTCTGAAAAGTTCTTCCCATGGCGGTTCTAACGACATGTTTACCATTTTTCTACTATTCACGCAAGCCGTGCAATTTAGAGTTCCTTTGAAATGTTTCAACCAATGAGATGTCTTGAATATTCCTTCACTGTTATTCTATTGGCTGATTTAGAGAGTCGTCTCTAGAGTATATCAATTGTCAAATGTTTATCTGACCTATTCAAAGAAAGAGAATATAAATCCCTAATCCTAACTAAAAAGTACAACTTACCAAGACTGAATAACACAGAGATCAAGTGAAATGAAAAAATTATTATTAAAATGAATATAAAATAAAGATATTTATCGCATCTTATTATTGACAGCTCTCTGCTTTTATTTTACTATTTGTTTGTATTTCAGTATGGCTGAGAACCGGTTTAATCCAGCTGATACTAATCGATTTTGATGCCATATTGAAAAATATATTCTTAAAAAAAAAAAAAACCAATAAAAAGTTCAACTAATATGACCAGGAAGGGGGAGGACAATGGTAGTTAAGTTAATCTTCAAACCCTCTCCAATAATCAACAACTGCCCTGGATAAAATTTTACAAATAAGAATTTGGAGGAACATAAATTCTTCTGCAATTGTCCTAACCCTAGTTTATAAAATACTGGAAGGTAATAGGTAATTTTTTTAGCTATTGTCAATGGTTTTTAATTAGTTATAAGCAACAAATAAAATGAATCAGTAAAAAATGCTGAATATTTGTCTGTTGGTAAGAATCTTTATAAAAAAAATTTCGTTTGTTATTTTCGATAAACAAATTCCCCAAATCTAAGTTTTGAAGAACAAATGTTGCGTGGTAAAAAATGCAGAAAAAATACTGCAAATACAAAGCTGCAATGTACATCATAAAACACAAGAATGACAACATTCAGTGGTGGGGAAGAAAAACAAGAGCAAAAAAGGACATAATGATAAGTATATGTTTTAGAGGTACGCCGATAACAACTCGACAAGGTGTAGCCGCAAAACTGTTTTAAGCCCCCAAAAGAATAATATTCAAAATTTAAGAAGCTTATAACCATACTAGGACCAATGTTAAGCTTCAGACAACTTTATATTGGGGAGGTTTTATGCTGTAATAAGAGTTATGAAATATGGAGCATATAGGAGAGAGAAAAAGATAATGAACAAAAGATAGGTTGATAGATAGATAGACAGAGACAGACAGAGAAAGAAAGATTAAAATATCACAATATTTTTTTCTTAAGTTAGTTATAGGGCAGCTCCACTTCTCAACAGAATCTTGTAATCTTGAACAAAAAATAGAGTTAAGAGGAGGGTGTCAATTCTAAGTCCGATATTTTAATTTATATATTTTGTACCTATAATTTATATTTTAAAAAGATATATGAACCAAAAAGTACAAAAGAAAGAAATAAATAAATCTAAATATTATTATATTTTAGAAGCAGTAATTTAGTGTTTTTTGCCAAGATTCTCAATATACTCGGTGTTTGTCAGGGAAAAGGAAATGTGATTCTGACAAACAATTCTAAGTGAAAATTTCCTTCAAACCTCTACCCTTATTTCTCCACTTTATACCCACCTTCCTTCAGTTACACCAAAGAAAAAAAGCTTTACGCTAACAGAATATTTAATTTTTGGCAATTTCAAATGGAATTAATTGGCTGAATAGCAGCCCCTGGGTGTTTGTAATCAGAGTGGGTTTTTAAAAGGAAAAGAGAATAAGAAGGAAAACATATAAAAGTACATTTTGTGAGAGAGCAAAAAAACCTTCTAACTACACTTGAAATTTTTTTATTTGTTTGCAAGTGCATGTTAAATTAGGAGTGTTGTGTTGACTTCTGCTTTATGTCGACTATAGGTCGTCATAAGATAAAAGTGGTAGTTGCTGAAATCTTATAGAATGAAGTGCTAAATTGTCTGAAATTTACTTAAACATTGTTTCCAAAACTTAATACTACTACAGAACAAAGAAATTTATACACTTTATATAAAAGTAACAGGATCTGTGTATGTGTGTGTGTCTTTCTGTGTCTACCGAAGGATTTATGTAACCGCTAAACCGATATGGTTCGCCTTTACAGGGTAGCTTCTTATAGGTCCTGGGCAGGTACCACAACCCTCCCAAGAAAAATCGCCTAAAATCACGTTCTTCGAAACTATCCCCGCGTTTTAGATATTTTTTAGTAAACAGCTGCTGATCTTAACACATTTATGTTCTTCCAGAAGCCTCTAGGGGCGTAGCCGCTGGCAATAATTCTAACAGAAAGAAAACTGAGAAATAAACAGACAAACAATTTTTAAAAATATCATTCTATTAAACATTCTTTATATTTTCTAACATTTAGATAACATTATATGATTTATATACATGGTGGGTTTATTTTTAGAATCTTTGGTATCATTCAGCTTTTTGACAGTGGCTCTTTTCTGAATCTCACTAATAAAAATATATGTATAAAATCCTGACAACTACCTGGTTTATTTCTAACGCCATTAGCTGATTTCAGAGATCCAATACAACATTGGGACGTAAATTTGCAGTTGAAAAACGGAAAAAGAGAAAAAAGGTAGTTTTAAACATACAATTTAGTTGTAATACCAAAACGGCCGTTTTTCACTACCTACAAAAAAATAAATAAAATAAAGGAGGTGGGGGATTGATTAAACCTCCAATTACACAAAAAAAGTATTTTTGCGACTCACAACATATTTGCATTATTTTCGACTACTTCGGTTTTGCGACGACTGGAAATCCTACAAAAGTACGACAGCATAACAACCAGGGAAGGAGGAGTAAATAGAGGACAAAATAATCTCTCCTAAATTTTAGCCTATTTTACCAGGGGTTAGGTCCCCCTTCCCCAAAGAAAATGTTCACCCCATTCTAATATGTTCTCGCTTTAAAACTGAAGAGAAAGGCAGAGTCGCTCAAACATCCAAATTTCTTCATAAAAAATCCTAGTTCGATTAGAAAATTAATTAAATTAAAATGAACTATTTAAGTTCTTGACCTTGAAAATAAGAAAGTATTATTCAATTGAAAATGAAGGCTCTCTTGCAGTTATGTCCATTTACTCCCCACAAGGGCACTCATACCCCCTCAATTTACGTATATTTTTTATTTCAGTACTAAAAGCAAGCAGGGAGGGAGGGGATATTGGGATGTTTATTACACTAGTCCCCAAAGTCTTATAATAACGTTTTGTTATTCGTTAGCTTAACAACTTTGGAGATTTTATAATTTTTTAATTTTTGTTTCAACCACTTTTTGTAATCTAAGGAAAGGGTAATTTTGTGTATCGCCATTGGGGACATTAATTTGTTGGCTATTGTCTTAACCCTGAAAAGCAAGTCATCTACAATAAGTTGTAAGATTGGTGTCTGGATAATTTTTGTGTGGAATCCCCTAGCATTAGTCACCTGTTATAGCCATTAACATGTTAATCCTTTAGAATCCTAAATTTATTGTGTTTTTGTCTTTTTAATTCTATGCTATTTATGAACAGTATTATCCCTGTTACGTTTTAATGCATTTTAAAAAAGATATTTGTAATGTACAAGTATGACCCTCGAAAAAGTATTTTTAGCATCTGCAGCCCTTATTTCTCAATGAATTATTAAAAGATGTATGTATATGTCCTTGTTCTCTATAGATTTCCACATAAGTAGATATAAAAATATTTTTTTACCTCCATTAACACCGGAGATTTTTAGAGCTAAAGTTTTGAAAAAGTGACTGAGGAAAAAGTAACTTTTAACATGAAACGACTTTTTTAGTAAAATTAAGGTAGAAGTCCTTTTATTTTTGTTACTAGCATAAACTTTATACAAAAATGAAATTAAAAAATTAGGCTTTGAGTAAAAAGCATTTTTTACACATATTTTTTGAGTCTTTTTAGTTTAATGATATTTTGAAAAACTTACTTATTAGGCAAATTTGTTTTAGATTAATAAACCAAATAAATCTTTATGAATATAGCAGGAAAATTGTTTTTGTTTCATAATCCTTACTTTAATAACAAAAAATTTATAAAGAAAATAAAATTAGAACATAATGATTTTTTAGTCTAAAAACTTAATTAACCCCCTATTAAATAATTGAGATGTCAGAAAAGGGGGCGGAGCAACTGTCATAATTAATCCTTTTCATAAATAAGGGTAAATAAATAACCTAAAATTTGCAAATAATCAATTCATTCAGTAGTATTTTTTGCCATATAAAATTAATATTTTTTGGTGGTATAAAAAAGAAATAATTAGTTAACTTGTTTTTCTTTGTGTATTATAATTCAGTTGCCAGAAAAACATAATATAACCATCCAAAAATTATGAGAAACAAAAAAAAATCTTTTTCTCAGTCACTTTTTCAAAACTTTAGCCCTAAAAATCTCCTGAGTTAATGGAGGTAAAATTAAATTTTTTATATCTACTTATGTGGAAATCTATAGAGAACAAGGACATATACATTTTTTGATAATTCATTGAGAATTAAGGGCTGCAGATGCTAAAAAATTCTTTTTTGAGGGTCATACTGTATATTTTAGGTTAGGTAATGTGAGGCTTATAGTACCCGTTGGACTTTAAGCATTATTGGGGAGGAATGTTTGTTCCCCTAGTGGTGGAATAGAGGGATAACTCCAAAATATCGAATTACGTTTAATCATCAAATATTTTTTTTTAAACTCAGAAAAGAGAGGACAATTACAGAGGAATTAGTATATACCCAAAATTTCTTCCTTACATTAGTAAGCTACCAACAGATTTTAAGAGTTTTTTTATGATGATTAGTTTCCACTGTCCTATCCCTTTATCCCTGGTATTTGTTTGTAAGTATGAATGATGTCAACCTAAGATGAACTGAATTTTAGTTTCCGAAAGTGTGCGTAGCTTCCGCGTCCTATCTCAATATTTGCTACTAGCTAAAAAAGCTTCAAACTTAAAAAAAATCAAAATTTGAAAAATTTAATTTTTTTAATGTATAATGTATAAATCGTTTATACATTAAATCGCTTTTCCATTTGACCGGAGTCGCTGTACACTTTAGGAAACTAGGGCTCGAATAGGAAATCCATTTTCAGCTGATCCAACCTAAGTAATATTTTTAAAAGCAAATCTTTTCAATAGTTAGGGTCGGTTCATCTTTCTGTCCGTACGTGAGTCCGTCACGGATAGTTAGCTCTTTTCGTTGTATTAAACAGTTTTTAGTTGTACTATCGACTTCAAACTTTGTATAATGATTCCTATAACAATTAGATACGATTTAGAAAACTCAGCACCTCTGTAATTATACCATTATTCTGATTTTTGAAATACCGATTTATCTTACTACAATTTACAATGATATAGGTGAACCACCTTTATAATCAAGTCCTAAAAATGTAAGTATGTCTTTCAACAGTAACCTGTATTTACACAGTTATGGAATCTCAACGACAAAGATTTTTTTATCCAATCTTGACAAGAGAGGTATTTTTGGAAAGAGGAATATATATAGAAAACGCCTATGAAAATTAGAAAATCCGCAGAAATCATATTTGCAAGTTATTTGCAAAAATCTGCAATGCTAATTTGCAAAATTAATTTCATGCCTTAAATGACTTATTTAGAAAAAATCTTTTTATGAAATGTGTTTATCTATAAGTTTAGAACATACTTAGGGCAAAAAAAATTTCTTTAGTGTTACTTTTTTCACCTTATGATTGAAAAAAGCAGTTTCTCACATTTTATGATAAAAAAAAGGTATAGGAACAAAAAATATGATTTTTCTTGATGTAAACACAATAATTGGCATAAAATCTATCATCCTAAATGTAAAGATCAGATATAGAATCCTTTTTAGAGCTAATATAGTGCAAAAAGTAACCAAGACATTTTTGCAAAGTATGAAAATCTGAAGAAAATAGTTCTTTTTGCTTTTGATATACACAGGTCTCCTTAGCAAAACCTTAGATTAAAAAAAATCTCGAAAGAAACGGACAACAGGGCCTTCAATTAGGGTACAGTGGTGGTCAGAATCCGTTGGAGATTAAATCTTAGCTGCTCCTTCTTGCCAGATATTGCAATTTGAAGTTTTGTGGTAAAAATGCCTAAAATTACAAGAATTCCAAGGTTATATTCATAAGTGAACGCCTTAATTCATCAAGTAAAAAGGGTGAGTTTAACATTTAAGGAGTTTAGATATCTCTTCATATGTAAACTACAAACTTCATCCCCATTTAGAACAATTTTTACTACTATAAGTGGTGTTTTTAACTTCAATAAGAGTAATAAATAAGCTTAAAGAGGTTTTTCCAATTTACAACTTTATCCTAAAGGCTGTTACCCTGGAACCAGTAGAAAAACTTCAGTTTAAGTTTACATATGGCCCTAGTTACTTTTTTTAATTCTGCTCCCCAACCCCCATACTCTCACAACCTACAAACTTTAGGGTGAAGGGGGGGGGGGTTGGGGAGAGCATAGTAATACTATTATATGTTTCTCAAAAACTAATTGAAGTATAGGGGGGAAAATTTTGTAGAAATTATGTTGACCACCTTCTCTAACCCTCCCCCTTGTCCTAACCTAAATGGGAGAGGGGGAAGGGGCAGAAGATCAATCCAATGTGTATTAAAAAACTATTGGAGATATATTTAAGCTTTTGGATTTGTATTGTTGTACAACCAAAAGCTCTTTTACATATATTGCTGACCTCTTCCCCTCCCCTCATAAATAAAAACATAACATATTGTAAAGAGAGAAAGAGGGGGGATGGGTTACTGTTGAAAGGGTACTGCTATAGTGTGTTACTAAGAAACCACTATAATTATAGCAGCAAAGCAAACCTTTAAGATATGCTTTGTTAGGTCAAAAGTAACTTTTACAAATTTTGCTGAAACTTCCCTCCAGACCCCCTTTCCCTTCCTATTGCTTTACAATCTCTCCCCCCCCCCCCTTCCTCAAATTAAGCAATAGAAGGAAGTATATCAATTCCTTGAAATTTACTTTGAGATTACTCAAGATATAGAGGGCTTTTGGATATAAACTTTAGTAGGTCCAGTATTACTTCATACTTGAACAAATATTGCTGATCTTTCCTCAACCAACCCCATCCAGAAAAATTATTTTGCTGCACAATTTCCTCCACCCCCATAAAAAAAATATTAGAATATTGCTTGCCCTCTCCCTCCCTCTCCAGCTATCCTCCATACAACCTCACCACCTGGGTTTAACTCAGGAACCACTAAAGCAATAAGGAGCAATCTTTGGAATAAAGCTTTTAGATTTCCAAATTGCTTTGGGGAAGTAGCAATGGGTTGACAATATTTCTTTTATAATTCCAATAGGTTGGAGGAGATTATAAAGCAAAATAATTGTACTAGATTGAGAGGGTTGTAGTTGGAATAGATATTTATAAAAGTAAATATGGGCCTACAATAGTTAAAGTATTAACCCTGAATATCTCCAGAGGTTTCTAAATAATATACAATATTATTTACCTATGCCACTAGCCAATATTTCCAGCAGATGAAGGGGGGGGGGGGATTCAGCAATATTTGTAAAAGTAACTAATATCCTAAAAAAGCTTAAATCCAAAGTTTGCTTAATATAATTCAGTGATTTCAAAGTAAAACAAGAGTATTTTACACATCCACTGCCACCTCCTAATAATTTGTGGTCTAAGAAGGGGGGAGGGGGTTTGTTGCAGCAATATTTGTAAGAGATTTTGATGCCTACTAAAGTATAAGTACTAAAGCTTATATATTTATTTAGTGATATCTAAGGAACTCTTCATGTAATTTGTTCTTACAATACTTCAAGTAGTTTTGAGTAAAACATAATACTGTTGCTTTTCCCAACCCCTCGACCACCTAAAATTTATGGGTTGCAAGGGGGGTTGAAAGGGGGGGGGGGTTGAGAATATTTTTAAAATTAACTTTAGCTATATGTAAACTTGAACTGAGGTTTTCTCTACTGGTTACAGGGTACAGCCTCTAGCTTAAAGTTGTAAACTGGAAAATGTACCTTTTTCATTGAATAATTTCTTTCAATTATCAAAATTTTCTAAATGAGGAGGGACTGTGTAGTTTACATATGCAGAGACATATAAACTTCACAAATGTTAAACTCACCCTTTTTATTTGATGAATTCACTTATGCATATATCCTTGGAATTCTTGTAATTTTAGGCATTTTTACCACAAAACTTCAAATTGCAATATCTGGCAAGAAGGAGCAGCTAAGATTTAATCTCCAACGGATTCTGACCACCACTGTACCCTATTTGAAGGCCCTGTTGTCCGTTTCTTTCGAGATTTTTTTTAATCTAAGGTTTTGCTAAGGAGACCTGTGTATACATATCAGATAAATGTATATAAAAATAGTGATTAAAAACTATAAAACATGTTATAAGTTTTTTCAACATTGTCATTAATTAAATTGCACTTTTAGGTTTAAGAATTACCGAAGTAGTGCATAAAAACTCTTTTTATGATGTAATTAAGCAAAATAAATGCCAAAAAACCAACTACATAATGGTCTTGTCTCAACCATGACACTTTGGTTGAGCTTGACTTCCGAATTAGCGGGAAGTTCACGAGATCAGTTGGCGAACATACAAACCCCCAATACCAGGAACCATCAAGTTTCAACAGCAGGTTTGAATATAGATTTATTGATGAAATTATTTCAAAAGACCTGAAATTACAAGATCAATTAATAAACAGAATAAAATATTATTCGTTATCTTAAAACTTTGAGCACTAAAAAAAATCTTTTTCTTTTCTTATGGTTAAAGAATCTTTGGAAACTTTGGCTTTAAAGGAAAATTATTTGGTTTAATAAATCATTGTTAAATGCAACAATAAGGCACATAAAAATTACTAAAACATATATTAATCATAATTAAGTTTCATGCTTAGCTGGCTAAAGCCTTTTTAAAACTACATATAATCGTCCTATACACCATACTTCTTAATCAAATTAACAAATTCTACCTGAAGCTCTTATGGTTTCAAATCCCTGATATACTAGGGTCGTTCGCACACAATGAGACCAATGATAGGCCCAATTTTGTTCTCCGCAATCTTCACACTCTCATATCTCATTCAAAAGTAAAGAACGTGCGCTTCAAAATAAACAAACACTCTATGCCGCGCCACATTATGAAAGGAAAGCCCTAAAAGACGACATTTGCGCTTTGTTTTTGGTTTAATGATAAGGAATTTAATTTCGAACTTGATAAACACAAAGCTTCCTCGAAAAGAGGTTAAGACACACCCCCCGTTTGAAAGTCAAATTAACTTCCTTAACGAGATTCAAGGTTTTTTCCGCGCTGAGCACTAGCAACATTTCTCACTAAACTCAACTCACCATAATCACATGAGAATGGCCACATCCCGAAAACGTGACAATTTTGCTCCTAACTAAATGAAACCCCGTGAAATGCATACACAATATTATACTCCTCACTAGGACTCATAATACCTCACATTTTAGGATAGAAGGATGGGGATTGGTTTACTATACAACATTCCGTGCACATGACAATCACAAGATCACATACACAATCCTAAAATAGATAATCCTATTAATCATGATGTTGTAAATATAACAACTATGCTAAATAATAATCATTTCATAATCAATAGGCAATAAATCATTATTAATAAATCAATAAGTACCTACGAAATCAGGTTGAAATGTAAATGTAAACAATAATGTAAAAATAAAACGAAATAAATCTTAGACAAGAAAATTAAGATTTATAGGTACTTAAAACTAAATTTGTTAAGCATCAAAAAGAGTAGTAAGAAAAAATTTTTCAAAATCCTTGGGCAGAAAGTTTTTCAAACCTATGAATAAGAACTGTAATATCTTAATCAACAAATAAAACTTTTTAATACTTAAAGAATAGCAAAATAATATCTTCGTTAGAATTTTCATTAAAATTATGAAAAAAATACCAATTTTTCTTTGTAAAAAAAATATGAGACTTTAAATATGAATTTTCAATCATTCCTTGATCTGAATAAAAATGTTTTACTTGATTGAAATTCATATATAATTTTAAAAAAAATCTGCTAAAAAAAATACTTGATTTTTTTCTTAGAATAAATATCGAATCACGCAACCTCGACACATTTATTCCTTTTTGTCAAACTTTTCAGGTAAGTTTTAAAATGAATTGTACTTTTGAAAAGAAATTAAACTCAATAAAATTAAATTTGAGCATATGAAATAGAAGAATATTTAATCGCTTTTCATTTGATTCTTATTTTAGGCATAAAAATAGGCATATGAAAAATGTAGCTTTTTTACTAAAAAAATCTCAATTTCCATAAAATAAGAATCAATTATTATCATAATTTTTAATAACCGCTTTTATTTTAATATCTGCGATAAAAATGAAGGAAAGGTTAATTTAAAATATGCATAGTTTATCTTAAATTAATTCTGTGATATTCATATAAATAATAATCAATATTTTAATAATATCATACATCATGCTCATTATTATAAATGCTTATCTCATAGAAAATAGAGTTTACATTTTTAAACATGAACGAAAATATATGTACCTAGGAAATAATTGCTATAAATACTTTCTCAAGGTTTAAAATTGTCCGAAGTCGCTAGGTACATATATTACTACGAATCTCTGCTCTCGGAATGAAGAAAAATCTTTACGCGTGGATTATTAGGAATCCTTGCCTCCGGAGTGAAAGAAAAACCTTTATTTGCTTACAAATTAAAACAAATATCTTGATTTTTTGCGATAATCTTTTTAAAATAATAATAAGAAATATTTTAAACATTATCATAATAATTTTACATGTTGTGTTCTTTACTTTAATGCATTATCTCATATGAGAATCTGAGAAATAACATTTTTTAAGCAAACGTGAACCATGAAAAAAATACCTCGAAAAATAATTTTAAAAAATCTATTTTTCTCAATCTAAAAAAAAACTGCAAAAATCATTTGGTAGTTAATACACACAAACTTTTGCTTTTCAAAATCATACTTAAAGAAACCAAAATCTTTTAAATCTGCTTTAAAAGTCTAAACAATTTTGTAGAATTTTTGTGCTTAAATATGAATAATAAAATTAGTTGAATAATGAATACTTATTCTTTGCAGAACCTTTTTAGGTTCCCTTCACAAGCTTAATATAACTTGTAATATTTTTTTCTTTAAAGATCATTTTCACATAAATAGTTTATGTCGTAGATTAGATATGTGTGGTTTGAAATTTTTCAATGACTTTCTGGCGGCAACACCCGCCATATTTCCACCCGCCATTTGCAGGCCTCTTACCCTTTGTCGGGCGGCAAGGTTGGCAGCAGCCAAGTCGATTCTTGATTCATGACAGCACCAGGGCAAGTAATAAAAGTGTGACTGTCATAAAATTTAGAATCATCTACCGGTTTTTGTCCGGCCGGAACCGAAACTCCCGTCGGCTCTTGTCCGGCCAGAACCGAATTTCCTATTGGCTCTTGCCCAGCTGGAACCGAAACTCCCGTCGGCTCTTGTCCAGCTGGAACCAAAACTCTGATCGGCTCTTGTCCAGCTGGAACCGAAACTCCCGTCGGCTCTTGTCCAGCTGGAACCAAAACTCTGATCGGCTCTTGTCCAGCCGGAACCGAAACTCCCGTCGGCTCTTGTCCGGCTGGAACCGAATCATTCAGCGGCTCAATACCCGCCGTAACAATATCCTCAACGGCTACAGTAACGTTACCAATATCATCAGGAATAACTGCAGCACAACTAACATCATTATCAATAGCAGCTACGGCAGACCCAACCGGCTCATTATCAACAGCTACGGCAGTACCAACCGGCTCATTATCAACAGCTACGGCAGTACCAACCGGCTCATTATCAACAGCTACGGCAGTACTAACCGGCTCATTATCAACAGCTACGGCAGTACCAACCGGTTCATTATCCACCGCTACGGCAGCTTTATATGCAGATTTCTGCTGACCAGCTCCATAGTCAGCACTTGTACAGATAAAACCACTACCAAAAATGGTTCGCCACAACATAGACTGGCCCACTTTCTGGTAGGTTGATGGAAACACGTCAGGATGTGTATTTCCAATGATGATATCTAAGCCTCCACTAATATATGTAAATCTTTCTGGCGGCATCTTAAATATTTTGGCGGCGGTTTCCGGATGGACCGAGCGCATCTCGTTGCCACCTCCGAGGTTAGGCATAACAGCTGCCTCAAATTCTCTCAAGTTACCATCCCTGTCCTTCAGATAGAACACCACACTGCGGCAGGATGATTCACTACCGTCAGCAACAGAAATGTTTGTATATCTGCCGGTAGATTTCAGCTTCAACTTGTGGGACATCTTCTCAGATATAAGTGGTAGACTCGAACCCGAATCAAACATGACGGCGGCATGGCAGGCGCCGCCGCCAGGTGCTACAACTGGAACTATTTGCAGCAGGAAGGTACATGTGCTAGGCTCAGAACTTAATTTGTAGACTGTATTCACACTAGCACTAGCCTCATGCAACATACGACTATGATAACCGTCGCAATTATTGGTGCCACAGACACCAAGCTTATCCGATTTATTACAATTGTCAGCAGCATGACCCTCACACAGGCAGAGTTCACACAATTTATTCTGCTGGACAACTTTTTTTCGGTCAACAACATCCATCTTCTTAAATGTGGGACAACGGAAAATAGGATGTTTATCCTCGCAATTTTCAACAGGACATGCACTGTTCCACTTGGAAGCCTTGTCCTTTCCAGCCTTTCCATTCTCATTGTCACTGCGGCCAGACACTTGCGCGGCGGCAGCTCTATCACGATTTCTCTTGCCGGCGCCATTGTCATAGGACATATCACCGGCCAACATGGCACCCCTGGTCCTCTCCAGCAGTTCTACAATCTTCTGGATGTTTGGTTGGTTCATGCTACCTAGCTCCATCATAATTTTGTCTCTCAAATTTTCAGGGCACTTGTCTTTAAAAATATGAATGAGAGTTAGGTGGTTGTAATCCTTAGCTGCAGAACCAACGATGGCTTCTACCTCCTGCATCATGCTCTTGAAGGTAGCAATTGCGCTAACCACGTCCACAGGTTTATCCACAGGTTTCATCTTGTTCAACTTAGTTAAAATCCTCATGAACCGGCGAGTGTTTGATAAAAACATCTGATCAAGAAACGCCCATTGTTCATTATGATCTCTAATCGCTGACACTTGCTTGCGTAGTTCCGGGTTGGTTATCACCTTCTCCATACACAACATCAGACTTAACCTCTGGTCAGCAAATCCATAACCAGAGCACAGGTCCTTAAAGACCTGTTTAAAGTTTGGGTAATCCGTGTCAGTACCGTCGAACGACGGCAACAAACTGTTGTCCCAGCGCCCATACTGCGGGTTGGAACTCCGAATGTCCACGGCAGACATACTTCTGGAGAGAATGGCAGGTGTCCCACTCTCATCCAAGTTAGATGAACGACGTTCCATCTCTCTAAGCCTTCGGTACATATCACGTACTTCTTGGCGCAACTCCATGGAAATTTTAAGCACTCCCATGTCCATCTTCACCTTCTCAATGACGTCGAGGTTCTTGGCGACAGTGCTTGACCTCGCGTCGTCTGAATCATTGTCAAGCCAGTACAGAATTTTTGTACACTGCTCCAACGACGCATAAACTTTATCTGCAACAGTTTTCTGCTCACTAGCTTCATCCAAATCACGCTTGAACTCGCGCAGCTCACTAGTATCCACGGCAGGTTTTAGACTTTTTATTAGGTCAGATTGATCCTTGACCTCACTAAAAATGTCACGAATTGATTTTAAATTCACATTTTCACATGAACTAAAACTTTGGCAGGCTTTTAGATTTTCATAAAACACTTTTATCTGTTCGTCAAACACCTCTAGCCTTTCATTGCCAATAGCGATAGCTCGCTCAATTTTCTGCTTTTTAGTGAGCACCATATTGATTCACTAGGTAATTATTTCACAGAAAAATTGTCAATGTTTTTTTTGCATCAATATACTATATGCTATTGATTTATTGAAGAATGCTAACGCCTATTCTTCAGATTCTTTGAAGAATGCTAATGCCTATTCTTCAGAACCATTTGAAATTGCTTGTGCAGCGCCTTCAACCATCATTCATTTGAAATTGCTTGTGCAGCTCTTTCTTTTTTGCATCAATAATCTAGATGCTATTGATCTCTTGATGAATGCTAACGCCTATTCATCAGATATTTTGAAATTGTCTCAACCATGACACTTTGGTTGAGCTTGACTTCCGAATTAGCGGGAAGTTCACGAGATCAGTTGGCGAACATACAAACCCCCAATACCAGGAACCATCAAGTTTCAACAGCAGGTTTGAATATAGATTTATTGATGAAATTATTTCAAAAGACCTGAAATTACAAGATCAATTAATAAACAGAATAAAATATTATTCGTTATCTTAAAACTTTGAGCACTAAAAAAAATCTTTTTCTTTTCTTATGGTTAAAGAATCTTTGGAAACTTTGGCTTTAAAGGAAAATTATTTGGTTTAATAAATCATTGTTAAATGCAACAATAAGGCACATAAAAATTACTAAAACATATATTAATCATAATTAAGTTTCATGCTTAGCTGGCTAAAGCCTTTTTAAAACTACATATAATCGTCCTATACACCATACTTCTTAATCAAATTAACAAATTCTACCTGAAGCTCTTATGGTTTCAAATCCCTGATATACTAGGGTCGTTCGCACACAATGAGACCAATGATAGGCCCAATTTTGTTCTCCGCAATCTTCACACTCTCATATCTCATTCAAAAGTAAAGAACGTGCGCTTCAAAATAAACAAACACTCTATGCCGCGCCACATTATGAAAGGAAAGCCCTAAAAGACGACATTTGCGCTTTGTTTTTGGTTTAATGATAAGGAATTTAATTTCGAACTTGATAAACACAAAGCTTCCTCGAAAAGAGGTTAAGACAGGTCTACTGCATTATAAAAAACGCCTAATTGTTGATTTGAATTTATTTTATTTTATAACTTAATAAAAAGAGTTTTTATGTGCTACTTTGGTAATAAGTAAACCTAAAAGTGCATTTTAATCAATGATAGGGTTGAAAAAGTTATAACTTGTTTCATAGTTTTTGATCACTAATTTTATATACATTTATCTGATATGTATATCAAAATCAAAAAGAACTATTTTCTTCAGATTTTCATACTTTGCAAAAATGTCTTGGTTACTTTTTGCACTATTTTTGCTCTAAAAAGGATTCTATATCTGATTTTTACATTTAGGATGATAGATTTTATGCCAATCATTGTGTTTACATCAAGAAAAAACATATTTTTTGTTCCTAAACCTTTTTTTATCATAAAATGTGAGAAACTGCTTTTTTCATATATAAGGTGAAAAAAGTAACACTAAAGAATTTTTTTTTGCCTTAAGTATGTTCTAAACTTATAGATAAACACATTTCATAAAAAGATTTCTTTTTAAATAAGTCATTTAAGGCATGAAATTAATTTTGCAAATTAGCATTGCAGATTTTTGCAAATAACTTGCAAATATGATTTCTGCGGATTTTCTAATTTTCATAGGCGTTTTCTATATATATTCCTCTTTCCAAAAATACCTCACTTGTCAAGATTGGATAAAAAAATCTTTGTCGTCGAGATTCCATAACTGTGTTTAAGAAGTTTAGCAACAAATTTACTTTCAATTTGTTTACATTTGTGTATTAATATTCTGCTTACTTATTTCTGGGACTCTACAAGTTTTAATGTTCGTTTGTCCTTTCATTTTAGAGATTCGCTTAAATGGATATTGTCATACTTTTTAATAGCAAATCTAATCTACAAGTCACCCGCGGGAGGTTAGTCTGTCTGTAGTTCTATAAACTGATTATGAATATCTTCTTTTTAATATTATCTCTATTGACACAATCGTTTAATATCTGCTGAATTAGAACCGGTTCTCGGCTACACCGAAATTCATGTATAGCACCGTATTGCAGAAAATGAAGCAAGAAAAAGTGGCTCCACAGATTATGACGTCATACGATAGAATAACCAATGAAAGGCCAGCATAAATTTTACCATTGATGTATACTGGCCCCTCATTGGCTAATCTATCGTATGACGTCATAATCTTTTTTTTCTTGCTTCCAGAAAATATTAAAATAAAAATCGTATGCCTGGGCCTCGGTCCCGATAACCTTACAAAACTGGTTTTAATCTTATAATTGTTTATTCTAATATTTACGGAAAGCTGTCTATAATACGATACGATTATCATTATCTGATTTAATACTGTAGTGCGGGAGACGTGAGATCTGTGGAAAAGTTCGGCTGGACAAGGAAAGTTGCAGAAAAGCTTCAAAGTAGCAGGTTATATATACTACACTTATAGATTGAAACACAGATGGATTGAATAACTAATGTCTTTATTGATCAAAAGTTTACATAATACTAAAGAATTATAACATACTAGCGGCTTAGCCCCTAGCCTCTAGGGGCTTTGCCACAGGAGGTTTGTTCAACCTTATTTGTCGTATTTTAGATCTAAAAGAAAAAGTAAAAAAAAAATAATTTTTGGTTGGAGGGATGGTTAGTCGACCCCCCCTTTTTTAATTTTAGTTTTAAAAAAAATTATTTGGGGGGGGGGGGGGTGGGAACTCCCCAAGAAAATAGCTTAAAACCATAAAAATCTCAGTTTAGTCAATTTTGTTCAGTGTTGAGACTTGGGATGGTTTTCAGCCATTTCTCTAGCCTGTCTGTTGAATATAGAGCCTCTAGATGCTAGAGGCATAGTCGTTTGTTAACGAATAAGGGAATCCTAAAAGCGACACACGAACATAATCCTGATATATGAAGATAAGCTTCGCTTTTTAAAAAAAATGCTAACACAACAATTGTTGATTGTTTGGATATAATTTAAACTGCATAAAATAAAGTGAAATCATCGTTGTTAAAAAGTATAAAATCTCTTGTCACAAATTAAACAAACAAAAAAAAAACATTTTTGTCCATAAATAACGCAGAAACAACAAGCTTTTCTTGATTTAATCTATATATAATTACGTTGATGCTGAACCAGATTTTCACGTTATCTAGTAAAGTATTACTCTCAGCTGGCTAAATTGGATTATTAAGTTGATTACTTTGACCATCTCCCCTACTTGGCAAGTTTGGGAACTAGTTCTACAATCTTGATTAGCCCGATAATTACACAAGTTAGGTTGGGTTAAGCAGGCTACATGGCAGATTTAGTAGGGAAACAAAGTGTCTCAAAAATGAGCCATGTTACGTCATAAAAATTATTGAGATGAGAGGAAGTAGGAAATAAATCCACTAAAAAGAGATGGATAATCCTTCATTTTTAAGACGTCACATGACTGATTTTTTGAGTTACTTTGTCCCCCTACCAGATTTCTTTTCTTTTATGTTTTGGAAATCCTAGGTTACAGTTTACACAACAAATTAATAAACATAATCTTTATATATTACATATTTGTAACAAGGAATATAACCGTAGGAAGGAGCGTGGCTAACATGTAATTCGGGCCTGGCCACTACATTTGATATGCAGTAATGTAATGTTTAATCGACATTTATTCAAGTTACAGCAAGCTTATACAGAAATAATTGAAAGTAATCTTCTTTTGCTGCTTATATTATAGAACTGAGGTGGATTCTTTAAAAAAAATTGCCCCACCAATCGCTTAGTGGGGCAAAATTGTTTTTGTGAAAAATGCTCCAAAATCACATAAAAAATCTACAAAAATTAAATAAATTTTATGTTAATAACCCTTCTATGATTTTGTTTAATTTTTATAGATTTTATTGTGACTTTGGTGGATTTTTCACGAAAACAATTTTGCCCCACTAAGCGATTAGTGGGGCAAATTTTTTTTAAGAACCCACCTCAGCTCTTTCTCTCAAACCTATTTCTTGACCATTAAACGCCCCTCTCGTTAAGAAAAAAGTTATTTACTAATGATCTATTTAAAGTATAAACTTAAATTATTAAAAGGTTAGGTTTTTATTTTAATTTGTAACCTCAGCTTTTAATAGAGTGGGAAAGAGTACATAATACATTGTTAATTCAAGGTTGATTACAAGGTTTATTCATAAAACAAGGATGACAACATCAGTAAGTAGCGAAGCAATAATTTCAAGGTTTAATACAAGGTTTGATATTACATTCTACTAATCGAGGGTCATAAGGCTTCGGTCATTGGACGATAAATTCATAAAATTTCTTATTTATGATAAACAAAATTACCTCTTCTGGAAAGAAAATATAAAAACTTTTTATAAAAAATTGGGTACTAGTTAAACTTACAGTCCAATGTCCTCTCACTCCATGAAAATCAACATGATAATGGTGGATTTATTCTTTATCAGGCCATTGAATCAATATGATTTTAATATTCCATGCTATTTTTAAAATAATCTAACAGCTTTCAAATGGTGGCTTGTTAGCGGTCAACTGACGGCTTTAAAGCTAAACCTTTTACGCAACAAAACATAGGTACTACCGGATTAAAAAACAACACACCCAAAAAATTTGGAATTTGTTGCTAGAGGGCTTTAAATCTTCTTTCTCTCTTCCGCCCTCCCTCCCTCTCTCTCTCTCTCTCTCTATCTCTCTCTCTATCTCTCTCTCTCTCTCACTCTAACTATCTTTTTCTCTCTCATGCTTTCTCTCTCAGTGCGACGTAGGAAACCATAAGATGAACTTTAATTTTTTAAATTAGGATGCACATAAAAATCTTACTTTTTAATATCAAGATATTTAAGTTATGCGTCTCTAGCATCTACAGGGCAATGTATTCAAAGGGACGTAGATATAGTACAAAAATTTAGCCTGAAACCATACCAAGGAAGAAATTAAAAATTGAAATAGCCTTAAACAATCTTATAGCTTCCCTATGGAGGAAAACATATACAGTTTGGTAGTTTAGTAGCAAGTTTTAATTCAAATTTTGAAACACCCCTAGTCTGGGCCTAATGTTGTATGATGTGATTTGGGGTATGGGCGGGGGGGGAGAGTTAGGCCTACCGCTTGGGGCCTATCGAATTAGAGAATGAAGAAGCGAGGGGGGGGGGGGGGGGGAGGTACACAACACCATTTTTCGTCTAAAGTGTTATCACTAAAAAACTAAGAAATTTATTTTTGACTATTATATTAAAACCCTGAATTTCAAAAAACTTCCCTGGACCTGAAAGTTTTACAGTAAAGGAGAAACACATCGGTTCAGCGAGATCCTTCGCCTCTCTCTAAAAAGCCTACTGCTTTATATAATAGGAAAGTACATAAAGCATTTTAAATAAAAATTTCTAAAATTTGGTTGTTTTTGTGCAACAATTATTGAGAGGAGAACATGAGACGCAATTTTTAGTGTTGTATAAGTCTGGAGGCGTCTAGGCCCACTCACACACACACACACACGCATACAAAGGCCCACTTACCAGAGGCAAACGGAAATGTAAATAAGCAACATTTTTTAAAAGTGAAGCTTTTCTGTTATTAAGGTCGGTCCGTCAATACGTCCGTTCGGTGGTAGGCTTTTTTCGTTAATTTAAACATGTTAGAATTGTCCTATAAGTTTGAAAGTTTGCATGATGGTCCATATAACAATTAGGTACGAGTTCGGAAGTGTAGCAACTCTATAATCGTTACCAGTAAGTCAGTACGTTCATTTAAATCAGTGGCGTGCGAACCGAAGGGGGCATTTGGGGCAATCGCCCCCCCCTAGCGACCAAAACGCCCCCCCCTGCCCCCCCCCCTAGCAACCGCCCCCCCTGCCCCCCCCTAAATGTTAAAAAATGCCCCATTTTGCCCCCCCCTGGTCAACAAAAATGCCCCTTTTTGCCCCCTATTCTACAAAAAGCAAAACTATCCCAGTTTCCAAAAAAAAAGATCAAGAAATACTCCACAAAAAAAATTTTGGCGCTTCGCGCCAACCAGACAGTTACTATTCATTTAACCTTACCAAATTTTTTAATTAGTGTAGAAATTAGGTTATAATCTTTTTTCACTGAACATAACAAACCAGGTTAAAGGAAGTATTTTATTTTGTATAATATAAACTTTTTACCAAAGAAATTTTGTACATCCCCAATGATGATACACAAAATTACCCCTTATATAGATTACAATTAGTGGATGAAATGTATGGAAACTCGACTTAATTAACCAACCAATCAAAATTCCATTAAAGTCCCCAAAGTTGTTGAGCCAACGAATAAGAAAAATTTATATGAAATATTGGGGACTAGTGTAATAAATAGCCCAAAAACCCCTCCCTCCCTGCATATTTGAAGAAAAAAATTTGCGCTTCGTGCCCTTCCAAATGGTTTCTGCTATGAATTTTGGGGACTAGTGTAATAAATAGTCCAAAAACCCCTCCCTCCCTGCATATTTGAAGAAAAAAATTTGCGCTTCGCGCCCTTCCAAATGGTTTCTGCTATGAAATATTGGGGACTAGTGTAATAAATAGCCCAAAATCCCCTCCCTCCCTGCATATTTGAAGAAAAAAATTTGCGCTTCGCGGCCTTTCAAATGGTTTCTGCTATGAAATATTGGGGACTAGTGTAATAAATAGCCCAAAAACCCCTCCCTCCCTGCATATTTGAAGAAAAAATTTTGCGCTTCGCGCCCTTCCAAATGGTTTCTGCTTAATTAACCAACCAATCAAAATTTCATTAAAGTCCCCAAAGTTGTTGAGCCAACGAATAAGAAAAATTTATATGAAATATTGGGGACTAGTGTAATAAATAGCCCAAAAACCTCTCCCTCCATGCATATTTGAAGAAAAAAATTTGCGCTTCGCGCCCTTCCAAATTGTTTCTGCTATGAAATATTGGGGACTAGTGTAATAAATAGTCCAAAAACCCCTCCCTCCCTGCATATTTGAAGAAAAAAATTTGCGCTTCGCGCCCTTCCAAATAGTTTCTGCTATGAAATATTGGGGACTAGTGTAATAAATAGCCCAAAAACCCCTCCCTCCCTGCATATTTGAAGAAAAAAATTTGCGCTTCGCGGCCTTTCAAATGGTTTCTGCTATGAAATATTGGGGACTAGTGTAATAAATAGCCCAAAAACCCCTCCCTCCCTGCATATTTGAAGAAAAAAATTTGCGCTTCGCGCCCTTCCAAATGGTTTCTGCTTTTTATCACAATAATTTTTTTTTATTTTTTACACAGTTCATTATATCTTTGGTTTTTATGGTACGAAAAATATTTTGTGGATTATAATATTAAAAAAAAAAAATTCTTGCTGTTTCGATCATCCAGTATGTAATTTACTTTGACTGTCATCACACAACATACAGGAAAAAGGATTTGTGACTTTTTCTACCTAAAATATATATTTATTTCAACAGATGCTCTTTAAATCTACTTGTCTGTATTCTTTTTAATGATTTTTGTGCTTTGCTACTTAAAGATGTTGTCATCCTTGTTGTCAAACAATAAAGAAATATTTAATATCATTTTTTCATATTAGGTTAATTTTTGGTAAATTTTTTCCAAAATGAGTGTTTTTATCTCACCCCCCCCCCCCCAATTTTTTTTAATGGGGTTATTCATCCTTCCTGCTGAGATTTTATAACATCCCCTTCCACCCATTAAAAATGTTTTGTGGTGGAGGGGGGGGGGGGAAGGTTAATTTATCTTCTGTACTATTTTTTTCGAAGATGCTTTCTAGCTCCCTTCCCTTCAGTCATTACAGGGTGGGGAGAAGGGATGGGAGAGAAGAGATGGGGGGGGGGGGGGAAGAGATGGGGGGGGGGAAGAGGTGGGGAATATAAATGGGAAAAAGGGATGGGGGAAGGGATGGGGAAGAAGGGATAAGGACTAGGAGGCCCATAATCAAATAATCCCACCCCTTAAAACGCCCTTATTTAAAATTAGTATATATAATCAAAATGCCCCCCCCTAAAGCAAAGTTCCCCCCCTGGGCACTTTGATTTAGGGGGGGGGGAAATTTTACAAAATCTTCAAAATGCCCCCCCCCCTAGACAAAGTGCTTTGCACGCCACTGATTTAAATCATGCTTTTAACAACGTTTTTGACAACAAAATATGTTTTATGATATAATTATACTATATAATATTAGGTTGAAAGTAGGTGTAAGTGTAAACCTGTTTTTTATACTTTTTTTAGCTTAGGTTAGGTGATATAGGTTTAGAAGAGCCCCCCAAGGATTGGGCCCCTGATTGTGCATGATAGTTTAAAATTGGATATTAGTTTAAAATTGGATATATTAGAAGGGGGGAGGGGGTCGGTACCTTCATAGGTGTTTAGTGAACACACCAAAATTTCAACATTTTAAATAATAGTTCCAAAATGAACTTTCGTAGGGCCTGTTGTGTAGGTATTAAATTTTGCTTTATGATATTTTGAGCAGATAACATTTTTTGGATCTACTGCAGTTCATGATAAAATATTCCTGGTAACGAATATTGCCAAAAATCTTTAAATTTTAAAGGCTGCTAGCTGCCAAACGGCTGAACATACAGATCATGCCCGCCCACTGTTTTAAGCAGCATAAAAGGGCCTACAAATAATCTGGAATAGCCATAAATCAATAATGCATAATTATCTCGCAGTGCAGATTAATGCGTGAAAAAGGCCTGTTTTACGCGTTTTTTCTTAAGTGAAGCTTTTCCTGTGCATCATTGGATCTTGGCCATTCCAGATTATTTGTAGGCCTTCTTATACCGCTTAAAATGGTGTGCGGGTATGATCTGTACTTTCAGCCGTTTGGCAGCTAGCATCCTTTAAAATTCATAGATTTTTTGCAATATTCGTTACCAGCAATATTTTACCGTGAACTGCAGTAGACCCAATTTTTTGTTTATATCTCAACTCTCTTTTAATAGTTAATTGACAAGGGATTTCAGATTTTTATGATATATGGAATTACCACGAATTACTCAATTATTGTTAAAATTTATTTTTCATTATTGCTTCGAATCTGACTAATATCCGCTGGATTATAACCGGTTCATAGCCATGGCTACAAATCATGTACTACAGACAATTTTTCACGAATGTTATGATAAAAAACATGAAATTATTACTAGTTATTAGTAAGTCCAGGCCTTCGTCCCCTCGGGTCTAACAAAACTAGTTTTAATTTTATATTTTTTTATTTTAATATCCGCGGAAAAATGTTTATAACAATACTACATATAAAAAAATTACTTATCAGTACATCGCGTATTTTACACACACAGACACACAAACACACAGACACACACACACACACCCAGACAGTCATAATTTTCTCTCATTTGTTTTCTCTCTTTCTCTCTCTTTCTCTCTCTCTCTCTTCCATTCTTGAATCTCTGTGACTGTTGTTGTTGCGCTGCTTTATGTCTGGCAAGATAAAAATGTAAAACTAACCAGTTAAAACTATTTTATACCAAATGAGTATCAGAAAAAAAAACTTTCCGCGCCAGTGAATTGTGATTTTTTTGCTGTGAATGTTTATTCTACCAAAGTATCAATGAAACAAGAAAATTAGGTTTATTAAGAGCGCAGCGATTCGTTATTTGTAGTTGGCTTGACCTACGTTACAAACGTTTGATTACTAACCAAAAAATAAGTGGATTGATTATCAAAATTAAACGCATTTATGGTTGTTGTCATTCTTGTTTTAGCTCAACTATGTTGCTAAGTCTTACAGATCATGAAGAAAGATTCAATGCTTGGTTTAAAATAGATAGAACGATTATGTCATGAATAATTACAAGTTATAAATCGTGTACACTTATGTAAAAATTATGGTTATGAACGGACTTAATTGTACAAGAACGGCAAGTCTATTATTCTTACATAAAAGTTGTGCTTATGAATGGACTATAGTTTACTTGTTTAGGTCATCTTAATCCAGCCATGCTCATGAATGGACCATGAATCAATTGTAAGGATTGTTGGTATGGGTTTCCTTTAAACGGACAAATTTATTTACAATTCTCAGTTATGACTAAAGTCAAAGATGGAGCATTTCTTAGGCCTTTAATCAGAAATATTAGCAATTATGAAATTTGCATCAGAGGGCTTTTGGCAACTGCAGATTAGATTTCAGATTTACAAGTTCATGCAAGTATAATGTGTATGTTTGAATCTAATTTTAGTAAGAAATAACATGTATTTGCTTTCTTATTAAAAAAAATATTGTAATATTTTTCTTTAAAAATTCAGCTGGCTTAACAAGGTATTTTGGCCCTGTATCTCTGTATATATAAATAATGTATATAAATACAAGGACAGAAGGTCGCTGCATTGTAAATTATGCTGTTTTTGAATACACATTGGCTTTAAATCTTTGGTGTCTAAGTTGGTTTGACTTTGCAAAGGGGTTAATTTGTTAATTGTAATGATGTTCTTTAATTTAGTGTTTAAAACATTTTTCTGTCAGATCCCTCATTAATATAATTCAAATCATTTTAAGAAAAATAAAAAGGAACAAATTATTTAGAAATTGCAATATTGACTCTAAACTGATTTATATTAACTCCAGTGACAATGCCCCTATATAGAGGCCTTTAGGGTCATGTAAAATGTTATCTTTTCGATCTAAGATCAGCTTTTAACCAAAAAATATTTTTCAACTCTTAACTGATTAATTCTAATAAGAGAAGATATGCCCCTAGAGGCCTCTATGGCAAATAAGATGTTTCCTTTTCAATTTATGTTAAGATCAGCTCTTTACCAAAAAATGTTTCTTTACAGCGAGATAGGTATAGATATGTTGTTTTTGCAATTTCTCTTGGGTGGATGGTGGTATTTTACCCCAAAATATCTATAGACCTTCCTAGGACCTATGAGAAGATACACTTTAAAAGAGAGCCATATCGGATCACCAGTTAGTGAGATCTTTTGGTACACACAGACAGAGAGAGATCCTTTTACTTTATAATAAGGATTGTGGATAGTTTTTTTTTTCAATTAAACTAAAACTATTTTTATTGAAGTGCACAGCGTGTAATGTTATTATTTTCTCAAAAATATAATCTAAACAAGATGAGAATTTAAGTTCAGCTGCAAAAGAAAAATGCATTCAAAATACAGTCTGTATAAAATATACAGTTAGATTTATAGATGAATATTTATGAGAAGGATGAGCTGATGTACAATTAATAGAACTAAGTTATTTGAAAATATAATTTATTTCCTACAAAAGCAAGAATATTTTTTAATTGGGTTATTTCTTTGATATTATTCTTTAAATTATTACGCAGTCAAGTATCTTTTATCCTTGCTATTTTCATAATATTTGTTTTTCTTTAGGGCATAAAGTTTTTAATGTCTTTAGTATATGTGGTCTAGTCTTTAAATCTGACACATCTCTGATATCACCATAATATAATATATGTTTCTTTAATGTATTAAAAATCAATCATTTGTATGACCTAATTTTTTTTGGGGAAATCTCAGGATTAGTCCTGGTTAGGTTTCTGGCTATGTGTAGGGTAATGATCTTTATTCATAAGAAAAAACAGGATATGAGTAGGCGGAAGTCAACCTTCAATATCAAGGGAAACAATCATTTGTGTAACCTCTAATAGTAAATTTTCTCTCCTAGTACACAGCCAACCATTCCTTTATCTAACCAATTTACGTAGAATAGGAAACGCGTAATTTTAGCTACTCTTATAGAGGCCCGGTGTCAATTCATTCGAGCACAACTAGAGAGAGAGAGAGAGAGAGAGAGAGAGTAAATTCATTTCTAGTATGGCTTCAAATCTGATTTTTATCCGGTGGATTAGAACTGTTTCTCAGCCATAGTGAAAAATCATGCATAGCATCGAGTTACAGACAATTTTCCACGAATATTAAAATAAAAATTATAAGATGAATACCAGATGAATACCAGGGTTAACAACAAAACTGGTTTTAATTATATAATTTTAAATTTTTATGCATTTGGAAAGCTGTCTATAATACGATAATACGATGCGATAAATAACTATTAAAGAATTTTTATATTATGTCATTCGCCTGAAAGTTATTCCCCATACCTTTACTAATAATAAAAAGCAATTACTTTAATAGCAGTACAGATACTTGTTAATATCTTTAGTCACAATGACAATGAGACCAGTAAAAAGCTTCCTTATAGTAATTACAAAGGTAGACGGACAAAACAACATTAATTAATAGGTTTAATACAAGCATAAAAATATTTTGTGAATAATATACAGTAAACAAGAATTCTAAATGGAAATGTTTTTAGCTACTCAAATATCAAAAAGCTAAAGACTAACACATTATCCTAATTATAGAATAGCTGCGCTATTAAAAATGTAACACTTGATATTTTTTTAAATTGATTTGTTAGTAAATTTGTGGGAATACCTTGGGAGGCCCACCTTTAGTATTTAACACACACACACACATACACACACACACACACACACACACATACACACACACACACACACACACATACACACCAAATAATAGTACGCAAAATAAAAATTTTACACTTGTACATTGTATGGTGAAATATATTTCGCAATCGTTTATTTTTCTTATGGCCAAAAAGCATTAATTCTCTATAATTAGGGTCAAGTGTTAGAGCGTCCTTCAATCGATTTAAAGGTCCGTCTCATGAATAGGTATAACCAACAAGCGAAATAAATCTAAATTATTATTTGGGGGGCAAATGGAGAGGTCGTCAATTTTACGATGTGTTGCTCCCCAACAACAGCTGAAAAACACGTATAGGTTTCGTGATTTATTTCCGAATTAATTTCGTTATTGGTAGAAGCTGGGTCCGTCTACTTTGTCAATAGTATTCTTCATCAATTAACACTTTCTCCCTCGCTCCTCTTAAATTTAGGGGCGCATTCGTTATCTATAATACAAAGTAGCTTGATGTCTGTCTGTCCGTCCGTCCGTCTGAAGCTTAAGATCTCAGTAACCACTGAACCGATCGGATTCTACTCTTCAGGGTATTTACCTATTGGTCCTCTGGTGGTTTTAAGCTATTTCCTTGGGGAATGGGACACCTCCCAAAAAAAATGTAAATCCCCCCCCCCAAAAAAAAAATAATTTTCTTGAGAACACATTAGACTATGAGCAGCAGGAGTAGTACTTTATTTTTTTTTAATTATCTCTTTGGGCAAAGCCCCTAGAGGCTAGGGGCGAATCCGCTAGTTCATTACAAAGAGAGCTAATAAAAAATAGAAAAAAATCACGTCTATGCTTTCTACAAAAACATAATAGGTTCATTAATACAAGGTAAAGAATATGTAGGACATCCCCAATGATGATAAACAAAACTATACTACCCTTTTTTGTAAACAATTATTATTTGTTCTAAAGCTTTTCCATTACTGGTTTTAAAACAACCAAAAACAAATCAAAGTTAGGTAAGAGTTCCCAAAGTTCTTAGCCAACAAATAGAATAACATGGAGTATAGAAATAAAACTTTGGGAACCAGTGTCCAATGTCCCCTCCATCCTGAGAATATGGAAGAAAAATTAGATTTTTTTAATATTTCAAATCACAAAGAATTGTGCATTTAAGATTAATTTAACCATGGTTGTCCTTTCCCTTTATCCATAAACAGTAGCTTGCTTAAATTCACAGAAAATTGAATCAGACTTGATGGCGTTTTTTGTTAAATTGCAATAGCGGAGATTTTCGATAAATATGGTGTGTTCATTAGGATAACCAAACTGTTCTGATCGTAAATTAAGGTATGTAGGAAATGTCCTATTAGTTACAAACCTTTTTGGAATTTTTTTAGATTGTTTTGCTTTTGAAAATGTAGATTTAAGCGTTTTGAATTAAGACATTTTTCAACATAAAATCATCCAAATTATTTGATATTCGAAGTGATTACTCCCATAACGATCTGGCACAATTGTGTTAGCGCCAGCAAAAATACTTTAGTTTCAATAAAGTTATTTAAGTGAATAACAAAGGAATATTACATTGGTATATGTAGATAGACGGACATGTGGACAGACGCACACATAAAATGAGTAGCTTCACTTAAAATTCAATTTCTTAACAAATAAAACAAGGGTGACAACATCTTTAAGTAGCGAAGCACAAAAAATGGCATTATCCTCTTAGAATTTTTTTTCAATATTGAAAATTTGAGTACCCCCCCCCCCCCCTCCGACAGCGAACTATGAACTCTGGCCGCAGCGCTCGGCTCCCTAGCCTGCCTAGCCGCAGCGCTCGGCCCCCTTGCCTGCCTAGCTGCAGCGCTCGGCTCCCTAGCCTAAAACCTAACCTAACCTAAAATAGTTGTTCGTCGGTAGTCGGGGGGGGGGAAATACAAAATTGAAAAAAATTGAAAAAAAAATTTCTAAGAGGATAACGCCCAAAAAATGGATTGACAAACGGACAAAGTGAATCAAGCAAATATTCCGTGTTCATAGATATTATATTGAAAATCAGAGGTCTAGCTTAAATAGCAGTTGAGTAAATGACATTCCACCCGTTACGGACTTACGGACAGACAAAGTGAATTAAAGAGTAGCTTCGCTGTTTAAAGTAACCCTGCAAAACTTTTCTCTTAATTTTATATAGTCGACAATGGAAATGTTGATAATATGTCAGTCATGATATATCATTTTGTCGATATAATGCTTCCAGATATGACATGGGATCCAGGGATCTAAAGGGATAAGACAATGGCCGATAAATTGATGTACATCCCTAATAATGATGCACAAAAGTCACTCCTTCTGGAGATTAAAAACAATAGTTAAAACGTTTAGACACTCAACCTAATAAAACCGCCTATCAAAATTCAATAAAAGATCCCAATTTTTTTAAATAAAAAAGGTTATTATAAAATGTTGGGAGCTATTGTAATAAACAGCCAATTTGCCCTTCCTTCCTTGCAGGGAATAAAGCAGATTTTAAATAGATTAGATTAAATCTATCATTTGAATTGACATTTTGACATCAATTTGGCATTAAAGATTAAAATTGTTAATATCATATACGATAAACTAGCGGCTACGCCCCTAGATGCTTTTAGATCCTACGTATGTAATTGTTCTTGTTTTTTTAAACTTTGTTATCTTTATTACAATGTTGCGCTACCTTTGGAAATAATTGTATTTATTATACTTCTTATGGTTTGAATATTGCATAATAAAGAGGCCCCCACAGTTTCATAATACGCAGAATTTTCCATACCATATAATTCTAGTATATAGTGAAGCCTTTCTATAATGATGATATACAAAAGTACCATTTCTTAATATTACAATTAGTGGTTGAAACGTTTGGACATTCAACTAAATGAACCAACCAATCAACGTTTATTAAAAATCTCCACTGATGATAATCTAACGAATAAGAAATCTTTTTAAAGCCTTTAGGGACTAGTGTAATAAACAGCCCAATGTCCCCGCCCTCCCTATCATAGATAGATTTCAGATAACATTGACTAATATTTATTCTTAATATCTTACATTGTCCGTCTGTCCAATGTTTGTTGGGAAAAATCATGTGGTAGAAGTATGATCTTCTTATATGCTATTAAAGATAGATGAATAAATTCTCGTGTTTAAATTTCTATGACTATTGTTCATATACTCTCTATAACATACTTTGTACATCTGGCTTTCCATTTTGCTGTAGTTGAGTAAGAATTATTTAGTAGTTTAATCTGTATTTTGTAGATTGAAGCTTTTTACAACTAGGATAGGTCGTCTGTACGTCTGACTGATGGATAGATCTAAGGCATATTATAATTGATGATTTCTGAAACAATTTAGTGAAAGTTATAATGTTAAATGTTTAGTGTGATATTTGTCTTTAGACTTGCTTGTATTGTTTATTTTTTTGAAGAGATTATAATGTAATTTGAAAATAGTTCAATTGTTACGTCTTTTGTAAAGATAAGCATATACATAAAACTATCAGTTAAGCGATAACTCAAAATAAACTACATGAAAATACTGCATGACTGATGTCTGGACCGATATGGCATTCTTATGAGGCTTTTATTTGTCCGGGAGGGTTCATTCACCATCCCAAGAAAAATTGCATCTAGAAATAATATTACTCCTACTAAATTATTCCCTCTCAAAAGAATCTTCTCGACTTCCTTGTACCATCTTTAGATTAAATTGTCCCTAAACGCCACTATAGATGCTACAACCTAAGCACTAATAAAGAATCTAAAAAGATTTACTTCAATAGTACAATTCTATGATGCAAAATTTGCATTAGAAATACGTGATAAAGCTGCCATTTGCAAACTATTTTTGTTGATGTAATGAAATAACAAAGCCTTTTATGCCCATAAGTAGCTCATCTGTAACTTTATTTTTGTTAGTTGTACATTTTCCCAGTTATATAGTAGCTGCGCTAAAAATATTGCTTATTTTACTATAGTTCCCCTTATTTACTCTATATTTAAAGTGATATGGAAGGGCTAAAACCATAATTTACCTTTAAGAAGCTTCATTGTAAAGGAGAAACATATCGTTCAGCGGTTAGCGAGATTCTTTGCTATAGACAAAAAAGCTTACCTCGTTATATAATAGGATACTAAAATTTTGAAAAAAAAACCTTGTTTCGAGACAAAATGTATTGTATTGATAGGACAATGTATGGTAAAATTCCCTCTAATTCTTATGTAAGAATTGTGCTTTTAGTTCCGGGCTTAAAACCTCGTTAGCTTGTTTTGGATCTACTGCAGTTCACGGTAAAATATTGCTGGTAACGAATATTGCCAAAAATTTATGAATTTTGAAGGTTGCTAGCTGCCAAACGGCTGAACGTACAGATCATACCCGCACATCATTTTAAGCGGCATAAGAAGGCCTACAAATAATCTGGAATAGCCAAGATCCAATGATACACAGGGAAAGCTTCGCTGAAGAAAAACCGCGTAAAATAGGCCTTTTTCACGCATTTCTCTGCACTGCGAGATAATTATGCATTATTGATTTATGACTATTCCAGATTATTTGTAGGCCTTCTTATGCCGCTTAAAACAGTGTGCGGGCATGATCTGTACGTTCAGCCGTTTGGCAGCTAGCAGCCTTTAAAATTTATAGATTTTTGGCAATATTCGTTACCAGCAATATTTTACCGTGAACTGCAGTAGATCCTTTGTTTTTGCTACGTCCTTACTCAAAAACATTTAATAAGAAAATTATGAGAATTCAAATTCTTGTTCTAAGTACTACACTACCTAATAGTTCTTCACTAGGTACCAATAATCTATAATTCTTGTTTCCTCCCAATTTCGTTTATTTCATTGTCCTATCTCGTTGTCATTTCACTTTTCCTTAGAATAAAGTTTTCATCAAGGAATACAGGGACAGCACAATGAATGATAAACTAATCTCCCCCTAAATTCATCTCAAAATCTTACTGTTGTTAGTCTGCAAATATTTGAGGAAAAATTAGGACACATAATGTTTCTTCACTTTTCCTTTTCCCCCTGAAAGTCATCCCTTTTTCCTTATCTAGGCCTGTTTCCCGAAAACTATTTTCACTTCCCTTTTATTCCCTTTCGGTTTCTTTGTTTCTCTCTTCCTGTAATGTATCCCTTCCCCCTTTTCAAGTGTACGTAATATAAGAATGGTGCGCCTTCACGTCCACATATTGTTATATTATGAAAGTGTTTCATGTTAGCAATTATAAGGAGAAGGCTATCGGGACAGGGGAAGTTAGAGCTATAGTAATAATTTCATTTATGTTGGTATGAAAATGTTATAGTTAATATTTATGACGAAATTGATAACACACCTAATAGAATAAGCTGTTTTCTATGCCTAGGCCTAACCAGTCATGCACTATAGAAATGATATACCTTTTAAACCAGAGTTTTCAAAAATAAGGGCAAATAACGTGATAAAAATTAACAGTATTTTTGGTAATTATTTAGATTTTAAAATTCATCAACAAAAAAAAGAAATTATAGGCATTGTTTAAGCGTAAATCACACATGTTTTGTTAAAATGGAATTGCTGCGCTACTTTAAATCATAACTCTAATAATATTTAAGTAAAAATTCCAAATTAATAAAAAAAATATTCATAGTGCTTTTACTTTGTCCTTCCCTTTTTAAAATTTTATCTTTCCCCATTTGCACATCCTCTAAACATTTATTGTAGCATGGATAGGGCAGTAGAAGAAATAATTTGTTATTGTTTATATTCCTGGCCTAGTTTGTGGCATAATAAAGATGTTAAAATAATTCCTACGACTATAAATAACCCGGATGTATATTTTTAAAATAGACTAAAAGTAAAAATTTAGAGGCTTCTTGTAGTTCCTATAAAAAAGTGGATAAATTAAAAAAAAACTGGCCAAATTATCCCGTATGACAACGTATTAGAATAGTCCATTATTCTAATATGACGTCTTTCGGGATTTTCAGCCAAAAGTTTTTAAATGTATTCCCCTTTTTATAGGAACAATAAAGAGACTCCAAAGTTTTTGGCCACATGAGCCATTAAAATTTTTCTAAAGATCTAGGCTGGCAGGATCCAAATTATACATCGATTATAAAATTTGTAAGATAAGATATTTTACTTTTAATGGTTCAATAGGTTAAGTGTATAAACGTTACAAGTAATCTGCAGAAGGGGTTATTTTGTGTATCATCATTGTTGAAGATGTACGTCAATTTATTGGCCATTGTCTTATGCCTTAAGATCTCTTTTTTTATTATAATTCTATTCTCTTTCCTTTCATTTTCTCTTTGTAACCCTTTACTTTACAATTTCCTTCCAGTTTTACATTTCCTCTTTACCCCATTTAAAAAGCTGTGTCTGTGTGTGTGTGTATGAGTGTGTGTGGGTGTGATAAAGCTGCTTGCTGACGTTTCAAATTTTAGAAAAGGGACAAGTTCAAAACGTATTTTTCATCAAAAAAATATCATTTATTTCATCAATAAATTAGAGTAATTAACAAGAATGAGAACAGAACTAATAAATTTCGTTTTACAAATGAGAAATGGGGGGGGGGGGGAGATTTTCGTGTGTTGTTAATTACTTTAGGTCATATTAGATTAGGTTATATTGGGCTCTGGGTAGTCCCGCAGGGCAAAAGCTCCTCAGGTATAGGCCACGTAAGAGTCATGCATAGGAAAAAATACTTGGGGCAAGTTGTAGTGGGGGGGGGGGGAGGTTTTACCCAAAATAGAGAAAAAGGGGGAGGTCATTTTCTAGTAAATTCCGTAAAAGTGTGTAAAGGTGTGTGTGTTATAAGGCCTAAAAATAGTAGTAGAACGATAAGGTGCTCCCTATTGTTCTATTCAATAGGGAATACAAATATATAGAGCACCTTATCGTTCTACTACTATTTTTAGGCCTTATAACACACACACCTTTACGGAATTTACTAGAAAATGACCTCCCCCTTAGTATGGAAACCTTCACCAGAAAAAAAACATCTTGTTATCACTTTTAACATCAGAGTAAATCATATTTATCCTATTTGAATTCTATTTCTAATATTACAAATAAATGCTTAAACAAAAGCTTGAACTATTTTCTTGTAAAAATGAACCTTTTCAAGAAATATTATAAGTTTTACAGATGGTCGGACGGACATTGTGAGTTAAAAAGAAGCCTTTAAGAAAAGACTATAGCATTTTTTCTTTAGTTTAACTATAATCTTTAATGATGAAATTAAATTAAACTAAACATGACTGTCACTTTAAAACAGCATCTTCTATGGCCCCAACCCAAACCCACGCACACACACACACACACACACACACACACTCATGCACAAACTTATACATACACACACACACACAAACACGCAAAAAAAGTCACATACACAAAATAATTTTACACAAAAAAGTTATTTTTATATCTTTAAAAATTTTCTTTTTTCTTAGTTTTCTATATCCACCTTCCTTCTTAATTTTCCTTTTAGACGATTCCATTCTGTGTGGAGAGTATATAGGCCTATCTATGTATATTATATATATGTAATTTGGTAGGCCTCCTTCTAGGCCTACCTTCCTTCTGTCAAATGATAACACTTTCTTTTTTTTTTGGTGAAATCTCTCCTTTTCTGTAGAAGCTATGGGCCCATTTTAACAATATTTCTTATCAATCCTCTAGCTTTATATCCCCCCCCCCCCCACAAAAGTTAGAGGCTCAATTCTCTTTAAAATCTCCGTCCCTCTGAAGTCTATTAAAGCTGCCTTTTCAATCACTCTCTCACTCCTTTTTAGGGCGTAATATTTTCTACCCCCCCCCCCCCCAAACAATTTTTTGCGAATCATATGTGTGCCTTCTTTTTCTTCCCCCCCCCCCCCTTATTAGAAGCACACCTACTATATAATTAAGGTTTGTAATAACGTCTAGCGGCATTTGTGTACATTGTCCATATCTCGAATATTTATGGATTAATTTTAAAAGTATAAGACTATAGAAATTTATGTCATTTATAATGATTTATATTTATATACTTGCGGCTCACCTCTAGAAACCTCTAGAGGCACTTAAGATGGGTGGAGAAAAGTCTTTCAAATGTGTGGTGGGGTATCTTGAAGATACACTCCCCAAAAATAGTTAAAAACCTTTCCTTGTTCTTTAAGAAGCTTCTCTGTAAAGGAGAAACATATGCGTTCAGAGGTTAGATTGATCCTGCGCTACAATCAAAAAAGCTTACTACTTTTTATAATAGGATATATATATATATAATGTTATTGCTGAGCTTTAGAAGGATATAATTGTCCTTGTTGGGCTAACTTCAAAGGCACTGGGAAGTAGACAGGAGAGAGAGAGAGAGAGAGAGAGAGAGAGAGAGAGAGAGAGAGAGAGAGAGAGAGAGAGAGAGAAGGAGAAAATTTTGTTCAACTAAGCTAGAAAGGGAAATCATATATAGGCCTATAAAGAGAAAGCGAGAGTTTGTGTGTGTGTGTTTGTTGTGTTGGTGTGGGTAGAGTTTCTGTGTAGTCAGTTACAGTGTATACGGCGACCTTATCCTTGAACTTATAACTTCACACAACACACAAGTATAGTAATATGTATATTATTAAAGAGTAGCACCGCTTTAATATCTTTATTTCTCTATATTTTATTTTATTTTAATCAACAGTTTTTATAAGTGATTCTTGTTAACCTTATGTTTTCTATTTTTGCTTATTTAAACGTTTTAATAATGATTATTTTTTAACAGCTGTTATTTTGTGTGCGTGTGTGTGTATGTGTGTGTGTGTCTTAGGGCAGCTTCAATACCTGAACTTATCTGTCCGTTTGTCAGTCTGTCCGTCTGTCCGCGCTGAATAAGTGAAAGTGTTGCATTGCAGAGAAAGAAAGAGAGAGACTTTGTCAGAGAGTTGTGTCGGAGGAAAGGAGAAATCTGAGGAAGGGGGGGAGGATGATACAATTGTTTATAATGTCAGGTTCTGGGGGGCCAGTGAGTTATGGGGGGGGGGGATAAAGTTGAGACTGTAAGGTGCATTGTCAAGGACAAGAACATTCAGGAATAGTTGGCGTCTAGACACACACACACACACACATACACATACACACAAACAAATACACAGAAAATCACACACAAAAAATAGCCGTTACCATTTAGTAGATAACCATGTGATTATGTTGGTAGAAAAAGCAAAATAAAGATTGGACTTTTTTGCTTCAAATAAAAAAAAAGATTTTAAATTTACAATAGTGATAAGAAAAAAATAATTTTCCACCAAAAATCTTATTTAACCTTATTTTCTTTTATTTTAAATCAGCAACAAAAAATAAATGTGTTTTTTGTCACAATAGGTAAAGAAAGCATTCTTACAAAAAAAAATATTTATGTTTTACATATAAAATCAATGATATAGTAGCTATGCCACTAAAAATTCAGCTTCTTTGTTCTCTACCTTGATAAATATTGAATCGCCATATTCCTTATCATATTACAAAATATGTACGGTAAAAAATACTTTTTAAAAACTTTTTTTTTTTAGATTCCATATATATGTATAAGTTGTCATTTTATGTCTATCCGAGCATACCTTTTTATCCTAGGAATGACCAATTCAAACTTTATTTGTTGTTAAATGTTTAAAAGAGGTTTATAGAGTTTCTCAAAAACTATATCTGATAGCATGATTTTGAATTGGTAGAACTATTCTAGCATGCCTAAGAACTATCCGTTATATACAGACACCACTAAATTAAAAAAAAAAATATGGAAAATATATTTTTTACAGTATGATATAATAAAAACAGCTGCTTTCATTACAATTTAATTTGTTTATATTCACTTAAATAAAAAAAATACGTGTATTTTTCCATTTAAATAAATATTTTTAAATATATTATTTACAACTTTTAACAAGTTATAAAAAACATAACATTAAAACAAGAAGATAGAAAAAAGGTAAAATGTTAAATTTTCATTTAAAAATAAGTATTTTGCCTCCTATTTTTTCAGCAATAATGTTTTTTTAAAATTAAGAATTGTTTTTTTTTCTTTTTTTCTTACTTCATAATAATATGTGTTAAACATTATGCCTTGGCCAAAAAGTTGTGGCAATTTTTTTTATTTTTCATGAAACAGTTTTAAGTTTAAAATAAACTATATTATAGTAATACTGAGGGAAAAGGGAATGTGATTCTGACAAATAAATCTAAAGAAAAATTTCCCCAAAACCCTCTTCCTCTTTTCTTCTCCCTTCATACCCACCCCTCTTCAGTTACACGAAGAAAAAAATATACCTCGACCTTACTTTACTTAAAGGTTTCGTGGTTTTTTGTAGAGTTGATTGTTAGAATAGCTAGGCCTAAGTAATACTATAATTTTTTTAATGATATATTCATTGAATTGGTTGGTCAAACATACTGATATATTCTAGTTTTGAAGTAGCTGCGCTATCTAAAAAAATAATTAAATAGTATAAACGTACATAGGTTTTTTTTAAAGGTTTAATACAGGAAATGATTTTATGAAAATTATAAAAAAAAGATGATTACGTAAAACAAGAAAGATAATATACTTTGTAGTAAAGTAAATTCATATAAAATGATTTATTGATAAAAATATTAATTTCCTTTCAGAAACCATTTTTAAAATACTTTTATAATTGAAAATGCTGCTCTTGTTAAGTTTCTAAATGAACAAAAGTTAGCTTTGACACCTTATTCTATGATATTTTATGGTTTATTTCTAGCCTCATGGGACCTCTAAACCATACCAAGACATTTGCAAAGCTTTCCTGATTAAGATATTGATAGCTTATCCCTTTTTGCTGTGCTTATTTTTTTTACTTTTACTGTTTTTCTCTATTCTAACTTTATAATAGTTACTTTTTATCAAAAACATTGTTAGCTTGTTATTGCTGCTGAAGTTGAGAGTCCATTTTTTACAATGATGCAACATTTTGATGCAACATGAAACTAGGTACACACACACAAATGTATCAGAATTGCTATGCTTTATGTAAAGAGTACACAAAACATTAATAAAAGTATAGATAAGTTAAACCAGCAATTACATGTAGCTAGCTATTATGTAATCTTTTACTACGTGTAAAAATATTTAGTAGAGGCTTATTTTGTAGCGCAGATACTATACATTTTTTAAATTCTGTATGTCTCTCCGTACCTTATTTATTGACTGATTGTAAACATTCTTCTAAAATATCATGTCTAGTGATCATTTAACTTTTCTTTTGATGTATTGGAATTTACTGTTATTTTTTTAGTTTTTTTTGGTAAACTCCAAAAAACATTTTTTGGAACATCTAGGAGCTCCACATTCGATTAGATATAGAAGAGTAGAAAAATAACCTAATACTATACCCAGACTTATTTATAAAAATACAATATCCTAAAACCATCTAAGAGCCTATAAAAAGCTTTACTGTAAAGGAGAACCATATAGGTTCAGCGGTTACCAAGATCCTTCACTACAGACGAAAAAGCTTACTACTTTGGATATTCATTTAAAAGTGTACATTTAATTTTTTTTTGGAAATCCCAAAATTAAAATATTAAATATAAAACGATTCAACCAAAAAATTTTAGTCATAGTTTATGTTTTTTTTTATGTTTATAAAAAAGGCCCCTAAAAACCCCTTTTGATTATTTAACAAATGTTGTATAATTTCCTATTTTATAAAACTTTACAGAAACTTTTTCACTCTCATTATCAATTTTCAAATCTAATGTGTATTGACTTTTTAGTAATGGGAGGGAGTAAGAATAATGGATATAGAATATACATGGATATTATGACAGCGGAAAATTTGTCGTCAATTTAGGTTGCTAACATGCAAGTCATTTATTAGTTAGTTCGTTTATTCAGTATTGTTATTTTAGCCCGCTACAGTTTCACCAGAGTAAATGAAAATCTGGTGCAACATCCAAGTAATAACATATCTATTGATGTATAAAACGATAATTTTTGTTACTTTGACTTTAGACTGACATTTGACAACATAAATAACCTAATGGTTTTCTTAAGGGGTAAAATTAGTCCTTCAATAGTTTTTTGGATGCAAGCAGAGAGAAAGTGCACTATAGTATTTTTACAGTCTGTTAACTGTTTTACAGCCAAATGAAACAAGATTGTAACTAGTTTAATCGTAAACCCGCGACCGTGGCTCAAAACGTAGCGCATCCGCTCGTCGTCGGGAAGGTGATAGGTTCGAATCTCGGTGCGTCACCGCGTCATAACTATAGACGTTAAAAATGGTTCCCACTGCTACTATGTCAGATGCGCGACGTAAATAGTCAGATTGGTGGATGCCTTGGCCAAAAAACAGGCGCAACTCGTTTCCATGCACAGTTGGGACTTCTCAGACAAAGGTCGTGCATCTCAGAGAGTTGGTTGTCTGATGGGCGAATGGACGCTTTACACCGCAATCATAAGCGGAGTATGTTTCAAGGTGCGTGGAGATAGGTCTAACTTGTTGGTATCAAAAATATTCATTAATTTATTTAATTTCAAATAAACGTTTATCGATTTCGTCATCTCAAATTAAAGTCTTTATACTTTTTTCAATATGCAATTAGCTTCGCCCCTATCTCTCAAATCCTTAAAGTTTTTTTTTAAGGGGGGGGGGGAGAATGTTCTGGAAGTTATACTTTCATGGATAACAAGGATGGGGGGTTAGCTCCCTTAAAATAGCCTTAAACCTTCTCTATAATAATAATAGAATCTAGCCATTGTTGACCAAAATATTGAGATTTTTGTTATGTCTTTTTTGTTCTTAAATTTTTTGTAATGATATTACTTCCCTCCTTGTCATCATAATATTAGTATTAAAAATAGATATTAGCAAATATCAAATCGATGATTCAATAAATTTCTAAAAGTTTAATTTGTTGAAAATTTGTTTTCGTAATAGAATTAGTTTCAAAATTTGATAACGTAATTCAACAATGATAATTACGTTCATAATAAGCGCAGCTGAAAAGCAAATCATATATTTTTTTATGAAAGACAATAAGAAATATTACAAGATTTTTCATTAAATAAAAGAATTTTTATAATTTTGAAAAATCGTTTACCAAGCAAGAAATATGGTTTAGGTAAGACATATGAACGTTTCGACATACCCTCATGCTAGTATAGTGATGTTAGGAATAATTAATACTTTTAACCCTTTGTAGTAGGTTTAAAAAATATACTAATATAGGGGTGGGGGGGGGGTTCCAAGTGGGAGGGGGGTTGATATAAAGTGTCCGTCAGTATCCTCCATATCCTTATAATAAAGTAAAAGGATGTTTGTTTGTTTGTTAGTACCGAAGGTTCTTGCAAACCGCTGAACCGATCAGGTTCTCCTTAACAGGGTAGCTTCTCATAGGTCCCAACAGAAATCGCCCCTAGAAAAAATACCCCCCCCCAAAAAAAAAAAAAAAAAAACTGAGTTGGAGTGGGTGATTTTGGGATTTAATTGCCCCTTTCTCAAGTGTTCCTAGAGGCCTCTAGTGGCGTAAACGCTAGTATAGAATATGCTGAATATTCTAAAACTGAATTGACTGTTCCACAATCTTAGAAAAGTTTTATATCAGTCCAAGGAAGATTCTAGGCTATTGAAAATTAGATGTTGAGTGAAAATGGTTACACTTACCCTATAGGCTTGAAACAAAGACAAACGTGTTAAGGTGTAAAAAATATTGAAAACAAGGTATTAATAAAACATTTTTCTTTTTTTCAGACATTTACAATAGCTGGCGATGACATTTAGTGAGAAAAAAAAACTAGTAGCACAGCTACTCTATAGTTAGGTTATGCCAGTCCGTCGGTCCGACTGTTCAACGGAAGTTTGTTAACTTTCTTGTCTATTGGTAGGGTTGGAGAAATAAAAAAACATCATAAAAGTCAAAATTTAATGATTTAATATTTATAATGTTGCGATTATTATGGAGATAATTGTATTAGTTTGTGATATCAACAACTTTAAATACGTTAACACTGAAAGATAAGAATTTTCAAAGAATTTTATCATAGTCATGTAAAATAAATGAATAAATAAGAAATTCTAAAATTCTAAGAAAAACAAAAACCTATTTCTTGACGAAAAAAATTCCACCTGCTTATGATTAAATTGAAAAAAAACTTATTTCTATCCAATAGGGTTCATTTTTCTTTTAATTTAATACAAGTGTAGCTACTTAAATTTCTTTTATCATTAAATAAGAAAAGAACGTACTGACAAAACCAAACTTGTTGAGCAGCTGCGCTACAATCCAGAATGTGACTCTGTACAACGGAAAAAAAACTTGGAGGCTCCTTACGGCGGGTTTGTGTATGACGTCAGCAGCACAAAATTCATTCATTCTAGCTAAGAATGGTAAGGCTTTACATGTTCATTTATCTACGTGGTTGGTTCATACAGTTTTCTTTGGAAGCGAAGCTATTCAATAATTATGGGATGTTTGTCTTTCTGGCCTACGGCTAGACGGATAGCTGTGATAGTCAAATTTAGACATTATGGTTTCTGTAACAATAGGGCATAATGAAGAAAGCATAGCAACTCTATAGTAATTTACAAAGGCCTGATTAAAATAAATAATATTAGGGGAATGTCTTAGTCGACAAACAGGCGTATTCATTATCATGGAGAGAAGGGACTTTCAATTAAAGTCTTGCCATCAAGAAATTAATTGTCAGATGAGTGTCAAATTTTCTAAAGTAAAGGCTCGTCAATACTTAAATAAGAATAATAAACAAAAGTTAACCTTATTATGGTAGTTTTTCATAGGTCCCGGGAAAGCCTCTAGGGGCGAAGCCTCTATTCTATATAAAGCACAATCAATATTTAAATGTTACGTTAGGCAGAATTTTCCAAATCCTTGTCAAAAAATGTGTCTCTATTATGTCAACAAAAGCATGTAATTTTAATAACATTAAAATGTCGATTTTATTTTAGCAATGGCCACTTTTTATTAAAGCCATTGTAAAAATAACCCTGGATAAGAAACTGGGCAAGATACATTTATCTGCTATAGTCCAATACCCGTTTTCCTGCTTATTATGGAGTAGCTGCGCTTCTAAAGCAGAATACTTTAAAACCTAACTTATTTTAGGTAGGGAAAGAGGACTACTCAGAAATGCTGTTGATTTTTCAAAATCTCATGGAGAGGTCTTACCCCCCAGCCACTTAAAAATGTGTTTTTACGGTTGTCTGTTGGATAATTTGGTTGTTGGTTGTGGCAGTGTGGTTAGCTGGTTGTCAGCACACAGTGTACCACAACGGCTAGGTTCACTGCCGTAATCCGCAAGCCAGCCGCAAACATGCCAGCAGCCGCAAAATCTACAAAAAAAAAAGACTGCATAATCAAATGTAAGTGAGTGAAAAAATATAAAACAATGTAAAAATGGTATCAACCTTCTAATTTACCAGTGAATCACACATACCCCTCCCTTATCATTCATATTTCTTTTTCAAATGCTACTATCCAATACTAATTATACGAGTTTCCTTAAAAAAAAACTAAATTAGTGGAGGGTGAAGTTATTTGTGATCCACTAAAATTTGAAGGATATTGCAAGGATAAAAGGATAGGACAATGGACAAAATAAAAATAAACCACAACTCTTATGTGAGAAATCATTATTTGGTAATTGGTGAATATCGGCCGGGAGGAAAAAGGGTTTGTATGTAGATTAAGTTCATTGTCATTGTCCTATCCCTCTTTGTTCACTTTATCCAGTATGGCTTCGAAACCGATTAATATCCGCTGGATTGGAACCAGTTCTCAGTCATACTGAAAAAAGAACTTATTTACTACTGTATTACAGACAATTTTTCACGAATATTAAGTAAAAATCATAAAATTAATACCATCTTTTGCTAGCCAAAGCCTTCTGCCCCCAGGGTAACAAAACTGTTTGAAATCTTAAATATTTTTTTTTATTTTAAAGTGAGAGTCAAACATACACTTCCTACTTATAGAGTAGCTACGCTAGTATGATTAGTGTATTTTGTACTCTTCAATCTAACAAATTGAATGTTGATATATGGATAATGATAAAAAAAAGATGTCTTTAAATAGAAAATTGTATGTTATCAAAAAAACAGTGGTCTTTTTGTTATTTCTTATCAAAAAACGTTCACTATTTGTTTTGAAATATAGTTTTAAAGCTGGCAAAACGGCTGAACTCAATTTAAACTGGCACATAAGGTCTACCAAAAAATCTCATTTAGCCAAGACACAGCCTTGTCAAAATAAAAGATTTATTCAAGTGTTTTCCATATCCGCGCACATTGTAACTCGTTATAGAAAAACTTGGCTGAATCAGATTTGTGGTACTCGGACTTTTTCTGCCAGTTCTAATTTAACATTGGTGCGGCCAGCCGTTTTGCAGCCGACAATACAAAAAGTACAAATCCAGGCATATGGACAGATTATCAAAGATTTTAATCATACAATATTTTTGTGAGATTAAATTTGTTTTCCAAGATTGTTCAAATAGAAATTTATTTCACATATACCAAAAATATAAATATGATAAAATTTCTTTTAATCTGTTTCTGTGGAGGGAAGAAACAATGATAATTGTACTAATCTTCAACCCTTTCCTCCCCGCCTATATAAAGCTACAGAGGCAGAAATTTCAAAATTTTGGAAGAAGATTAATTTAATGATCAATTGTCCTAACCCTGAAATCCTTTTGATAATGTGCATTCATGGAATCATAATTTACTGCGCAATTGTGTGTGTGGGTGTGTGAGTTGGGTATTTATTTGTGTGTGTGTGTGTGTGTTGGTGTGTGTTGATGTTTTCAGTGTTTGTGTGTGTGTGTGTGTGTGCGTTATGAACTCGTATGTTTATGCAAGTTAGAAAATTTTATAAAATAAAAATATTACTAAAGTTAACATTTTCAAAAGCAACACAAGAAAAAAATTAAACAAGTTATACATAATTATTTTTAGCAAGTTTTGTATATAAATCAATGAAAATGACATATTCTATAAATAACTAAGATTCAAGCAATCTATGATTTTAGATTTTAAAGTGCAAAAATAAATAAGAAAGAATTTGTTGATTGACCCTAGTTACCAGAGAGAGATAGAGGGGGGGGGGGGGCAATGAACTGTTAATTACACTAGTCCCCAAAGTTTTATAAAGTGTTGGCTTAACAACTTTAGTGATTTTGGTTAATTTTGATTGGTTGTTGTATTAAGTTGAGTGTTCAAAAGTTTCAACCACTAATTTTAATCTTCCGAAGGAGTAATTTAGTGTATCAACATTGGGGATGTATACCAATTTATCGGCTATTTTTATAGGGTAGCAATGTATGTTGAGGACCCCGTGTCGATTTTTTTCTCTAATTTGAATGGAATTAAAATTGATGTATAGCATTAGCTACTTAAATCAACTGATAATTTTATTTTCGTTTTTAAAAGCGAAGCTTTTCTATGATTAGGGTCGGTCCGTCCGTCCGTCCGTCCGTCCGTACGTCCGTAACGGATAGCTTTATTCGTTAATTTAGGCATGTTAGAATTGTCCTATCGATTTCAAATTTTGTATGGTGATTCCTTTAATAGTTAGGTACGATTTAGAAAGCGTAGCAACTCTATAATCATCACCAAAATGTCCGTACGTCCATTTTAAACATGTTGATTTTTTTACTTTTTTAACAACAAATTTTTAAGTGATCTAATCATCCGATTGATCTGATTTTTGGTATATTGATTCCTAGGACAACAAAGTATAATGTAATAAGCGAAGCAACTCTATAATAAAGTCCTAAAAATGTAAGTATGTCCATAAACATTATCCTAAATCAAGCAGTTTTTCAACAAATTTACTTACAATTTTGCTTTGACTCTTATACATTTATATTATGATTATTCAGTTCTGACACTATAAAATTGTTAATGTCCGTTTGTCCTACCGTTTCACTGCTTCGCTTTTATGGATGTTGTCATCCTTGTTACTTGAACACTTTGGTCATGTGTTTGTATGCACTGATGTTCAGGGCAGGTACACGTGACTAGTTGCATCTAGAATCACGGATTCCGGGATAGGATAATGTTCAGGGCAGGTACACGTGACTAGTTGCATCTAGCATCACGGATTCAGGGATAGGTTAATGTTCAGGGCAGGTACACGTGACTAGTTGTATCTAGCATCACGGATTCCGGGATAGGATAATGTTCAGGGCAGGTACACGTGACTAGTTGCATCTAGAATCACGGATTCCGGGATAGGATAATGTTCAGGGCAGGTACACGTGACTAGTTGCATCTAGCATCACGGATTCAGGGATAGGATAATGTTCAGGGCAGGTACACGTGACTAGTTGCATCTAGCATCACGGATCCAAGGACGGCGCAATAGTTATGGATCAATAGTTTTTTGTTTCTGGGAAAGAACTAAGGCAAATTTTTCATTCTGTGGGGCACAAAAATCCTTATTTTGTAATTTGGGGAAAGATCTGAAGCAACTTTTCTTGTTTTTTGGCTATTTAAATAGTTATTGGGAAACAAATTTAGCTATCATGGTTATGCTCATTAGGGGCAAGAGCTGGCGCAACTGTTGTGGTTTGTGCTGTTTTAACCACTAAGAGAAAGTTTATATATAAGATTATTGATTATCCATAAGTGATACTCCAATAATAAGATCTGCAAAAATTACAAGACACAGAAGAGTAAACTATAATATAGTAAAATTATACAAGAAATATCATAATATATTCAGTCAATGTTATATGTTTTGCAATTTTCTTTACGAGTATGTATTTTTTTGTGGGGGGGGGGGAGGTGCACATAGGTTCCTAACAATTTAGAGTGACAGTTAGAAAATAAAAGATAATTAAACAGAAAGCAAGCAAATATAGAGAAGCTTTGCTTCTCTTATGAAACACATAACATTCTTTGTACATGATAAAGTAAAACTCCAGTTCTAACCAGAAAATTTTTTCTAGCATTTACAAAAAAAAAATTGCGAACTTTTAGAATATCAAATGTTTTTATATAATAAAATATCATTTGTTAATTTGCAACAAAGAATCTCTTAAACAGTTATCTCAGAATTCTTACTGTAAAAAAAGAATAAATTATAAACTTTCTGTACTTACTGTACATCTATGGTAGGTATGTCTTTATGTACATTTGTCAATGTACAAATTACCGTACAAGGTTTTACAATGTTCAATGTCAGCAACATTAATTACTAATGATAAAATACTAATTGTCGAACTTTATTTAGTGATTGATTGGCAATACCTGCTTTATTTCTGCGCAACTTATGGACATAAGTGTCCGTTTTGAATAAACACTTTGAAAACTGCATTAAAGTACATTTAACATTTTAATCTCAAGTTTCTTCTTGCGTCATAAACAGGGATCTAAAGGGATAAGACAATTGCTGATAAATTGATGTACATCCTAATTGATGATACACAAAATTACCCCTTCAGTAGATTGAAATTAGTTGTTAAAACATTTGAACACTCAACTGATTGAACAGCCCAATGCCCCTTCTGTCCCTGGTCATAATAAACAAATGATGACAAGGAAGTTAGAATAAGCCTATGTACAATTAAAACGTTTAACATTTAAAGATACTATATTCCTAATCAGCATAGGAATAATCATTTGAAGATAAAGGCAATAGATTTTCAAGCTCTATGCCAGAAAGACTGATTTTTTTTAAGGTTTAAAATTTCTTGGAAAATTCTACTAAGCCTGAATTAACCTACTGATCCTCTGTTTAAAAGAAAATAATACAAAGTAAATGTTTATATTTGAGTGTTAGGAAAGAATAGTGTTTTGCCGTTTGCCTTTTCTGCAGTATAAAGTAATTTTTATTATATTTTGGACTTTTTGACACTTTTATATATAACGCAATGGACCGCAAAAAAAGTTTTGGTGCTTATAATAGGTTGGGGTCAGTACGGCTAAAAGATCCCCGCAAGGTTAGTACCACATAGGGTTAGTGCCAAAAAGTTTTAAAGTCCCCCTAGGGTTAGGAAAAGGGGGTGGGGGAGTTTAAGTAATCCATTTACAGCTTTTTAAGTTATTGCACTACTTCTTTATTTGTAATGTTCGCTTCTTATGGACATAATTGTTATTCTAATTAAAAATGTGTTTTGGCCACTTTATGTTTAATCATGAATATTAAGGGATAATAAAGCGAACGAATAATTGTTGTAACTCCCCCCCCCCCTTAAAGAATTAATAAAATTGCCCCTTCTGTTCATTTAAAGCTATTGATTTTATAATTTTCATCATTGTAGTTTGATCCAATCAATCAACATTTGATAAAAGTAAATAGCAAAAAAATGGATTTATACAGGATTTAATATTCTACCTCAAAATCTCTGATTAAATCTAATGACAATATTGGATAAAATTTCAGACTATCTATCCCTTCTCCCTGACAAACCTGGCTACACAACACGTAACAAAGACATAGGATTACGTTTCTTATTTTTTTCACACACACACACACACTTTAACACATATTTGCTTGCAGCTTAATTGCACAAAAAATCAATTTTGAGGTTTTTTTATGAACATTTTGTACTTTAGTATTTTTAGTGGGTCATAAGGTGCCTTTACTTTTATAGAAATGATTTATCTCCACAAATTCATTTTGCTTTAATCTTTGTGTCTTGTTATCAATGATATGTTAGAATGGTTCCTAATCCTATTTCTGGGTGCTGAGGGGGAGCTACTGTTTTCTTATTTTAATTATGTGATAGGTACAATTCCAAAATTTTATAACTTTTCAAATGTCACAAATATGCAACTTTTGATAAAAAATAAAATATTTTGTTCCATCAATTATGGCGGCTACTGGAGCCACCGAAAATCCAGATAAAATAACTAATATATGTGGGATATGTGGAGAGAAGAATTTATCTTTCATTGTCCTATCTGTGATGTTAATGTAATGGATATTGGATATACAGGATATATTGACAGGGGAAAATTCGAGGTCAGTATAACTTGCTAATATAGACCTTATTTATTGGCCAGTTCGTTCATCCAGTGGAAGCGCAGGAGATGGGGTAAAGCTGATGGGGTTTCGTTATTTTAGCCAGCTATCACTTTATTAGAATATATGAAAATCTGGTGATAACAAATCGATTTAACTGGTAGATCTAAGAGAATAGTACAAAGACGTTTATATCAATCTCTACGCAACATTAATCTGTTCAAAGAAAAAACTTGAAACATTAAAAGAAAAGGGGGAAGATTAATTTAAAGTCTATTGTCTTATCCCTGTATCCTTGAGAGGGCCCCAAACATACTTTCCAAGGATGAAGAGTACAAAGTTGTATTTTCAGTGAAAGCGAAAGCTGCGAGAGATAGTGATAGAGAAAAAGAGAGTGACAGCACAGAGAGAGAAAGAAAGAAAGAGAGAGAGAGAGAGAAAGAGAGAGAGAGAGAGAGAGAGAGAGAGAGAGATGCTTGAAATTTTCGTTGCAAAATAATGGAAATATATAAACAAAAGGGTGGTGTGTGGTGGGGGGGAGGGGGGATGAAAGTAAAGTTCGCAGAAATGCAAAATTTTGCAAATTCCCTCTTTTATTGCAACTCTAGTCCATTCCCTTTTTATTCTCTTTAATATCAAATGCAACCTTATAAAATACGAATTTTTTTTTTAAAAATAGACACGTATTTGAAAAAATAAATATATAACAATTCAATAGGAATTATGAATTAAGATAGGACTTAAAGAACTTTTTTTCTTTTTATTAAAATATTAATTTTTAGCAATTTGCCCCATACGTACTTTCGTATTTTCAAAAAGTACTTGTGTTGTGGTAAGAATCCATCTCCCCCCCCCCCCTCCAAAAATACATGTAGTATGTAAATAATTTAGTTCGAAAATGTAAAATAACGAACACAGTAATAGTGTCTGACTGATTATGACGTAACAAAAAAAATTAGCAAATGAGAGGCCATTATAAATTTTACCATTGGTCAATAACGGCCTCTCATTGGCTAATTTTTTTTGTTACGTCATAATCAGTCAGACACTATTACTGTGTTCTAAAATAACACCATTTTTATGAATGTAAGGGTTGTGATTTTTATTTCTTTGTAGGTTGCGCTACTTTTAAAAAATGTATAGGAAAAATTGGATAGAAAAATAATCGGAGTATTTATTTATTTTTAGCCATGTTTGTTATTTTTTCATTTAAAGGTTTTAAAAGAATAACAAAAATTTAAATTTTATAATGAGAATATTATGATTGTTTCTTTTTAAATAATTCAATTTTCAACAAATTTTTATTTATGCTTTTGTATACAAATTATAAAAAAAACTTTAACAAAAAAATACAAAAATTTAAAACTGTGTAATTTACAAAAAAATTTGAATAAATTGCAATAATTTGAATTTTATATAGAGGATGCTGAATCATGTATTTTTAGTAGCGCATCTACTCAATAATACATTATACCTGTCTTTTTATATTTAATATATTTTAACTGTTTTGCAGCATACTGTCTTATTTTCAACTGTTTACATTATACAGTCCTTTTTTATTGTATATGTTTTTTTTATTCCTACGGTATTAGAGTTTACTGCATTACATCATCTTATTGTTGCTACGCTATTAAAGACATAATTGTGCCTATTTCTATTCAGGGAGGGAGGGGATATTGGCATGATTATTACATTAGTCCCCAAATATAATAATAATGGTTGGCTTACCAACTTTGGTGACTGAATTTTGATTGGTTGGTTCATTGAGCTAAGTGTCCAAACGTTTCAACCGTTAATTATAATCTACAGAAGGGTTAATTATGTGTATCATCATTGTATATCAATTTATCGGCAAGTGTCTTATCCTTTAAATCCCTGGTTTCCATTACAAATAATGATTCATTTTGATGAACAAGTGTATTTTTTATTTGCTTTTACGTCGATACAATAAAAAACAAGAACAACTATGTTATAACCATTATACCAACATTAAACTGATAAAAAAAAAACATAGTAAACTCTTATACAAATGAAGTAAAACAAACAACAATAAAATGAAATGATATGCTTAGATTATTTGATATTTAGGCAATCTTTTAAATTCAAATCTTAAGTTATAAATCTGTCAGTTTCAAAGAATGTAAAGTTAATTAGCTGATCTTTCGTGAAGACATACAGGCATACTGTAGTTTAGCTGTGCTTCTAAATCATTAGATTACAGATTTCATATATAGTTTAAAGTCATTTATCAGGATGTTTTTTTTTACTTTTAAAAACTTAATTTTCTTATGTGTTTAAAAGTACATACAATTTAAGCTACTTCATAATAATAAATTAAATCTTAAAATTGCCTAAATCATATTTTGAAAAATAACTAGTAAGATAATCAGATTAATTTTTATTGGTTATTTCATATCTAAGTTCAGAATATGACAAGAATACAGCAAAATACCTTTAATGATGTTAGGTTTGTATTCTATATTAATTGATTTCACCAGGGAGCGAGGGGACATTGGGTTGTTTATTATACCAGTCTTTAAAATTTTCAATAATTTTTCCTATTTTTTACTTTGGGGAATTTGATTAGTTTATTCATTAAGTTGAGTGACCAAGATTTTCAAACACTAATTGTAATCTTCTACAGAAGGGATGATTTTGTTTATCAACATATCGGATTTACATTAGTTTTTCAGCTGTCTTATCCTTTATCAATCCATGGAATTTATCAAATTTATCTTGACCATTTTTAAAACATGGAAAGACAAAAAAATTTTCGTTATCCTTTACTTTAATTCCCTTATTTTCATCCAGTTTCATCTTTACTTTTGTTTTATTTTCCCTTATCATCAAAATATCATAAAACAGAGAACCATTTCCATTTTCCCTATTTGAACACAGAGAATAGTTTAATGTTTGTAAAGTACGATATCTTCCTTTAGAGGAGGGGGGGGGGGGGAGTATATTGCAAGTTTTGCAGGATGGGTGAGGGTGGTGGGGTAGGACTACTTCCTGGTTCTTTGTCCCCTTAATATCACATGGAGGTGGCCTGGATAGAAATGAATTCCTTTTTCCTTCAACTTTAAAACCATGTGATGTCAAATGCTATTTTCTGAAGTGTTTTGTCACAATACTATTACAATAAAGAAGCTAGCTAGCTTAGGATGAGATTTTACTGTGATTTACTGTATAAGTAATATTTGGGATGGTGGGGGGGAGGGGGGATAGTAGGAAATTGGGTATGAAATAAATGTGCACCAAAATGCATTTTAACTCACCTTTTCCCTATTTTGTTTTCCACAAAAATACCCCCCTCCCCTCCCTCCTCTGAATGGTGAGAGCTCTTGAATTCTTCTTATTTCCTATTGGTTGCAGGACAGATGCACATGCATCATCACCTGACCAAGAACAACCTTTCCAGGCTGGGCACCTTGTTCCAACCTGGAGCTGCCTGCTGCTGCTGCAGGATGTACATTCATAATTTCCAGATCTGTTTTCCTACTTCTATAGTTATACATTGGCATGTACTTTTGACAGGAAAAAATTCAAGAAGAACACACTTAAAGTTTTGTCACTTAAAAAGTAATTCCTCAAAAACTTTATTAGATTGAAGGATAATTTTCGTTCATAAAATCATAAAACAAATAATTCAAAATAAAACAAGCCTTGACCACAATTCAATTTAAACAAAAAAATTACTTATTTTTGTCTAAACTAATGAAAGCATAAATTAAATGTGAATCATAAAGTCTACATATGATATAATTAAGAAAAAATATTTTGTTTTCTTATAAATTACAAGTACATAAAATTTTTTATATAGAATTTTAATAAACAATTTCATATCCTAAAGGGCAAATAATTTTCTCTTTATTTTGAGATCCAATAAATCTATATTGAACATTTTTTTGTTTGAGTCAGTCATATTTTAAAATTTGAAGTTTAGATGTCTATTCAAATTTCATTCTGCATAAAACTTATCAATGCTGGGATTTTAAAGCCAAACAATACCTAACCATTTTTGTTATCAAAATTTCTAGATTAAAAGATAAAATCACTTAAAATTTACTAAAATATATCACATATGTATCTAATAAGATTAGATAAATTTAACCATACAAATACAGATATGGACACCTCTTTGTATATAAGCCTACCTACAAAACTCATGATTTTTCCTAGATACTTAGATACTAGATACTAGAAAAGTTTATTGCACTTTTGAGGAAGAATGCAAATACAGTTGTGGCTGTTATTTGTAGTGCAGTTGCAATGTTAATGGCCGGGCGGACATTGCACCCTGGTAGCTTCCAAGCAGCAGTCAGGCAGCTGCCTAGCAGCAGTTAGGCAGCTGCCAAGTGCATCTACACTGCACCACAGCTGCAATTATAAAAAGGGGGGAGGCTAAAGGATAGATCTAGAAAGGGTTGAGATGTAAAGATAAGGGTAGCAGTGGCTAAAGGGGGATGTGATGCATTTTAAGGCAAGATTTGATGGGCACTAGCATAATTGCATCCATATTTGAGTGATAGATAGATAATGTAGTTGGCAAACTAGCTTGATATATAGATAGATAGATAATAAAGCCAAATACATAAATATAAAGGATACTGTACATTTCTAAATTTTAATTTTGTGCATCTTAATATTTTATGTTTGTTTGTTTGTGAGTTTGTTTGTTTGTGTGTGTTGGATAAAATAAGAAAACAATAATTTTTCAAAGTTTTAATTATAAATTCATTTTAAAATTTGTATTATTATGCTTGTATTTGCCTCTAAAAGATAAGAAAACTATTTTGGATTAACTTTTCTTTAAAGAATATTAATAAAATTTTGAAGGATAATATGGCTGGAAAATTTATCCTCTCACTTTATTAAATAAAGTATTTAGAATTTAAATAAAAATACTTTTATTGATATTTGAATCAAAGTAAATTTGTTTATTATGAAGTTTATTTGAACTTTTACCCTAAATTTAAAAAAAATATTTACAAGAATTAAATATTCTAGAAAGCTTTTGACTCTAAATAAAAAAAAAATATTAAATTTTAACTGATTCTTATAAAATTCTTAGATGTAAAAAAAATTTATTAAGCAATATATTCTATTTGGCCTGAATTTGTTTCTTAGAGTAAATCTCTTTTGCCCCAAACGTTTTATCTAATTATAATTAAAAGTTCCTTATAACTGTTTTATTAATTGTTAAGATTTTGTTTTGTGAAAGGTATAAATGTATTTTAATTAACAAATTATAACATATGACTAGCAGAAAAGTTAAATACAAATGTTGTATCATGTACATTGTACATAACTGTGTATTAAATTTATTTTGTTATATTATTAAATGTTGTTTCAAAATTAACATTGTATTTATAGTTTTGTTATCAATTATTGTATGAATTAAAAAATGTTATAATATTGTAAAGAAAGGAAATACCATTTAATATTATGCTCCTAGTACACCAGTTCTCGTCCAAATCAATTTTCTCCTAGCACACCTGACACCAGTTCTCGTCCACATCAACATTACTTGCTATCAGAACACAGGGGTAGAGCTTCCTGTGTAACAATGGAGCTGTACTGTTGTGTTTACTTAGCTAAAACAATCTTCTATATGGGCACCATCTAGATCTCTTATTGGTTAGATAATCTGTAAAATCCAGATATCTCATTGGTCAGATTATCTGTATAATCCAGATATTTCATTGGTCAGGTAATCTACCAGCTGCTGTACTCTGATTGGACCAATATTCTGTACAGTGTAATGGTAAGTTTTTAGATGCGGAGATACTCTATAATTCAATTGGCTGTCTGTTTGTTAGTTAGTCTGATACGCTTTGATGGAAGTGTCATATTATCAGCTGTTATTCAAGAAGACGGCTGTTTTTTGTGAATATTCATCATACCAATGAGCATCCTGTAATGTACTTTTTCCATCGTCGGTTATGCTGCATTATGCAAATACTAGCGGTTACGCCCATAGGAATACTATTGGTGATGGGGGCTGGAATTCGACCCACATCCTTTTTATTTACTTTCAAAAAGAAAAGTAACAAAATCAATGGATGGAAAAGTATTTTTTTTATTTGGTGGGGGGGGGGGGGATATTGGCAATCTCCTCCAAAATAGCGGTTAGCGAGATCCTTCGCTACAGACAAAAAAAGCATTAAAGAATTGCAAAATATAGAATTAGGTAGGAGAGGTTTCGTGATTCCTTATTTTAACCATTACTTCTTAAATCTCCCTGTTCGCATTCCCATCCAACATTATTTTATGCTTCGCTATTTATGGATGTTGTCATCCTAGTTAATTTCAAAATAACGACTTTAAGAAGTCTGTATACAAGTTTTTACTTGAATTATTACAACTATAGCTTGATCATAATGTAAATTAATGCTCTGAAATGTGTTTTAATTTCAAAAAATACTGCAAGTCAATACATAAGTTTTAGTTTTATTCAGACGTGCAACTGAAAAATTATGTATAGGATCGTTTTACAGACAATTTTCCACGAAATTTTTAAAATTTTTCAATTTTAATATCCTTTGAAAGCTGTCTTTAATACAATGAGAAAAATAACTATTTTAGGTTAATATAGATCCAATCAATGGTTAAGTTACCCTCAAGGTTACGGCACCAGCAAGAGCTAAGTGATATGGTGTAGTTTGTGACTTGAATTACAACTAATCCAGGTATTTTTAATGCACATGGTGTATGTGCTGTCAGACAAAAAGACGGTAGATAACTAATATACCCGCCCCCCCCCCCTCTTATTTTCAAAATAAATTAAAAATGATTTAAGGCAGGGATATTTTTTTCTTTTGCCTAAACCCACTAACTGGCCTTCTCCTGCAGGGCTTATTCCTGCAGTGCCTCAATCCAGCAGTTTCAACATTGCTTGAACTAACTTGACCTGACCTAAAGTAATGAATAAATAACAAAAATAACCCCATTATTTTTCAATTACCATTTCTATATTATAATTATATTTTTTTTAGGTAATGTTATATGAAAGAAGAAACTTTATCATTTTAACTTAATTACATTTTTATCATATTTATTTTTTTGATAAAATTGAAATAAACATATGCGAAAAAATTAAATGTTTAAATTAAATAATAATACAATATAATAAACTAGTTGCTACGCCCCTAGAGGCATCTAGGGGAACTAAAAAGTGGTAGAGTGGAGATACTCTCCCCAAAATAGTTATAAACCTTTACTGAACCCGTAAGAAGCTTCACTGTAAAAGAGAACCATAGCATTTTGCGAGATCCTTTGCTACAGCTTACTACTTTATATAAAAGGATAGTAATAACAAACGTTAAAGCTTAATTGCGTTAAGAACTGACCCTAGATTTATAAGAAAGCTTTGCACAATAAAATGTATATTGAAGTCTGTCAGTCCGAATAAACCTTAACAACCCTCTAACAGTTAGGGAGTTGAATCCATTTTTATAGAAGCAGAAATATAATCTATGATTATGGTTTGGACCCTCTAAAAATAAGATTCCACTTTTGTCTCTCTTGTTGAAGATATCTTCACCAAGAGAGGCAAAAGTGGAATCTTAAATTTCAAAAATCGTATCGGCGTTGAAGATATCTTCACCAAGAGAGGGGAAAGTGGAATCTTACATTTCAAAAATCGTATCGGCGTTGAAGATATCTTCACCAAGAGAAGGGAAAGTAGAATCTTACATTTCAAAAATCGTATCGGCGTTGAAGATATCTTCACCAAGAGAGGGGAAAGTGGAAAGGTAGATTACAGTTTTAGAAGGTCCAAACCATAATCATAGATTATATTTCTGCTTCTATAAAAATGGATTCAACTCCCTAACTGTCTAACTACTGGAACGATTGGGCACTGTACTTATCATTTATTAGTTATTTAATATCTCTACTGATCATGGCAGTTTTTAGACTATTTCCATGGGGGATCATATTTAAAAGCTTTAATTGAATTCTTTCCTATAGAAGACATAGTAATTAAGAAGTAAGTTAAAAAAGGAATTTTTGCAGACAGAAACTTTGTTTACATTTTGTTGTATACGAGATATTTACGACGAAATTTAATACAAATTTATTCGATAATATACTTAGTAGAAAGCTAACTTTATTAAAAGAATTTTATTACTAACTTATTGTTTATTTTGTCATACGTATCACGTTATATGAGGGAAGAAATTTTTACATGAATCAATTTACCTAGGAAAAGCTATCTCCTAAGATATTTGACAGTTTATAGCTGACTCAAAATGTGAACAAATTGAAAAATTTATGCCCTTATGTACTACCATGATTATTAGAGTAAAACACTAGAGGGAGAAAGGGTTAAATAACTGTATCTCCCCATCGCAACCGCATTCTATTGGGTCATTTAAAATCAGCCAATGGTGTCGCTTATATTAACACAGCCAAGTAGCAGAAAATAATCTAGAAGCAGACGAAAGAGGTCTTTAAAAAAGGAAGGGAAGTAGTTGTCTATGTCTGTATATATATCTATACTATAGATATGTTCCAAGATCTGTAAAATGTTTCAAACAATGAAATCTCTTGAATGTTCCGTCAGTATTCTCATATTGGCCCATTTAAACAATATGTCTCTTGAGTAACTCTATTATTTTAACGTAATCTTCAATGTCGTCTTACTTTGATAAAAAATTTAATTTCCTTGTAACTTTGATTATCATAATACGTTAGTTATAGTTTATCCAGTAGGAAGGGATGAGATAAAAGCTGTAGGGTCGTTTTTCTAGCCTGCTATAAGTTTCACTTTATTAGATTACGTTTATATAGGATTTACATTGTATGATTTATATATTCTAGTTTTGAGACAGTTCCAAGCAGAAAAGGAGAAATCCACCAGGCTCAACATTGATAATCCCAGCCATAAACCTAAACAATATAGTTCATGGTAATACTTTGAAACACAAAAAGGCAGATTTATGAAATTAGCTATTCAAAAGGCCTTTGAAAAAAAATTATAAATTGATCTCAAACATATGTATAAATTAGTACCTACTGCTAAATATAACGAATTATATTTTTTTAAACCTTCTTACCAATCGCATCTCTTAGTGAAGTGAATCAAGCAAGTTAACCCATTAGTGCCGAACTTCCCCCCTGTCGTCAGAATCGCTTGAAATTTCAAACACAGCTTCTTAAAGGGATTGTAAGACATTTGTATTTTTAGATTTTTTGATTTGTGGCATACTAAAGAAGTTTTTTTTTTGCGTCGTTTCCGACGCATTCGGACTAATCAATTTTCCCATGCGTCTATTATGTACCATATCGGACTAATCATCTTAGGCTTTTACTGTATAATCTATTAGTTGCTTCGCCCCTAACCTCTAGGGTGGGTGGGGAATGTCAGAAAAATAGCATAAAACCATCCCAAGATATTTATAAAGCTTTCCTGATAAGTAAAACCAATTCAGACCTGAAATTTCTATAATCTTTAGCTTCAGACAAAAACCTTACTACTTTATAGTATGGAACACTATACTAGCAGCGGTTACGCCCCTAGAGGCAATAAGGGGCCCTTGGGTTGGGGGGGAGTCAAACACCCTCTTTTAATTACAGTTTTTAGAGAAAAATTGATAAAAAAATTTTGAGAGGGGTTTATTATTTTCTAGGGGTGATTTCTCCTAGGGCGGTTGTGATACTCTCCCCCAAAATAGTTATAAACCTTACCAGGTCCTATGAGAAGCTACCATGTAAACGAGAACAATATCGGTTCAGTGGTTAGTGAAATCCCTTTGTACACACAGACACATACAGCATGACCCTCAAAAAAGTATTTTTAAGCATCTGCAGCCCTTATTTCTCAATGAATTAAAAAAAAATGCATGTGTCCTTGTTCTCCATAGTACTCCACATAAGTAGATATAAAAATATTTTTTTTACCACCATTAACACCGGAGATTTTTAGAGCTAAAGTTTTGAAAAAGTGACTGAGAAAAAGAATTTTTTTTTGTTTCTCTTATTTTTTGGATGGTTATATTATGTTTTTCTGGCAACTGAATAATGAGACACAAAGAAAAACAAGTTAACTAATTATTTCTTTTTTATTCCACCAAAAAATATAAATTTTTAATGGCAAAAAATACTACTGAATGAATTGATAATTTGCAAATTTTAGGTTATTTATTAACCCTTATTTGAGAAAAGGATTAATTATGACAGTTGCTCCGCCTACTTTTCTGACATCTCAATAATTTAATAGGGGGTTAATTAAGCTTTTTAGACAAAAAAATCATTATGTTTTAATTTTATTTTCTTCATAACTTTTTTGTTATTAAAGTTAGGATTGTGAAACAAAAACAATTTTCCTGCTATATTCATAAAGATTTAATTGGTTTTTTAATCTTAAAAAATTTTGCCTAATAAGTAAGTTTTTCAAAATATCATTAAACTAAAAAGACTCAAAAAATATGTGTAAAAAAATGCTTTTTACTCAAAAACTAAATTTTTTATTTCATTTTTGTATAAAGTTTCTGCTAGTAACAAAAATAAAAGGATTTCTACCTTAATTTAGCTAAAAAAGTCGTTTCATGTTAAAAGTTACTTTTTCCTCAGTCACTTTTTCAAAACTTTAGCTCTAAAAATCTCCGGTGTTAATGGAGGTAAAAAAAATATTTTTATATCTACTTATGTAGAATACTATGGAGAACAAGGACATATGCATTTTTTTATAATTCATTGAGAAATAAGGGCTGCAGATGCTTAAAAATACTTTTTTGAGGGTCATGCTGTATATATAGAATGTATATCCTGTTACTTTATTATAAGGATGTACATAACACAGATACTTTAAACAATCAGTGTCTGTCTGTACGTCCATTCGTCTGTATAAAACAATTCAGAATATAATTATTTGGTACTAGTAGCTACGCCTCTAGAGGCCTTTAGGGGCACTTGAGATGGGGAGAGGTCATTGAATTCAACAACAATATTATTGTTTTAGATTTAAAAAGAATTAATTTAATTAAGTTAATTCTATTTTTTTGTGTTGGCGATTTCTCTTTGGGGGGTCTTTCTTAAGGGGCGATTTCTCTTTGGAGGGTGGTGGTACTCTCCCCCAAAATAATTATAAACCTTACCAGGTTCTATGAGAAGCTACCGTGTAAAGGAGAACTATATCGGTTCAGTGGTTAGTGAGATCCCTTAGTACACACAGACACATGTAGAATGTATATCCTGTTACTTTATTATAAGGATACATCACACAGATACTCTACAATCAGTGTCTGTCTGTACGTCCATTCGTCTGTATAAAACAATTCAGAATATAATTATTTGGTACCAGTGGCTACGCCTCTAGAGGCCTTTAGGGGCACTTGAGATGGGGAGAGGTCATTGAATTCAAAAACAATGTTTTTTTATTTTAGATTTAAAAAGAATTAATTTCATTTAGTTTATTCTATTTTTTCTTGTGTTGGGTTTTTTTTAAGGGGCGATTTCTCTTTGGAGGGTGGAGGTAACCTCCCAAAAAATAGTTATAAACCTTCCCAGGACCTATGAGAAGCTACAAAGTAAAAAAAGAAGCATATCAGTTAAGCAGATACACAGAGAGATATCCTTTCACTCTATTAGCTTTAGGAAAGAAATATGATTTTGTCGACAATTATATTGAACAACCCAATAAATACATGACAAACCCTCGCCCCCCCCCCCCCAGCCCCTGTTAGTCCCCAAAGTTTTATAATAACTTTTTCTTATTTGTTGTCTTGTCAACTTTGGGGAATTGTATTTGTATTTTGATTGGTTGGTTTATTTAGTTAAGTGTCCAAATGTTTCAACCACTAAATGTAATCTAAAAAAAGATTTTATGGTATAGCCCTGAGTAAGTACATCAATTTATCGGCCATTGACTTATTACTTTAGATCCCTAAAAAATACATTTCTTAGTTGTAGGAATAGTTGTTAATTATTTAGATGCAATTATATATATACAGACGGACGGATATACAGACAGACCATAATTGTAGAGTATCTGCGCTATTTTTATGAATCCCTTAACAGCTAGGCTGCAATAAAAATTACAGAAGTATAAACATATTTACAGTCTTTAATTGGCTGTAATTTTGGATATATAGACAGACATACATACATTCCCTAGTTGTAAGGTAGCTATTATTTATTTGGATGCAATTATGGAAATACAGACAGGTGGACGTACAGACAGGCCCTAGTTGTAGATTATCTGCGCTACTATTTTTATATCCTTAAAATAAAGTAACAGGTTATTGTATGTCTTTGTGTGTGTACCAAAGGACCTTGCTAACCACTTAACCTATATGGTGCTCCGTTACATGGTAGCTTCTACTAGGTCCTGGTAAGGTTTATAACTATTTTGAAGGAGGGTACCACCACCATCCCAAGAGAAATCACCCCTAGAAAATAAATTAAAAATATTTTTTTTAAAATTTTCTTTAAAAAATTGTAATTGAAAGAGGGGATTTGACTCCCCCTGCAATCTAAGGTCCCCTAGATGCCTCTAGGGGCGTAGCCGCTGCTTATATTGTATTCCATACTATAAAGTAGTAAGGTTTTTTGTCCCAAGCCAAAGATTATAGAAATTGCAGGTCTGAATTGGTTTTACTTATCAGGGAAGCTTTATAAATACCTTGGGATAGTTTTATGCTATTTTCCTGACATCCCCCACCCGCCCTAGAGGTTAGGGGCGAAGCAACTAGCAGATTATAGGAGATTATACAGTAAAATCCTAAAATGATTAGTCCTATAAGGTCAAAAAGGACGCAAGGCTAAAATGATTAGTCCGAATGCGTCGAATACGACGCACAACAAATTATCAAAAAAAGGTATGTAAACTAACTAAAATTAAAGAAAACTTAGCAGAAACTAAAAATACATAATAAATACTATAATTAATTATAAATAAGTATGTTTTAATTCTTTAAAAGAAGAAAGTTAGACCTGGTGTGGAAATTTTTTCCTATTTTTTCCACCTCTGCCATGAAAATATGATTTCATCTGGTCATCGAATGAAGTGAGAGGCCAAGCAATGTAGAGGACAAAACTTGAAGCTCTGTTCAGTTATTTACAAACATTTAAAAAGGACAGCATACAAAAATAGAGTGATAGTATAGGTTTGAATTTGTGCGTCGTTTAAGACCCTATTGTCATTAATGGGTTAAGCTTTGTCAGTCCATAAAAAATCATTAAGATTTAAGTAGTAATGTCTTTTTTTCTGAGAATCTTTTAGATGCTGGGAACCTAGTAAAAGTGTCTGACTCTGATTATGACGTAAAAAAATTAGCCAATGAGAGACCAGTATACACTGTAATTGACCAATGGTAAAATTTATAGTGGCCTCAAATTGGCTAATTTTTTTACGGCATAATCAGAGTCAGACACTTTTACTAGGTTCATTTTAAGGAACATAAATATTAAATGGAAAAGTAAGAAAATAAACATAATAAGTTCATTACAAAATTTTATACCTAGAGCACTACCCAGTTCAACTATTAGGTCAACTTCATTATAAGCATACACATCTGTATACTTCTCAGCTGAATCTTCATTTACAAAACTTCTCCGTCCAAAAGGAAAGTTTTCTCTGGTGAATGCGACCCCAGCCTTGAAAAAAAATATTTTGTTCATTCATCTTTAACTATAATATAATATCTAAGATATTTTCTTTTTGGTAGCGAATCTACTCTACAATCCAGTTTGATTTTTTTGAGAATTTGCTATATACCAATGTGCGTATGTAATTTACTTTGTTCATTGGTCTATCATTTATGCTACAACACTTGAATATTAAAAAATAAAAAAAGACATGCAAAATAGGTTTTGTTATTTTTCCTCCAATTTATCTATTCTTGATTTGAACAAATATGCTTAAAATCTCCGTAGTCTGTTTTACGTATACTTCAGGATGTTGTCATCCTTCTTTCATTGGTAACATAAATTCATATTCAATAGAACCTAAATAATGAAACATTCAATAAAACAGACACTTCTCATGCCTTTATATTTGGAATCGGATATCAAAAAGGGCAGCTTGAATGAGGGAAGAGATATTAATGTGCCGAAGCTTTTGTTGAATTAACTGGCCGCATTTTAAACTCTCCCTATTTTCTAATTTAATCATACAATGTTTATTGTTTAACAACAAAAATAAGTATAACCTTAATGGTAATCCTATGACATGGTGGAAAACACTGCTTTTCGACTGGATTATTTACATTAGTCATAACATCTTTCAAGTCATTCAACAATTTCTCGTAGATTTTTGGACCAACATCAAGCTCTCCTTGGCACATATTCCTAGTAGAGTATCTAGAGTTGGTTTTAATTTCTAGACATTTCAGATTGTAAAAGTTAATTTGAAAACTAATTTTTACAAAATAAAGAAGATAGAAATATCTCCATCCTGGTGGGCACAGGATGCCAACAAACCTGGCATTGTCATCCAGGTAAAAAGAATAAATTTTTTTTACTGAAACAAAGAATTTTATGTTACCAAAATATCCCATAGTAGAACATCCTCATATGAAACAAAGTTGTTCAATTCAATTTCAGGTTCTAGGTATGATCCTGCAGGTCCTGATCCTCAAGAAATCTTTGAAAGGCTCCTGTAACCGCAATTTTTTACATAGAGGATTTTAAATTTTAAACTTAAGATTTTCTAACATATCTACATGACCTATCAAAAATTTATAAAAATCCGCCGCCGTTTTCCCGTCGTATCACTACACATATACCTTTTAGTGGCTGTTGGAAACCAAGGGGGTAGGCATCCAATAAGAGAAATAATATGTTTTGTTAAAGCATCCTCAAAGCATTCTCCATAGCTTGAATTCAGCTTTCTAAACGTTATACACTATTGACAAGTTTTACAGATCAGTTTAGCATTTAGAAAGTATAATTTGACAATAATTAGACATCTGTGTTTCGCCAATATGACAATACAAATTAAGTGTCTTTTCTAGATTATGCAAGATTTTGGGAATAGTCTCTTTCGTAACATCGCCCCATGAGGGGCGATTCGTCGTTTTTTTTTAAATGGCTTTTTATAGGTTATTTTATGTTATATTGGGTTAGGCAAATGGCCCCACAGGGTTAGAGCCAGAAATAGGAGAAAAGCTACTGTGAAAAATACGAAGAATCACCCCATAAGGTGCGATGTTACGATGTTACTATACCCAAGATTTTTTTCTTTCTGATGAATCAATAAAAAACAAACCTATAATCCGTACAATCAACTCCATCTTTTATTGTGGAATCAAAAAGCTTGTAGGACAATTTGAACAGTTTAAAGTCATATCCCTTCTTTTTCTTTGATTCAAAGTCCAATAAATCGTTGATTCCCGCGCTTTGCTATAATAGCATCAAGTTGGGAATTATTCCTTATTTGAAAAGAAAAACTTTAGTTGTCAGCTGTGCCATCATTCTTTTATGTTACAGCCAACCATAAAAAAATTTGAAATCCTTTAAAGTTGTAGCATTTGTCAAACTTAATATGAAAATTCTAACGGCTAAACAATTTCTTTCTAATACAAGTGACAACATTTTATGAGGGTCCCTCGTAAACTGTTGTTTTTTTTAAACGCACACTACTCCCTTAATATTTGAGCTATCTTAGTAAAATAAAAAGTATTTGGCAGCCTACTACTGACCATTTTATGGGGTAATGATGAAAAATCCACAAAATAAACAGGAAGACGTCTACGAGGTATTACATAAGAGGTTCATTTTATTGAATTTAGACTAACCCACAAGAAAATATTTGCTTTATGAACTTTAGGATTAGTTAGGGTCCAAACGGCTGGTCGCTCAGACTTTCCAAACACAAAAATAGAACAGGCTTGACATGGCATACCAGAAATTCTCAATATTCAAGAATCTGAAGTGTAATATAAGTGAACAATATGTAAAAATAGGCATAATATTGATCTTCTTTGATAATTTTCATGTGAGCTCGCTTCAAATGCACGCAAGAACCTGAAATATACTAGATTTTTTAATTAGACTACAATGCCAGTTCTTATTATGTCTGGAGTAAGTCTTTGTGATCCACCGTTTGATCACCAGCTGCTTTTAAAGTTAACTTAGGCATATTTTTCTTGTGAATTAGTCTTATATTCACTAAAATCAGCCTTTAATGTATTACCTTGTAGATTTTTTTCTGTTAACAATAAATGGCCAGTAGTAGGCTGTCAAATACTTTTTATTTTACTAAGATAGCTCAAATATTAAGGGAGTAATAAGTGTTTTAAAAAACAATTTACGAGGGACACCCTGTATTAAGCAACTAACTGCTTGCCAGGGGCACTAGTTTTAGATGGTGGGAGTGTGTAGCTGTCATAGCTATAACTACTTGTGGCTGATCTTTAAAAAATTAATATTTTAAGAAAAGAATCCCAACTTTTCCTGTATACTGATCTTATTATCAACATTTTTTTCAATCATAATTAGCTTAGCATGCTCTTTCATGTTAAATTCAAGCTTCTGCTTGTTATTCACTGCAGACAGTCTGTAGCAGTAACCATAGGGAAGAATAAACACTCCAGTTTTTACAGCATTTGTAATTTCAAGATCTGAATAGTTGGAACTGATGACTAGATCTTCAAGCTCAGTATAGGACAGGTTCTTGTGTTTTCCACTCCAGCTAATTTTACTTGTCCCAGTCAAAGCTCCAGCAAGAAAATCTGCATAAAATCTGTAGCCTGTTATTCATGTAATATATAGTTTTAAAGTGTAAGAAATGAATAGTCATTTAACGCATTGTATTATAGGCAGCTTTCCACGGATTGCAAAATTTAAAATAAAATTCTATGATTTTTAAATTAATATTTGTAGAAAATTGTCTGTAGTACGATGCTATAAATGATTTTTCAGTATGACTGAGAACCAATTCTAATTCAGCGTAAATTAATCTGTTTTGAAGCCAAACTAGGATAATTTTCCTAACTACTGTAAAATTTTTCATAGAATTCAGATATGCAATCGGTTTTTTTGTAGACCTCTTATTTTTGAAGTAATTTTAGTTTTTAAAAAAAATAATTAAGTCAGTTTTAAGGTACTAAAATGCAACAAAATAAAAGAAGAAAATTGCCAGTATGAACAAAAATAGTAAGATCTTTAATTTGACACCTTACTTTTAAAATTCTGTTGAGTAATTATTGAAAAAATCTATTTTTTTAATTTCGGTTTAATAAAAACTTTAAACCTAAATATTTTCTCAAACAGACATAAAAAATATGGGTTCATATATACCTTTAGAATCAGAAAAATATTATGAATCCATTCTAAGCAAAATTGAAAAAGTTTTATAAAACTATAATAAAAAATATAAGTTTATTTTAAGAATCATAATTTTCGGCTTTAAAGGGTTGACTTGAACAAAACCTAAACAAATGTACATACACTGTAACAGATATTTTTTAAACACAAGAAACAATAATGCATTTTTAACTGCATTGTTTTGAAGTTTATAAACAGACTGAAGCAAATTTGTTCATACTTTTTCATTCTTTACATGTTATGTAAGTATCACTATTTTTATTGTAGTATCTATTGTATATATTGTATGAACATTATCCTTTTTTTTGTCAATTCTATTGGTTAAGTTTTGAGGTGAAGCTTCATGATTCGTCAATTTTTGAGATTTTTGATTGGCTAGTTTAATAGTTAAAATTAAGTGTTGCCTGTAAAAATATACAGGGCGTTTAAAAAAAAACTGCGTTTTCCAAATTTGGGAAACAACCATAAGGAGTACAAAAAAAATAATTATATGTCAATATTCTCTATAAAAATATGGATCGAAATTGTTACAGGTGTTTTTTAATATCTCTGAAAATAATGGCGCATTTTAAAGCATAAATATTTTAAATGATGAGCATGATGCTTTTTTCTGGTAGAATTTTGTGCCTTCAGGTTGGTTTTCAAAAATTTATTCACTTGAAAACAACACCTTAATACGGCCAATACAATTTTCTACCAATTACACTAAAAATTTCATTTAAAATTCCCTCACTGAAAACAAATATTCAGTTTTCTTTTTGTATACTTAAGAAACATGACCTTAAAAATTGCTCATGTTCGTAAATCCCCACCCCTCATTTATTCCTATAATCCTTTAATTTGATTGACAGGTTAAGATATAAACTCATAATTTATCCATAATTTGTAATTAAATGCTTTAATAAAAAAATTCAAACTTCAATAACTTTTTTGTCTGTAGAGATTTTTTTGTCAAATAAAATGGAGTTTTTTTCTTTTTACTATAACCTACGTTATTAAAGGAGATTCTTTTACTGCAAATGCATCACAATCAAGAAATGTGAAAAAATGACAAAGTGCAGTTTCTTAAAAATGCTTTTGTGAGGAGCTAAAAAGCATTTCACCTTTAAAACTCATTAAGGTACTTTTCTTATACCTTTTTCTAAATTAATATTGAAATTCTACGACTTTTTTATACATAATAGAAGAGTTATTTTAATTTTTCTTGCACAACATTTTTCACATAAAGCATTTTTGGAAACTATGTACCTATCATAGAGGCCATATTTTTAGAGATAATGAAAAACACCTGTTAGAAATTTGATGTACTTTTTTACAGAGAATAAGAACATATAATCGTTTTTTCTGTATTCCTTCTGGTTGTGTCAGAAAAACGGAAAACGCAGTTTTTTTTGAAACACCGTGTAATATTTTAGGCCATTTTTATTTTTTTAAGTTTTTACTTTTTTTCAATTTTGCTTAGAATGGATTCGTAATATTTTTCTGATTCTAAAGGTATATATGAACCCATATTGTTTTTGTCTGTTTTTGAAAATATTTAGGTTTAAAGTTTTTATTAAACTGAGGTTAAAAAAATAGATTTTTTCAATAATTACTCAACAGAATTTTAAAAGTAAGGTGTCAAATTAAAGATCTTACTATTTTTGTTCATACTGGCAATTTTCTTCTTTTATTTTGTTGCGTTTTAGTACCTTAAAACCGACTTAATTATTTTTTTTTAAAACTTAAATTACTTCAAAAATAAGAGGTCTACAAAAAAAACCGATTGCATATCTGAATTCTATGAAAAATTTTACATCTACTACTTACTAAAAGAACCGGCTAATTATCTTAAATAAAAAGCAAAAAAGTTAATACACCTTCTTTGACAAAAAACACACATATGGCCAAAAACGCAGAAACCTTATTTTTGCCAGTTTTAGAAATGGTAGCCCTTCTTGATTATGCAGTTTTTTAGGCCCATGGGCATTAACACAATTTGTCTTAAATTTGGTTGAAATTAAAAAATTTTAACTTTACTTAATATCAATATGCCTAATTGTTTTCCAAGATTGAAATTGAACTGGCTGTCTCTAAAGACAAACAGACATCTTATATTTGATCAAATTCTTCTCTTTAAAAGAGTTAATAATGTTATTGCTCTCCTAAAATTATTTGAACACCACGTAATTCAGCAATTTGCTTCTATAATACTTGTTACAATAGAAACCATAGGCCTCTAGGAGCAATTTCTCTTTGGAGAGTGGTGGTAACCTCCCCTAAATAGTTCTTCCAAAGACCTATAAGATAGATTGTAACATTCTACATTTGGCGGCGAGATCCTTTGTTACAAACATGCAGACAAAAATCTTCTTACTTTTATGTAGTTTAAATGTGTTTGTTTTTTTCCTACAGACATAGAAGATAGGTTGGAAACTGTCATCCAAGTTGACAAGAGAATTCTCACTCATGATAGGCTTGCTAAGATATTTCCTGATTTTAAAAATAAATTAAATAATGAATTTTTAACTTGGATTAATACTACAATGCACAATTATAAATTTTTATAAGCAAAACGTTTATATGATTCGTTTCAGTTCGTCCTGAATAATTAGCTCTTTTAGTTAAATTAAACATGTTCGAATTGTCCTATCGATTTCAAACTGTATATGATACTTTGTTGATCACATAAATCCCTCCTCCTTATTTATAAATATTGAGAAAGGTAGCTTTTTTGTTAATTTGTTTATTACTTTAGGTGATGTTAGGTTAGGTTACATTGAATATTGGGTAGCCCAGTAGGGTTAGACAACTTAGGTATAGGCCCTGTAGGGACAGATCCCTCAAAGAGATTAGGCATAGGGGTATAATTGTGGTATGCGGCACCTCTGGACCATGCAGAAACCAAGACATTATAGTGATGCTACGCACCCAGCTAAATCCTGTTATTATACAATTGTAAAGCCACCTGAAAATATGTCAGATAACGGTATTGGTTTTCATCTCTCAGTTGTCCTGCAAATGGAGGGAGGGGTGTTACCCCTCCCTCTCCCATCTTAAGCACCGGAACCTTCCCCTTCAACCACCAAGTTATCAGCACCACCTCAACCCTGAGGATAAAGAATCTAAGCCTTCCCTCACCTGATAGAATCACCCCCACACAGACTGTTGTTGTCACAAGTAATCATCAAACCTTCCCTCTTTAGTACCCAGACCTACCACTCAACCCCTCTATGCTTATCTACCTATTGTGCTGTTCCATGGGCTATCCTGCCTGCCCCAGACAGGGATAGCCATCTACCTAACCATTGCAATTATCTATGTTTTACTGTATGATTTATCTTTAACTATCTTTATTCCTAATCCATATGTATTTATATTATGTTGTACAAGTTTAGTTATCCTTAGACCAGCAATAAAGAAACAACTGAATAGACTATGTTTATTATTTAGTGATTGCTAGAGAAGCGTAGCTTCTCTATAGTATAGGTGTCCACGTCTGTTCACACTGCCGTAGTCTTTATTCGAACTCTGGTGTCTGCCATTTACCCTAGGCGGATACCACAACTTTTGGTGACAGCTGTGTGAGATTACGGCGAACCACAAGTGTAGAGCAGACGCGCAGCTGAGGCTAAGGTACTCCCAGCAGTGAAACTGGCAAAACTGACACAAGCAACCTGAATTACCCACCCTGGATAGCAAGGTCTAACTCTGTATCCGGCAGTTGTGGAAGCGAAACTGGCAAAACTGACACAAGCAACCTGAATTACCCACCCTGGATAGCAAGGTCTAACTCTGCATCCGGCAGTTGTGGAAGTGAAACAGCGAAACTTGACGGAGAACCGCGAGAAGCGCCGACGTCTAACGGAGAATTGAGCGCTCAAAGGGCTGAAACAGGCCTGCGGACTGGCTGAAACAAGCCAAATAAGTGCAAACGGCTGAAAATAGGCCAACATTTACTGCAAGAGATAGCAGGATCCGAACCAGCGGCGCTAGCAGGACGGGACATTCCCTGCCGCCATCAGCCGGATTTGGATAAGCGGCGCTAGCAGGACGGGACATTCCCTGCCGCCGATAGGCTGAAACACGCCACATAGCTGCAAGCGGCGCTAGCAGGACGGGACATTCCCTGCCGCCGATAGGCTGAAACACGCCACATAGCTGCGAGCTGCGAGCCAACATACGAGTGTAGTGCACCAAAGCCGAGAAAACTACGTCAACTCCAAGTATCCTGAGAGGCTACAACGCAGCCACCCATCTAGAAAAACAGATATTATATCACATTGCAGGGATTACCACCCTGGTGTGATGGTTAAACAATAGATTTATGAGCAAAGATTGGCAAACAATTTGTTGTGTTGTGATAAAACTAAAAATAGAACAGGCTTGGATTTACTGTGTATTGTGATAACAACTAAAAATAGAACAGGGTTGGTAAACAAATCTGTTATGTAATTGTGATAAAGACAAAAATAGAAGCTAGATGTAATATAACAAATGCCCTGATACACAATCTAATTACCTCAAGCCTACAGCACAACAACAATACACCCCTTATTTCAGAGGAAAGGGAGGGGCTCACTCTCCATTGAAGAGAATACAATCAAGGTGATATAAAAATAAACCTAGGATTAAGGAGAGAGGGCAACATTACCTCATTACACAGTTACCTCAACCCACGGCATTCCCCCCCCCCTTCCTCACAGGGGTAACGGACGGATTTACCCCGTCCCCTCACGCGCTTCCCCCCTCCTACCCACACTTGACTAAGTCCGCCCATGGTGTGGAGCTAGTGACCGGGATCACAGAGCGCCATTTACGGGTAGCGCAACGGAGTGCGGAATATCATAAAATTCAACGGACAAAGCGGACCAACGAGAGAGCGAGTTGAGGGATAAGTGCGCGTTTTACCTGTGTGCGCGGATTGACGGTGCGTAAGCGCGCTGCACGGAAAGGAGATTTTACGCACACACACACACACACACACACAGGAGAGGGGCCACTCTATAGCATACAACAGAGATATTTTTTTAGGAGAAAAACTTGCAAGCTCCTCCCTCCCTATCTACAGTGTGATAAGGAAAATTAAACCAGTTCCTTAAACCCGCTCAGACCCTCAACATCTTCCTAGCCCTGCCAACCCTACTTCAAAGCTGAGTGGTTAGTGAAACAAATATATGTATATATAAACACCCAAGTGATAAATAGTGTTGTTTTTTTTGTATCATGGGTGCAAGTAAGTGAATACTAACCTCACCAAACAACACTGGAAACTGATATGGTAACTGAACGAAAGTATGCCCACCCTGTGGACATAGCCTGACTTGATGCCCCACACTGGGTAGTGGTGGTGTGTACCTGGACCATCGACCCTCATAGTTGTGAACTATATACAGAGGAAGCGTGATTTTTTGGAGCAAGGAGGAAAGCTAGCTAGCTCTGGGGATATTCCTATACACGTATATATATATATATGGGCGTGTAGCCATATATATATATACAGTGTGACCCTCGAAAAAGGTCATACTGTAGATAGCCTACCTATCCATATATCTACTAGTGGATACGCTCCTAGAGACATCTGTGGATACCTACCATATTCCCTTTACCTTTAAGCTAAGATCCGCTGGTTATCACAGAAATCAAGAGCTATACTGGAAAGGAGAACAACTCAGGCTCAACAGTTAAACAAGACGCTGGCCCCAACAGACCAACCCCCTGCTACTTATCATGGGGACGCGCCAGCCACAGAAACTCTTGAGCCAGGAGGACCGAGCCTACGGCTACGTGGACTACCACCCTAATTACACAGCTATAGTATTTATACTAGGGGTGAGCCGGCTCGAACCTCCTTGCGGCGCGGCTACTCTACTCTGCTCCTATATCTACAAGATAAGAACTTGTCAGCCCCTGGCCCGACGTGCGGCAATAGAAGACATTCCTGATTGGGCATTAACTGTGTGCCTAGGCCTGCTGCTGGCACTGTGGTGGACAGAAGTCTTCATTTGGACCAGAACCACCAACATCTGTACCCCACCACTCTCTGCTTCTTCATACAAGATACTGCTTCTGTTATTACTTTGGCCTACTGTGTTGAGTACAGTGAACATCAAACACATGCCAGGTCACAGACCCCTGGTCCCTGAGATGCCCTTGTCTGGAAGGGTGACTGAATGTCCGCTGCACAGCTCCTGTTCAGTTGGTGCTCAACGCACGAGAAATAGCAATACTGGACTGGGGATTGCTGAACCTGTAGGTGTCCTCCTGGGGGTGTTGAACGATGCAACTGAGCCTAATGAGAAGGTGACAAGCTTCAGAGACTTAGTGGCCAGCCCCAAGATGGACACTACCACCAGAACTGAGACTCCAAAGGGGCCCAGCCCTAGGGCCAGTACCACCTGTTTCTGGGGTGGAAAGGTCCTACCTGGCGCTGGCCTCACCAAGCTGGAGGATGGGGAGCTGTCCCAGGGGAATAGGCTCTTCACCCAGATGCCCGACGCGTACCTGGGGGTGGGGGAGCCGCCACCCAAGCCTCCCTGGGAGCCCCCAGGCATGGAACGACTGGGGACCGGCCTAAGGATGGGAACTGGTGACCTGCTGCAGTGGAAGGCTTTACCCAGCACGGAGGGAGCAGGGTTGACCAGCAGCAGTGAGGCTGTTCCCCCACACTCCAAGACCAGATGCCTCTACTCTGTTGAACCACTGCACATGTCCCAGCCAAGTTCCCCCATGCTGCTGAAGATGGAGGCCCACCAGGATGCAGAGCTCCAACTAGGGAAGTCAACAAGAAGGCCACCCCCTGCCAAAACCAGAACCACCGCAGGGGCTCCCCACCAGCAGCTGACGGAGCCTGGCCGGGACGCAATACCAGCTGGCAACTCTGGCCCAACTCAGGTGGCTACCAACAGCCTGCTGGCAGTCCAGAATACAGTTCAGGCTACCATCAGTATGGCATCTTCTGGGCCTTGCTGGTTCAACTGTGGGTACCTGCCCACACACTGGCCACAGGTACCCCCAAGAGATCATAGCCCCCTTTCCGACTGGCACCACCAACGGCCTTTGCTACCAACTATCTGGCGTACCCAGAGGCAGGATCCCTCAGGTGGAGAAGCACCTGCAGAAGCTAAGGCCGCGGCTGGCCTCGCCACCCAGGAGAGGAGAGCCGCTGTTGGATGGAAGGGACCTGTGTGTATGGGGAGGAGGCTGAATGTAACCAAGGAGCCACCACAAGCAGCCCAGCACCGCCTGACCCCTAGTAGAGACCCTGTTTGTCAGCTGGTGCCCCAACTGGAGGAGGAGAGACCTGGCAGGTTGATACACCCTGGGGAAGCCGGCCTGATGGGACCCAACTGGACGAAGGGGCGCTGCCGCTTCAACGGCCACACAGCCGCCAAGTGTAGAACCGGTTGGGACCAGGCAATGAAGAAACACCAGGCCGCCCAACAACCTGCATGCAACCAGTCTGACACCCAGGTCCACCTGGAGGGAGATGCCCAGCCGTCACCCCAACCAGCTGCCGCCGCTGGGGCCGCGGCTACCCAGGAGTCTGTGTCTCAGATTGGGACCATAGTGGCCAGGATCAACGTGCTGGGAGAAGCGGCTGAACCCAACCGGGTTGGCCTGGACCTCAGCCTCAACCACAGGGGACCGGTGTCCGTAACCCCTGTCACCCCCAGCAAGAGCCGAGGGGCGCTACCCAGCGCCACCGGGACGGTGTACGGGGAGGCCCTGGCGGCCGCCGAGTGGGAGAGGCCAGAGGCGCTAGCCAGCGAGTCTGAGTCGATGTACGGGACGCCAACCGGCGTCGCCACCTGGAAGGAACGAGAGGTGCTTCCCTGCACCACCAAGCTGATGTCTGGGGCGACAACCGTCGCCGCCACCTGTGAAGACTGGGGGGTGCTATCCAGCGCCCCACGCTGGTGCCTGGGGCGACAACCGTCGCCGCCACCGAGAGACCTGGACCCCTGTGAAGACTGGGGGGTGCTATCCAGCGCCCCCACGCTGGTGCCTGGGGCGACAACCGTCGCCGCCACCGAGATACCTGGACCCCGGAATGAGCCCGCAGCCCCAGAGGAAGGGGTGACACCCGTCACCCCCAGCCAGCCAGAGCCCCCAGCCAGCAGGGAGAGTCCAGCTGTCCCTCACCCCCAACTGCATCCAGCTGTCTACCTCCCTCAACCAAGCCAGGGTAATTGTATTGCACTGGTGTACCAGGAAGTTTGGGCTGGGCCAAACTTGCCTGCGCCCCCTGCATCTGCCCCAGGAACCAGGATATCAGCCATTACCAGCCAAACTGAAGAAGCTTTGACCGCTGCCTGGGGAGTAACTCAACTGGACGCGCCAAGTGCCAAGCCTAACCATAGAAGTAGAGGATCCCCAACAATTATGTCTACCCAAGATGGAGACGATGTGCCTGGACCCCTTCAGGCTAGGGGAGGAAATCCGGAGCCTTGTGCCTCCAGTCCACCAGCAGCAGTGGCCGTGGATGGGCCTGTCTCCCAGCCAACTAGAGCGGAGCCACCCTTGCAGATCCAAGACAGCCTCCGGCATAAGGGATGGACTGTTACCTTCCCCTACCCCGCAGGTCTGACTGCCAGGCACTACCCTGCCAATGTCCAGGATGAGCCTGAGGGAGGCAACGCTCCTACAGTATGGCAACCACCACCTGCCCGCGTTGACAGAGACCCTGGAAGCCGAATGAACCTGACCAGCCCCGAGGGCGAAGAAGCTGCGCCTGCATCCAGTAGCCAGCCTGCCAGCAGCAAGGTGACCAACACGATGGAGACCACCAGCCCAGTGGAGAAACCTGAAGAGGTGTATACCAGGCGGCTGTTGGTCCAAGCCCCCTCATGTGCTGTGCCACCCCTGGAGGTTGCCAGGGTGGCCTCAGAGGTACACATCCAACGGCCAGAACATCCAACAGGACCAGCTACTCCAGCAGATATAGCAGATTCCGTTCGACCTGGGGAGGGCTGGAGTCCACCACCGTTCAGCAGCTGGTATCCTGGCGGACCCATTCCACAAGGACAACAAACTGAAGGCCGCAACCACTGTCGGAAGTCTGGCGGTGCAGACAACCCCTCCCAGCCTTCCGAGGGGAGAGTTGTGGTATGCGGCACCTCTGGACCATGCAGAAACCAAGACATTATAGTGATGCTACGCACCCAGCTAAATCCTGTTATTATACAATTGTAAAGCCACCTGAAAATATGTCAGATAACGGTATTGGTTTTCATCTCTCAGTTGTCCTGCAAATGGAGGGAGGGGTGTTACCCCTCCCTCTCCCATCTTAAGCACCGGAACCTTCCCCTTCAACCACCAAGTTATCAGCACCACCTCAACCCTGAGGATAAAGGATCTAAGCCTTCCCTCACCTGATAGAATCACCCCCACACAGACTGTTGTTGTCACAAGTAATCATCAAACCTTCCCTCTTTAGTACCCAGACCTACCACTCAACCCCTCTATGCTTATCTACCTATTGTGCTGTTCCATGGGCTATCCTGCCTGCCCCAGACAGGGATAGCCATCTACCTAACCATTGCAATTATCTATGTTTTACTGTATGATTTATCTTTAACTATCTTTATTCCTAATCCATATGTATTTATATTATGTTGTACAAGTTTAGTTATCCTTAGACCAGCAATAAAGAAACAACTGAATAGACTATGTTTATTATTTAGTGATTGCTAGAGAAGCGTAGCTTCTCTATAGTATAGGTGTCCACGTCTGTTCACACTGCCGTAGTCTTTATTCGAACTCTGGTGTCTGCCATTTACCCTAGGCGGATACCACATAATAACCTATCCCCTTTATTTTCAAATTATTTCAAAAATAAGAGAGAGGGTTCAGTTTTAGCTGTATTGACGGATTTTCATCTTTTTTTTTCATTAAAGATTCGTCTAATTTAATACAGTTTTTATTTATTTTAAAATTCTACCCAATCCCCTTATTATTGACTATTTTTTAAGTAATATTATTTACCTCAATGCTTGTCCCATTTGTAGGATAAAAATTATTGTGAAAAATATTTCAAATAATAATCTCACTATTCGCTGATTATTCATTTTCACTCAACCTTTGATGTTTTGTTTTCTAGAAATAAATGAAAATAGGGAACACAGTAAAAGTGTCTGAATATGACGTCAGAAAAAATTAACAATTAACCAATGAGAGGCCGCTATATATTTTACCATTGTGAATACTGGCTTCTCATTGGTTAATTGTTAATTATTTCTGACGTCATATTCAGACACTTTTACTGTGTTCGAAAATGGGATTTGCATAGAGTTTATTGATTTAGATTCCCAGTTATATTAAACAAAATTACCCCTTCTGTCTATTAAAATTATTTGTTGGAAAGTTTTGACGCTAAAATGCAATCTTGGTTTATCTAAAGTACCCAATAAAAGATATTTTTTTATAGAGCTTTGGGTACCAGAGCTGGATCTTTAAATCATTTTAGTGGTGAGCCAGATCGGGGTGAGCCGAATTTCAGCCAATCACAGCGTGGCATTTCATAAAATGCTGTGCTCTCATTGGTGGAAAGTTGGCTCACCCCGATCTGGCTCACCACTAAAATGATTTAAAGATCCAGCTCTGTGTAGTTTACGAATCAATATCCCCTCGTTCCAAGTTTTAATTCGAAGGCTCATCCACCATTTTCAAATTCAGCCAACCCGAAGGTTCACTTATCAAAGCTACCCGAAACCTAATTCAGCCTGAGCCGCCAAATGAGGCGGCTTTTCAGCAGCTTTAACAGCTGAAATACTCTTTAAAAAATCTAAAGTAGCTACAGCAAATAACTGCATGGGTTTGGAAAGCTGGGTAGCTTGGAAAACCTTCAGCTGACTTTGTGTCAGCCACCCGCAGCCACCTCAGTAGCCTACATTACAATTATGAATCAGCAGCTACCGACCCCTACTTATACCTAGCCTACAACATATTAATTGTCTATTCCCTTTGCAAAAACAAGTTGTAAACCAATACTAAATACTAGAAATAACTGAAATATAAAATATTTCATAACATTTATTTAACTAGCTATCAATTTTTCATTATCCAAGAAATTGAGGTTAATTATAGTCTATTTGGTGTTTTACCTTAAAATGTCTTATTGAGCATAGAAACCTATTCCCTTCTTCACTCAAATATGATTTGAAATAAATTGAAAATATGGGGTAGTTTTTTTATGTTTGTTAATTAGTTTGGTCAAGTTTGGTAATATTTTATTGGGTAATGAGTAGCCCTGTACACTGTGGGTATTCAGGAAAAATAACCACCCACTTATTATTTCCAATATATTTGAAAAATATGGGGAAGGGGGAAGGATTAGGTGCTAAAAAGGCAATTTGAGAAAAATAACCTGATACGTCTTTTTATTAGAGTAGAATGACCTATTGGCGTAAGCTAATATATTCAAATTATTCTGTGTATTACGCATTTTAAAAGAAAAGCAATAATTCTAAAAAGACTGTACTTTAAATAAAAATATAAAATAATCAATGGTGACAACACTTTAAGTAGTGTAGCATAGCACAAAAATGAAAATTATATTTAAATATAAACAAAGCAAATTAGAGAACTAAATTGATTTACATGTTCACCTACAAATCCTATTATATTTTCTTGAGAAAGTAAGTCAGAGAGTAGATACTTTGTTAACCAACATTAAAGTGAAAGAATAGAAAGGGCAAGAGCAAGAGCAAGGGCATCCAAGCTTTTATATTTTGGGGGGTAAAATTTTTTTAAGGGAGGGGGTAATTTGTTAAAAAGTTTCATTTGCATAGCCCTTTTTAAACGTGTATATTACAAAAAACTTCAATGAGCTTTTAACAGTGAAGTTTTTCAGCATTTAGGACTAGCCTGCCTTTAACGGATAGCTGTGATAGTTAATTTATACTTGTCAGAATCATCCTATCAATTTCAAACTTTTCATGCTCATTCCTGGGACAGTTAGGTACAATTTAAAAGTCATAACATCTCAATAATGATTACTAGAAAAATAAAATAAGTAAACAATAAAGGACTAAGGTTTTTTATCTTTTTCGCATTATTGGACAATATCATTTTCTTGAAATTACAAAACGGAATTTGTTATAGTAAAATTAGTGTTATAAAAGATAATTTGTTATCAATATGTAGAACCTTCTTTCAAATGATAATAGAAAAAGAAAAAAAATATAATATAGTAATATAAGTTTTTACTTTTTAGGAAAGCTGTATTTGTGGTTTGAAGCTATTTTCTACTCCCCTGACTCCAGAGCATCATAGCCCCTAGTAATTTGTAAAGAGCAACCATACTTCATTTTTGCTTACATTTTAAATTAGGACTGTAATTTTTTTTTCATTTTAAAAAGGCATCAGTCTTCATTGTTTTCAATGTGGTTTATGGCCATGCAACTAGTTCACTTAATTATTATGTAAAACTATCAAAAAGATAAATATTTTTCAGAGTAATGCGATTGTTGAGACACCAAATTTTTGGAACTTATAGATTTGTATTTCATTGATTAGGAAATGTATATTTTAAAAAATAAATCACGAAACCTTTCAAGAGAGAATTGTTTTATTTGAATCTAGTAATAGTGTCTAACTTTTTATCTTTGTGACGTAACAAAAACGAAGGATGAGAGGGGAGGTGGGAAAGGAAACCCCTTAAAAAAAGAGATGGATTTTTGTTTCGTCACAAAGACAAAAAGTTAAACACTATTAGTATTACTAGGTTCGTTTTATTTAAATAGCAGCTTTTTCTTGCTGTGGTCTAGTCTTCCTGTTTAAGATTGGATTAAACTAATTAAGTGTTGCCCATCTGTGATTTTAATCAACGCCTACATAATCATTTTCCACTTTACTCGTTTACATTTCTGTTTAAATTACGAGTAATCTATTATAAATAGTTTTTGAGGAGGTCATTTTTATTAAGTGGCGATTTTTCCCTGGACCTATTATTAGCTTTACTGTAAAGGAGACCCATATCTGTTGGGTGGTTGGATTTTTAGATTATTTCTTTCTGACTAAAATAACGTACTTTATTTTAGGAACACAAAACAATGCGAATTATTTTATTCTTAGTTCGTTTTATATAGTGCGGGTATAATACAGTAAACTTTAAATAGCTAACTTGAAATAGAAATATTCCAACCCTTAGGCGTGCACAGTAATTACTTTGGAGTGTGAAAGTGTATAAAGTATAGATGTAAATACAGATAACTACCTCCCCCCCTTTTCCAAGGAACTTTTTTCGTCTGCTATCAATTTTTTTTCTAATACTTGCCTGTGTCAGACTGTGTAAATATTCCCGACACGATTAGTTGATTTTCAAAGAGTTGCACAAGGTCCTTGTTATTTAATTATTTAACCCCTTCTCCATCTAGTGTTTTATTCTAATAGGTGGTGAAAAAATTATATTTAGCTGTATTTATAACTAACCTTTCTTTCTTTGTTGTTTGTGTTATGCTGCCGATGTAAAATCAAGTAGCTAATAAAACAACTAAAGTAGTCTAGCCCTATTAATCCTTATAATATAGAAACAAGATGTGTGATTGTCTGTTTGTTTGTACCAAAGTATCTTGCTACCGCTGAACCGATTAATTAACTTTTTTTAAGAACTAAAATAAAAAATGGGGATGGCGGGGGGTCGAACCTCCCCCCCCCCCCTCCCCCACATTTTTTTAAAAATCTAAATTAAACAAACAGGTTTTGGGATTTAACTCTCCCCTCTTCAAGTGCCCCTAGAGGGGCGTAGCCACTATTATGTAAAAAAGGAATGTGAACATTATATTTAAGAAAAGTTATAATTAAAAATTTCATACTACTTTTTCCAATTAAAAACATTCAACTTTTTAAGGCTATTTTCAGCTTTTTTATTATCTTTTTTGAAAGATATCTAGTAATGTTGAATGCAACGATTGTTGTTTTAGTGAAAAAATGGGTCATTGAATTATGGCTTTGGAAACACAATCACAAAATAACACATTGGTATAAAATGCTATATTTTTGGACGATTTAATTTAGACCTTTTTTTCAATGGCTATCAGATTTGGTATAGTTAACAATTTGTATAATTTAGCAGGGATATAAAGGGAGAAGACAATGGACGAATACTTTAAGTACATGCCCAATAATGATACACAAAATTACCCCGTCTGTAGGATACAATTAGTGGTTGAAACATTTGGATACTCAACCTAATGAACAAAACAATCAAAATTCCATATAAGTCCAAAATGTTGTTAAGCTAACGAATAAGAAACTTTATTCCAAAACTTTGGGGACTAATGCAATAAACAGTATAATGTCCCCTTCCTGGCTGATAATTTAGTTTAATTTCATATGTTTGCCGTTGTGAAACTTTTTAATTCACACAGATAACTAGAATATAGAATTATTAAAGAAACTAAAATTTTGTTCACAATCAATTTGTTTTAAGCCATAGTGATATGTTGCAACAGTAGGTAAGAGTTGATAGATGATACAGATAGAGTTATGCTCAGGGATCTAAAGTGATAAGACAATGGCCGATAAATTTATGTACATCCCCAAAGATGTTACACAATATTACACCTTCCGTATATTACAGTTAGTGGTTGAAACGTTTGGACACTCCACTTATTGAACCAACTAATCAAAATTCAATAAAATTCCCCAAAGTTCTTTAGCAAATAATAGGAAAACACTATCATAAAACTTTGGACTCTAGTGTAATAAACAGCTCAATGTTCCCTTCCTCCCTGTTTATACTCAGAGCAGTTGCTGTCATTCAGCCAATAATTTTCATTTGAAATTATCGAAAATTAAACATATTATTTGCGTAGAGATGTGATGTAAAACATGTTTTTTCATGTAGCTGAAGGGAAGTGGGTAAGAAGGGGGGGGAGAAATAAGGGTAGAGGGTTGAGGGGGGAAATTTTCACTTAAATTGTTTGTCTGAATCACATTTCCTAGTCTCTGACTCACGGATACAGGGATAAGACAACAGAAGTGAACGTATGATAGATGATTGATTAAGGGAAGTTAGGAAACTTTATTGTTCCTTAATCCGTGAGTTGATAAAAAATAGTTGATCACAATTTATTTATTTTTGGGGATTTTCACAAAGTTTTATTTACTGTTTTGGAATTTATTTTCAAGAAATATGAAGAATTAGATCTATAAAAGAAAATACTTTTTTGTGAGTGGCCTGTTAGATTTTATAGCAGAAATTGATTTAGAGCATATTATATCACTGAAGCTTGTCTGTAAGTGTACATCCGTCAGTCCTAACCCGCGACGGTGACGTAACACTTGGCTCATCTGCTCGTTGAAGAGAAGTTTAAAGGTAGAAATCTTGGTTTAACACAGCGTCATAACAAAAGATGTTAAAAGTGGTTCCTAATGCTGCTATTTTAGGTTCACGGCATAAATAGTTACAGTAGGGGAAATGTCTTTGCCAAAAACAGGCACATTAACATGCACAATCAGGACTTCTCGACAAAATTCGTGCAATCAAAGGGTTGGTCGTCTAAAGGGCTTGTGACCATATTCATGCAAAGCAATTAAGCAAGAGTTAGTTCAGAGATATTCCAAAAAAAAAGATTTCGTGGCATATCCCGTATGTTATCAAATATGGATAAAACTTCATAGTAATCTATAATACAAAGTAGAACGATGTCTGTCTGTCCGTCTGACCGTCTGTCCGTCTGTCTGTCCGTCCCTTAAGATCTCGGTAACCACTGAACCGATCGGATTCTACTCTACAGGGTATCTACCTATCGGTCCTGTGGTGGTTTTAAGCTATTTTCTTGGGGGGTGGGACACTTCCAACCCCCCAAAAATGAAAATTTACCCCCCCCCCAAAAAAAAAAAAAATATTAGACTATGAGCAGCACCAGTAGTAATTTTCTTGAGAACACATTAGACTATTTTTTTACGAATTTTGCGAATTTGTTATTTAATCGAGAAAATGTTTTCCTGCTGGGTAGGTGCGAAAATTTGCGATCCTTTCTGCTAGGTAAGTAATAGAAGATGTAATTATACCTCTTGGGGCAAAGCCCCTAGAGGCTAGGGGCGAAGCCGCTAGTTCATTATAAAGGACTACTTTTGAATTAATCTATAAACTTTCAGTGCATGCTTGTGTAAAATCGAATTAGTAAACTATGTTTGTGTTGATAATTTTTGGCAATGTTCGGCAATACTTTTGCAAAACAATTTTTGTACATTTCGTTGCTTTTATTTTTTCAGGAATATGTGGAAGAAAAAAAGTAAAAATAAACAAAAATTCCCATAAACGATCATTACAGACGAACTGACGGGAAAAGTTACAGAATAGTATATATATGCCAAAGAGAAGAAAGTTTAATTTGCACATTCAAACGAACAAAAAGATTTACAGAGTAGATTAGCTCATGTCCCCAAAAGTCTTTCTTATTCGTTGGCCTATCAACTTTGGGGACTTCCATTGAATCTTGATTTGTTGTTTCATTAAATTGAGTGTCCAAGCATTTTAGCCACTTATAAAAATACATAGGGGTAATTTTGTATATCTTTATTGGGGATTTACATCAATTTATTAGCCATTTTCTTATCCCTTTAGATCACTAATCTAAACTACATCGGATTTAGCGACTAAGGGAGCAACTTATTATTATGTAGACTTGTAGAGTTTGGACTTTCAAACAAATGTTGTGCAATCAATAACATATCTGTATCAATTATTGATCCTTTGATTCCTGAATGTACAAAAATAAGTTGACCATCTATTCTTTTATTTTTTTTGTAAATATTAGGCAATATTAGTACTTCCTGTTTTTAAACCTTTCTATTTAAATGTACTTTTTTTATACATAATACATATATAAATTTTTTATAAAACTAAGATGGCAAAATCAATAATTGCAAAACTCTGTTAATCTGACAAAAAATCTTACTAATTATCATAATAAGGATAATTTGAAGAAAAAACACCGGTTAAGAGAGCAATACTATTTATTATTAAGAATTAAATCAATAAACAAAACGGTATGATATCTTTTCTACAAAAAAATCAACACATTTATTTTTTTGTACAAGTTTTCCAACCAAATCATTTGCAGTATCTTCTGCGACACCTGAACGAAGACAAAAATTAATTGTATCTTTAAAATGTTTAGATATTTATCATGAATATTTATGAAATACAAAAATTATTTAAAAGCGAAGCTTTTCTAAATTTCGAGTCAGTCCGTCCGTAACGATTAGCTCTTTTCGCTAATCTAGACTGTTAGAATTGTACTATTCAAACTTTCGTGATGATTCCTATAACAGTTAGGAACTCTATTATCCATAACCAGAAAGTCCGTACATTCCTTAAAACCTTCTTAAATTTTAAACTTTTTAACGACAATTTTTTTTATAGTTTACAATCATTCTCTTAATATGATTTTTGGAATACTTCTTCCTATTACATCAAGGTATAATATTATAAGTAAAGCATCTCCAAAATCAAGTCCTAAAAATGTAAGTGTCCTGTATTTAGGCAGTTTTGCAACAAATTTACCTACAATTTTGTTAGCAAATATACGTTTATATTTAGGTAATTCAGTTCAACACTCTAAAAGTGTTAATGTTCGGTTGTCCTACCTTTTCAAAGCTTCGCTTTTATGGATGTTGTCATCCTTATTGTATTATATATTAGTCCCATACATATTCATAATTGAATGTCTCATTTTGGTGATATATGACTAATTCCACGGATAAGAACATAAAAAAAAGCTAATAAAACGAACATTTTAGATCTATTGAACTCGAAAATCTGGGAAATACTGAATTTAAAACATGCTTTTTGACATGGAATTAATCTTTGATATGTGTTAATGGAAGCTAAGCGAAATGGGTATTGTAAATTTTAATGTTAGAGGGAGATTTGAAATCTGCATCAAATTTGTTTTTTGTATAATTCTTTATCTAAAAGCGGATATATTTAAGTTAATTAATTTTGACATCTGTGATTGGTGGATTGAAAATTATCTGCGCTCTGATTGGAGAAGCTTAAGTGTCGCACACTATTCAACCAATTAGAGCGCAGGTAGTTTCCAATCCACCCATCCTATTGGTCAAAATTTATGAACTTAAATTGTATTTCCGCTGTAAGTAAAGAATTATACAAAAAACGAATTTATAAAAAAAATCCTTAAAAATTTGATGCAGATTTCAAATCTCCCTCTAACATTAAAATTCCTTCCAACTTATATATCATAACGGACACACCAGCCATAATAATTAAAGAAAAGAATCGCTTATAAAAATACGAACCTTCTCCGAGGGTTGTAAGACGAATACAGAGTACTGAAATAATATTTTGTTATAAAAACATTAGAGTAAAACACTAGAGGGAGAAAGGGTTAAACAACTGTATCTGCCCATTGCAACCGTCTTATGCAACCTTTCTATTGGGTCATTGAAAATCAACCAATAGTAACGTTTATTTTACACAACCAAGTAGCAAAAAATAGTTTAGAAGCAGACAAAAGTGGTCTTTGAAAAATGAAGGGAGGTAGTTGTCTGTATATACATCTATACTATAGATCTGTTATAAAAACTAATGTATTTCCCAAAATTTTTTGATTAAGGAGCAATATGAACTGCACTTAAAGAGACCTTAGCAGACAAAGGAACACATAATATTTAATTTAATATACTCACTATTTAAAAGTACATAATCTAAAATAATTGTTAGTAAAACAATTGTATTCCATAAATATAATGAGAAAAAAATTAGTTGTGTATATATATAGAATATACAATAATATTCAGCAAATTTAAATGAAAATTTGTACATGTCATATTTCAAATTTAAAGATATTTATGATGAAACAAAATTACCTTGAAGGAGCAATAAATGATGAGGCGCCCTAAATAGAAAAAAAACAAGAATTAGATTATTAATGGCAGTGGCAATATTAAAAAAGGGATATCAGTATCCATTCCATAGCTAGCGAAGTAAGTTTACTCCAATTCGTGTCTTACAAACGGATGGACGAACAGACGGACATTTGAAATTACAGAGTAGCTACGCTACTAAAAGCAAATTCATAATTGTATTTTTTGTGGAAATTGTATCTGATTTAAAAATACTAGTCTTTAGACAATTTTAAAAAATAATCCTATTTTGTAAAGTTTTTTTGTCTGAAGTTTAAGACCTCAATAACCACTGAACGGACTGGGTTCTCTATTAGTCCTGTGATGGTTTTAGGTTTTTTTTCAGAGTTAAATCTTGTGATGGTTTTATTTTAGTGAAAGTAAATATTTTTAGACTTTGAAGAAAAGCTTTTTTATAAAAAAAATTACGATATTCCTTTACTCAATAGGCATTGTGTAATAATGTAATTTAACCAAAAGAAAAAAAAGAAAAACTCACTAGCGCTGAGCTCCAAGGTAAAGGATTACTGCCAGTATTAGAAATAGAAGCAACTTCTCCATACTGATAGTTGGAACCTAAGTTGTAAGGATAGTTGTAATAATAACTTCCTTCAGCTAAGTTCAATTGAGCCACCAGCAGCATGAAACTGAATAAAGAAATATAATAATTGTCAAAATAATTAACCTCTTTATAAAATTATCTCGCGGCTTCGCCCCAAGATGTAAGGGGAACTACAGAAATTTAGTAGTTAACAATAAAAAAATATTTTTTTTATTTTTGGAGAGTTAGGGTGTCCCATCCCGCAGGTTAACAGGACCAATATCTATATTTTCTGAAGAAAAAAAAGCCGAATTGGTTCAGCAATTACTTTTTGCTTACGAAAAAAAGAGATTTTTGTTGGGGGGGGGGGGGGGAGAGGATACTTTTCTTTTTTGGGGGGTGTTGTGGGTGTCCGACCTTCCAAGGAAATTGCCTAAAACCATACAGGACCAATAAGTATATTCCTAGTAGAGTGGAGTCTAACGGTTCAGCAGTTACAAACAGACATCAAGCAACATTGTTTTATTTATTGAAATATCCGGATTTTTTTGCGGTTACCTCAAATTACTGAAAAATATCTTAATAAAATATTAAAAGTATTTTAGTGTAAAAATACTATATAGTTTTCAGATAAAACATTTTAACATTTTTTTCAAACTTACCTTAAAGTTAGGATGTACAACCTCATTTTTAATTTTTTCAAATAAGGAGATGTTTTAAGGCCAATGACCAACTAAAAACTAGCATCGGCAACCTAACTTTCTTTAGAAGAAAGTTCCTGTTGATAATCACGTGTATGTATTTTGTGTCAGGGAGGGAGGGGACATTGGGCTGTTTATTACTCTAGTCCCCAAAGTTTTATTATAACGTTTATTTATTCGTTGGCTTAACAACTTTGGGAACTTTAACTGAATTTTGATTTGTTGGTCATTAAGTTGAGTGTTCAAACGTTTCCACCACAAAGTTTAATCTACAGAAGTGGAAGTGATGTGATCATCATTAAGGATGTACATTGATTGTTGGCCATTGTCTTATCCCTTAGGATCCCTGATTTTGTATGGACAAAGGCGTATTATAGGGGTGATCTGAAAGTATACTGAGAGTAAAAAAGTCTACATTTTCAGTGTTCTTAGACAACTAGAAGAAATATTGTAAAATCAAAAAAAGCAAATCAAATCTATTTAAAGGTGTTTTTATAAAAAATATTTTTTTCTATGATTTTGTATTTCCTAACCGAGGACAATTGAAAAAAATACTATACGATAATATTTATTTATCGCATCGTTTCATAAACAGCTTTCTGTAGATATAAAAATGAATTAAAGCGGCTTCGTTGGTACTGATTGGCCAAAGGCCCGGGCTAAAAAAACTGGTTTTAATCTTATGATTTTTATTTTAATATTCGTAGAAATTATCTGTAATAAGATGCTGAGTATGGCTCAGATCCGGTTCTAATCCAGCGGTTATCAATCGATTTTTGAGCCATACTGGAAATTTATTTATCGTATTCATTCGAATTGAGAGGAAAATCCGGTTCTCATCCATACGAAAAAACTATGACTAGCATCGAATTATATCCAGCTTCGGCACCTCGGTGCTAAAAAAACTGGTTTTAATCTCATAATTGTACATTCTATATTCGCGGAAAGCCGTTTATAATACGATGCGAGAAATAACTATTAAACTGATTTAGTACATTTAGTATATTTTTTGCTTCATTACAAGTTTCTGATGGCTTTGAAAATGTAAAAAGCTCTAATAAACCCTTGATTTTAACTTGAACTCTAAAAGTCCCGAGGCTAAATCATCTTTTGACATAATATTGGGTGCTCGAACCTATTTTTTTACTACTGACCCTTTTCCCCTCCCACCCAACCTTTAGTCTTTTATTTTTTTAGATAAATTATTTATAGCTTCTGTAATAGGCTTTAACCCTGCTGGGACATTTCCATATAGGGCTCTGCTAATCTTTACTTAACCTACAATTACTTTAAAAGATATAAGAAATACGTTTATTGTGATTTAAAGATTTGAATTTGATTAATTTTCTTTCGCGAAATAGTAACCTTTTGAGTTTAAAAAATGGACGACTAGAAACTTATTGGAAAATGAGAAACGTGAATTTTGACTTGGTTACACAAATCTAAAGTTGGGCGCATTAATCTAAAAAAAGAATCAGACCAATACAAAATGACCAATTGCGTTTTTAAAGGAGCTTTTCTTCACGATTATTGATAGGTTTATAGGTGCAACGAGGATGACAACATCCATAAAAGCGAAGCTCTGAAACGGTAGGAAAAACGAACATTAACAATCAATTATTTCAGTAACTATCAAAATATCGAGCTTTTTTTCTAGGTGCAATCTATCTTGGAATGCTGCCAGGGTGGTGGTACCCTCCCCAAAACTAGATAAATACCTTACCAGGACCTATTTGAAGCTACACTTTAAAGGAGAATCATAGTGGTTTATCAGTAAGCAAAACTTGAATTGATTATTGTGTTTTCATGTATAGGAATGAGATACTACTACAGTGTGTGTTTTTTTATGAGAACTTTTATGAAAGCAATTTTACCCCACTTATAGTTATCAGAATTTAATGATTAATGGCTTATTTTCTTTGTTTTTTAAGGGAAATTATGAAACAACAAAAAAAATTACAGTTTTTGTTGAAAAAGTACAGTAAAGTTGAAAATTTAAAACTTAGGTGTCAACTGTAATTTTTTTTGTTGTTTCATAATTTCCCTGAAAAAACGAAGAAAATAAGCCATTAATCATTAAATTCTGATAACTATAAGTGGGGTAAAATTGCTTTCAAAAAAGTTCTCATAAAAAAAAACACACTGTATATATTTTATAGTACTTTATTATTAGGTAGGTACTTTTTTACATTATAAATTTTCCCCACCCAAAAATTTTACCCCGGGCAAATTTTTTTAGGGGGGGTAATTACCCCCCTTAACAGTTTATGGAGGGGTGTTTAACCTCCCCGAATAGATTTCAGGGGCGGTAATTACCCCCCCCCCAAGCCAATTTTTCCCCCGGGGTAATTTTTTTTGGGAGGGATAAAAAATTTGCGCCTTTTTACTCCCCCCCCCCAAACACAAATTACCCCCCCCCCTTCAAAAAATTTTACCCTCCCCAAATAAAAAAGCTTGGACGCCCCTGTTCTATACCCTAAAGAACTTTTATTCAAAAGTGTTGAAAAACATGTGAATGTTACACAAATGTAAATGACACAAGTCACGTGTATAATTCCGTAGTCAACCAAGAAGAAAAGGTTATCTTACCCTTGAGGCAATAGAAAATAAGTTTTACAGATGGGTCAATCAGTTTACTCAAAACTACTTTTGGACCACCGAACAAATCCCCCCCTCCCTCCCTCCATTTTATTTTGAACAAGGATGACAACATCCATAAAGGCAAAGCTCTGAAATGAAAGGACAAACAAATATTAACACTTGTAGAGTGTAAGATTTGAATAAGCAGAATATTAATGCAGAAGTCTAAACAAAATTGTAAGTAAATTATTAAGGGACGCGAGAACATTTTGGAAGCAGATAATAGTGCCTAATAAAAAACGACGTCATACAATACAAATAACCAACGATAGGCCACTATATATTGTAATTTTTCAATGGTAAAATTAGACAAACACAGTTTCATATAATCATTTATTAATAAAACATATTTTTTGACAAAAAAAAAGAAATGAAATCAAATAAAGAAATAACATGGAGTAACATTGACTTATGAAGATAGAGAAATAGAAATGACAAAACATAGATTAATTTATGAAAGAGTAGACAATTTTTTACATAATCATAGATGAACTATAACAGAGTATACATAGATACATATTACACAGATTGGAATCATTAAAGCTCTAATCTCATCACCAAATTTGACTATAAAAATCCCCCAAATATTTGGGACCCTTTAAATATGAATCACACTGTGTCACAGGACAAAAATAGTTTATCGTGTTGCTACACAACTACATTAAACTTTCTTCTTACAATAACACATTGTGATTTCAAAAAAACTACAAAAAACAAAGGCTAATAATAACAAAAATATTCACCGGAATTGAGATAATTCATCTAAATTTTGTGTGTATGTGTGTAAGTCTTATTTTGTTTGATTCAGAAAGTTCTTCTATTGCATGCTTGTGATGGAAAAATATTTTTTTTCTTCAGTACTTTAAAAACATTAAAAATTTATTGATAATTGTATTATTAACATTAATGAAAGATCGTTACAAAATTAATATAAAAATACTATTTCTTTTTTTAGTACTATTTTATCACTGTTTCTAAACCAGTTCCAATATCTTTTTTTACTTTTAAACTTTTTTGGAATAATCTGAAGCACTTTTTGTTTAAGAGTAAGTTTCAAATATTCATTATCATTGTCATATCCCTGAGGAAAGACCTACAGAATTGAAACAGGAACGCTGTGGAACAAAATTTTCAAAGAGCTTCGCTGCCTCTCTAAAGTCTTAATCTTGGTCTTCACCTCTTCCTGGGCAAAGACGACATTTACCAGCTTGTCGCAAAACTCGTCAAATTTGGCGACGTGGCCCGGTGCGACGGCCGTAGTGGTTAACAGGTGCTTGATACGATCCCGCCGCGAGTTGGCGTACGTTTTTAGGTGCTTAGCCTCGGACAGACGGTCCAGGGTCATGTGTTTAAGCTCTTGTAATCTTTCTTGCTCTCTGAAAAAAAGAAAATGTTTGAAAAAAGGAATCTCTTTATAGTCCCTATGCAAAAAGAGATAATATTTAAAACTTGTTGGCCATGACGTCATATTAGAAGAGTCCATTATTCTGTTATAACATCATTCGAGATTTTTCGGTCATAAGCAATAGGCAATAAAAGAGCTACATAAAAAAGCATGTAAGTAGCCAGAAGTAGCAAAGAAATATATAAAAATTTCTAGCTAATTGAATAAAAAGTGAACATATCAGACAGACGAATATAATGAGTATTAGAGTAGCACACTGGTTATAGGAATATAACAAAATTTTAGCAATCTATCTGAAATGACAAAGGAGAAAAATTATAGGATATTTCTTGAAAAAAATTCATAAATATAAAACGGAGAATAAAGTGATTTATAAAGTAGATTTGCTATGGTCACCAAAAAAAACAACTTATGCTTAAAAACAGAAGAGACAAATGGGGAATTAAATCATGAAAAAAGGAACCAAAAAAAAACAAATAAATTTTCTTAGATTTTCCAAGTTTAAGATTACTCAAAACAAATTTAAAATTTATTTATTTACCTTTCAAATAGAAGTTTTTGTAGCTGGTTAGCTTCCCCTGAGTCCAACATATTGGATAAAACTATTAGCTGTTGATCACATCTAAAATAATTTCTTTGTTAGAATGTAAATTGCCCAAGACCCATACTCATCAAAGCTGATTCCAGGAAAGGAGGAATTATTGGTGTAAAGTAAATTATAGTCTACATAGAATGAATAACAAAAGATTATTTGTAAAACATCATGTTTAATGTATTAAAGCAATCTTCAGTTAAAACTATATTTTAAATAATCTTTTTGTAAAGTAAATTATATCGGGACCCAATGTTAGTGAACACGTTGGTTGGAATAAAACTTTGGGTACTTTCATTGGAAGGTTCAAACTAACAAGTTCTAAACTTTCGTATCAATAATTTTAGTCTACATAAGTGGTTATTTTTTTTATCACAAACGGGGGTGTTCTCCCTTAATATCCCTGAACTCTATATGAATTCTAACCTGGCTAGCCTGGAAGAGAGGATGTGAAGTAGACGGGTGGACGTTTCCAGGTCATTTCGGTGATTTGAAAGCTGACCCAACTAAAATAATATAATTATTAGCTAGAAAAAAATATTATAGCTGTTAGTTTTTTCTGACTTTCAATGTGTGCATCTGTCTGTATATTTGTCTATATATCTGTCTTTTATTGTGTAACAACGGCGTATAACATGAACTGAATATCAACGAAAACCTGGTTGTTTTTGTTTTGTCTGTTTCTTTGTAAGTCTGTCTCGGCCTTTCTTTCTATCTTTCTGTCGGTATTTCTGTCTGTTTTTCTATGTGTATTTCTGTCTATATATCTTTATGTCTGTCTTTATCAGTAACCGTATTTCTGGTTCTTTCTGTCTGTCTTTTTGTCTGTCTGTCTTTCTGTCTGTTTGTATACATATACCTGTTCAGGAGTAACCAGGGTGTACACCCTGGACTGAATATCAGAGAAAGTCAGGTTGTTTTCATTCCATTCACTCTCAAGCGCAGAAAGACGACATCTAAAAAATATTAAATTATTAGATAAAATTTTCTGAGTTTTCCAGTAATTATTGCTATAAATAAGTTTTTTTGCATTTCATTTTAAATTTATTTTTTTTTTCTTTATTCATTACATTAACAAAGTGATTCAACACTTATTTGATTATTTTAAAGCTACTGGTGGCGATATATGGATTCCACAACAAATGATAAATCAATCTGGTAAGAATTTCATCTTTGGAAGCTGGTAAGTATTGAATTATATTTATCTGCCATTGACTGAAGCTTTAGTATATCCTCTAGAGTACCAAATACAAACTAATTATTCGACTTCATTCATAACACACATGACATAACAGATTTGCTGTGGTATTGCTTCAAAAGATTTATTTTACATAAGGTCTAATTTACAAATGGTCTAATACTACAAATGGTCTAATGTTACAAAAGATCTAATGCTACAATAGGTCTAAATTACTAAAGACCCATGTATGTTTGTATAATTTATGCTAATTTTGTAGAATTAGGTCTTTTGTAAATTAGATCTTTTGTAACTTAGACCTTTTATAAATTTTATAGCCACGCCTTTGTCATACCTGAGTAGATCAATTTTATCCGCCAGCTGTTTGCCCCACAGCTCCGCCAAGTGTTGGTGAGTTTGAGTTGGGTGGAGGGAAAGTCTAAATATTAAACAAGATTAGTTATCATTAAGAAATTGCGTTTTTGTCCAAAAAGACGTTAAAACCGGAGTTTAAAAGTCTTAGTTGCAACAATCTTTTGAAATTAAGAAAATAGTTAAGAAAAAATCTAAAAAGGATTTAAACCAGAGGGACATAAATGCAAATTCTTCCATCCCAATATAGAAAATTATCTTATTATTTATTATAGAAGTTTACTTGTTTTATTAGACTTTTATTTTACTGTTAACATAAAAAAAATCAATGTAGCTTCGAAACATATTAATATCCGCTGAATTAGAACCGGTTCTCAGCCATACTAAAAAATCATATTTAGCGTCATATTACGGACAATTTTCCACGAATATTTAAAAATAAAAATCATAAAAACTAATACCAGTTTTGTAAGCCTGATCCTTCGGCTCTCGGGGCTTACAAAACTCGTTTTAATCTTATAATTTTTCAATCTAATATCCGCAGAAAGCTGTGTATAAAACGGTGTGATTACTAACTATTCCGCATGGTACCTGGCATCCTGGAGCAGGAGGCTGGAACTGCTCGCCTGACGGCCTTGCACCTCTCCAGTAAGCTCGGGCATCACATCCTATAATATAGGTAGATTGATTGATTACTTGATTAGTACATAGCAGGAATAAGGTATAGCCAACAGTTGAAATAAATATAAAATAATATTATGGGGGCAGATAAAAAGGTCATCATAAAATGACGTGTAGGTTTCGTGATTTTTTCCGACTTAATTTCGTTGTTGGTATAAGCTGAGTACGTAGAAAGATAGATAGGTCAGGGGAAATAGAGATAAAAAGATTCATAGAAATTAACAATATGAGAGAAAAATGAAATAGAGAAAGAGAAAGAGAGAGAAATAGAGAGAGTTAGAGAGAGTTAGAGAGAAGGAGAGAGAGAGAGAGAGAGAGAGAGAGAGAGAGAGAGAGAAATAGAGAGAGTTAGAGAGAGAGAGAGAGAGAGAGAGAGAGAGAGAGAGAGAGAGAGAGAGAGAGAGAAAAAAAAAGGGGGTAATCATGTGTATTATCATTGGAGATGTGACTCTTATTCCTTTAGATCAAACTATATACCTGAATATAATTAAAAAGTTTCTCAAAGCTTGTGTCTGAAGCTGTTAGCAGAAGTTCCAAATAAACAGGAAGATTCAATCGTTTTGCCAGGTTCTTCAAACTTATCTCCTCTTTGGGCTTGCTCTTCTTTACAACTTCTAAACAAAGGGTTAATCAATCAAAAAAAATACTATTACCAATTCCAAATAGTTGAATATTCGTTATTAAGGTACTTTTCTACAAAGTGCCTGTTAAACCCTTTATAACCCATGTGAAGGGTTTAAATCTGTTGTGCTCTAACCCTGTGGAGCCACTCACTACCCAATATAACCTAAGCTAACCTGTCCTAAATATATAATAAACAGAAAACTGCTACCCACCCTTGTTTTCAATTTATTTTAGAAATAGGGGGAAGGTTCAATTTATGGGAATAAGCCCTTATTTGAAAACTTTAAAGAAAAGCGCAATGCCACACACATACAATTTTTGTATTTTGAAGAAACTGCGCAATGCCGCACACATTAAAAAATCTTCCTATCAATCAATAAGAAAATGAAATACCTGAATATTGTGAGTCGTTGTGTGATGAAAACAGAAGATTGTCTTCTTTTAGACTATATCTCTTTGTATTTTTCTCATATGTTCTGAAATTAAAATAAAATGTTAAAGTTAAAGTTAAAGAAAAAATGTATTATATTATCGAGTACAAGCTGCTACTTACCTAACGGCCTCTAGGGGCACTTAAAGGTGGGTGAGGGGATGTAAAATACATTCTTAATTTTAGTTTTAAAGGAAAAATTAAAAAGATATAAAATTAGGAAGTGTCATTTTTTTAGGCCCGAAATCTTTTGGGAGGGTTGTGGTACCCTCCCACAAACTAGATATAAAACTTTAAGGGCCCATGAGTAGCTACATCGTAAAGAAGAAGGATACAGACAGACACACACGCATACACATCCTAGTACTTTTACATAAGAATTTCAAATATTTCCCTGTATGAATATTTTGAAGAAATGTTATTTACTCAGCTGCTCTATGAGATTAAAGCCTTTTAGAATTAAATTAATGCCAAAAGTTTTCTTAGGCTGCGCCACTAGAAAAAAAGTATTTTTAAACTTACCCATTACTTGTAGGAATAAGACCATTTGCAAAATTTGAATGGCTTCCGCTAGCTCGTCGTGATTCATTGAAGGATTTGAATTTTCTATAAAAAAAAAATAAAAAAATATGAGAGATTAATAATCATTATCGCTACGTATTATAGAAAGATTAAAAATGATTTTTTTAATATTTATGGAAAATTATGTATACGATGCATACATGATTTTTCAGTATGGCTAAGAACCGGCTCTAATCCAGCGGATATTACTCAGTTTCGAATCCACACTGGTAAAAATTATCTTTTTAAATAACATTTAAGAAAACAAAATATTGGTTAGTTTTTGTTTTGTTAGCTATACATACAAATTTCTGCATTTCAATTTCACATTTTTGAAAAAAATCGTAGCCACTCTTTAATTTAAAATGTCTGTACTTACCTTGTAGGTTGTTTCTTAGCATCAGCATAAGCAATGGTATTACTGTAGTTAACCGAGACGCTGCCACGGCCTTGGCGCGGCCCTGCGGGGCTTTTCCTCAGCCCGTCCATCCCCTCGTAAGTGGATGACTCGTCCATCTGATCTGTTTCTGTGTCGTCATTATTGTCGATACTGTCGAAGACTTCGTTGATAGCAGCGTTGACGTCATCGTAATCGTTTTGTCCAACATCCATTTCTTCTTCTCCCTATAAAAAAGGTATTACAAGTATTTCAGGAAAAATCAAGTATCTTTATTTTTAGATATGACTTCTAAATCTAGAGGGGGCAGGAGTTGAACAACTGTATGTCCCCACACCGAGGACCCTGTGCTGACTTTATATTGGGTCTTTGAAAATAAACTAATAGCGTCAGAAATATTAACACAGCCAAGTCGGTACATACGAGCAGAAAGCAATATGCTAGCAGACAAAAAAGGTCCCAAACAAGGGGACTCAGATAGTTGTCTGGTTATGCATCTATATTTTTAGATTTATCATTTTTTTTTGTTAGTTTGATATAATTAGATATTTTTTTCCAAATTCTGTTTTTAAATTTAATAATTGAAGAAAAAAAAATAATTATCTCAACTATACCTGAAAAGACACAGATTTTGCCTGATCCTGCCTGCTGGCGCTGGATCCAGGTGGCCCCTGTCCTCCAGAACTTACACCTAAATAGTTTTAATTTTGATTGGTTGGTATACTTATAACGGTCTTAAAATAAGTTGAGGGAGGGGAAATTGGGCTATTTATTACACTATTCCCCAAGTTTTTTTCTTATTGGTTGGAGACTTTTATTGAATTTTGATTGGTTTGGTGCATTAAGTTGTGTATTTAACAGTTTTCAACAATAATTGTAATCTACAGAACTTTATGTTTCATATCGCCCATTGTCTTATCCCTTTAGATCCCTGGTAATTTGTGGTTTCCTCTATTTATATGTACTTTAGATTAATGAAACTTTATTGTCTGAAATTTTGTTTGCTTTTTTATATGTCTGTCTGTATGTTTATTTGTTCTGTTTTCAGCCTGTTGAACTGTATGTTTGTCTGTATTTCTGCATGTTTGTCTGTCTATTTGTCTGTCTGATTATCTCTATATTCGTCTCTATATTATATTGTCTGTCTGTTTTTCTTTCTCTTTGTTTGTCTGTTTGTTTCTATGTTTGTTTGTATATTTGTCTTTTTGTTTTTGGTCTTCTAATCCGTCTGTTTTACTGTTTCATTGTATGTATGTTTGTTTGTCTATCAATTTGTCTATCTATCTATCAACCTGAATCGCTGGAACTCATCCTTGACGAAGCTGTGGACTGGAGGCTGCTTGTCTTAGAATCTAGATGACTGCCAACCATCCCCCGGCTGCCAGCGGTCATATGGTGTAACATGTGATGTTGCCCGGGCATGATGAAGTGGTCCTGATGACCGCCGGATGATGACCGCATGTGAATGTGACCGGGGTTGTCCAACCTCATGCTGGAATCGCTGCGGTGAGGCGGTAAAAAGTCAAGCCTGAAAATTATAAAACAAGTTGATAATTTTTTCATTCAAAATTAAATCAAACTAACAAAATGTAATCAATTAATTGCCATTCTATTTCAAAAAATGAAATAATTGCATAACAATATATGTTCATTCTAAATGGAACAAGCAAATTAAAGTCTTTTACAGAAAGTTGGGTAGGCTCTTATAGAGCAGCGCCGCTACTAAAAATATAATTGAACTATACCTATGCTGTGAGGTAGAGTGTGGATTCATAAGCTGCAGTGATGACCCGCCGTTTCCACCGTTAAAGCTTAACGGCTCATACAAGCTACTCACGCCAGAATCACTTTCATAAAAATTTCCACTTTCCTCCACGCCCCGTTCCCCGTTAACGCCGCTAGTTTGACCGCCCATCGGCGTTACTTTGGAGCCACGGCGGGTTAACGTGCCCACGGGTGAGTAGATGGAGCTGGGGCGGGTGCTGTGGCCGCCGAAATAGCTGTTGCGGTTGCTGGTTGGCGTGGCTGTGGATGGGTTGTGACCAAACATAAATTCACTTTTGCTTCCATAGATGTCGCTCTTTGTAGGAGAATATAGCTCACTTCTAAAACAAAAATTAGATTTTAGAATTATTAAGAATCCAATTTTATAACCAAGGGTCCTGAGGTTCGAAGCCCATAGTTTACTATCTTCCTAAAAGAACATTCTATTCTATGTATATTATTTGAAATCTAGTATTTATTTTATGCTTACTATTTTACAATTGGTGGAAAATTGTCTGTAATACATTATTATTCAGTACTGCTAAGTAAAACTAGTTCTAATCCAGCGGATATTGATCATTTTCGAAGACATACTATACTAATTATCTATACATACCTAGACGCATAGAGCTCTGTGTTGGACTGATAGATATCGCTTCGCGATCCGTAGAAGTCGATGGGTTTCAAACTTGGTGGCCGCGGCCTGCGGGACTGCGGCTGGGACGCCTGCTGAAGATGCGGATTGCCATACACCATACAGGGACCAGTCTAAAATTTAACAAGATTAGTTTTCTTGAAATCTGATGCCTGATTGGTGGAAGAAGTGAATACTTGATGATTTTTTTTTCAAAAGGCATAAAATAAGTTAAAACATATTCCTTTTTTAAAAGGTGTAAGATTTATGTCTGAAGCTAAAGATAACCGAAAATCTGGCCCCAATTCGTTGTACTTTTGAGGAAGCTTAATGTGTCTTAGGGTCAAGAAGCTATAGGGAAAGAAACTAGGTTAATTAGGTCCATAAGAAACGTAGCATAATAATTCTTAAAAAACATAAATATTAATTAGTTTTATGCAGTATTAGTAGATAAGAATTTTTGACAATCAATGTTCAAAACAAAATCATATATCTTTGAAATTATCCAATAAACAAGAAACCCAGCCATTTTGCGTAGTAAATAAAGTATGTTATTGTACAGGACAGTTCAATACTTTAAAGTATTTGTGCTTTAAAATAAAGTTCCTTTGTCCCATTCAATTATTTGTTCCAAAATACTTGAACGTCCCTTGAATGTATCTTTTATGTATTGTGGTATCTGCAAGAAAAAAAATAGAAGAATTCCAGCTTAAATACAATAGATAGTGAATTGTCATTTTAGATTTCAGCGCAGCAACTCTATAAAGAAAATGGCCTACAATTTATTGAATATATTTATGAAAAATATAGTATTTTGTATATATATCCTTAAGATCTCTAAAATGACTAACCAATTATTTCTTCTGTTTAGAAAATTTTATCGTTTTAATGGATTTAGAATATACGTGGATATTATGACAGGGGAAAAATTGTCGTCAATTTAGCTTGCTTAAATGGAACTCGTTTATTGGTCAGTTCGTTCATTCAGTATGAGGGAAGGGGACGGGGTAAAGGAAGTGGAAAGACGGAATCGTTAGTTTTGTCCGCTACAAGTTTCACTTCATTATAGAACATGAAAATCTGATGTAAGATCCAAGTTTTAGCACATCCATTATCGATTTATGCAGTATTAAATCTAAAAGTTATAAAAATATAAAAATAAGTATAGCATGGATTTTATTGCAAACGTTCAGCCCTACAAATCAGAAAGGTGTATTATAATGATAATAAAAATCTTCGATAATTTTAGATGTCATTGTCCTTGTTTAAAACACAATGAGATGCTTTTTTTACAAGGTATAGTATAATAGTATGAAAAGAATTGGGCCCAATCAGGGACAAGGGATATTTAATCTGAAGAAAAAGCATCCTTAAAAAGTCCAATGACAGTTTATTTGCATATGCATTTTACTTTGTTTGTGACTAATTACAGCATGCTATTGTAGAAGAAAAATGCTAAGAAACCACATTGCCTTAATATTTTAATAAATTTCATAGGTAAAATTGTTGTCGAATTTTTTTTCACATTGTCCTATCCCCCAATGTGTAATGTAACGTTACACTTTTGGGTAAGGAATGATTTTTTAAATAGTTTTTGTAACTGAAAAATGTAAAAATAATTCCTACTGCTTCTATGTTAGACGCTGGCTAACAATAGTAATGCCATGGCCTAAAAGAAGGTCATTATTATGGTTAGAATCAGGGCTTAAAACCGCGTAATAATAAGAATTTTAAAATAGTTCCTACAGCTGCTATCTCAGGTGTGCGACATTAATGAATAGAGTAGGGGGAATGCTCTGGTCCATAACATGCGCAACTAATTATCATGCACTGTTGGGACTTCCAAAGAAAGGTCGTGTAATCAAAGAGTTGGTAGTCTGTTTTAACCTGATACTCCGGGTGTTTGGACTGATTTTGTTTCCCTTAGTTAATAGAAAACCAACAGACAGAATGCAATATCTTCTTCCTTCATCCTGCCATCCACCACATACAATAAATAATATCCCATATTCGTTGTGCCACAGACTAGTTAGAATATGCTCAGAAGAAGACACTTTGATGAAAAGACTAGATGAACTCAAACTATTTTTACTGATGAGAAATTATGACGAGAAACTGATCAACACAAGCATACAAAAAGCCTTAAATCTAAAAAGGAGTGAAGCCCTTCAGAAAGTGATAAGAGAGAAGAAAAACAGAATACCCTTTGTTGTATCCTACCATCCATCATTGCCCCCACTGTCAAAAATATTTAAGGATGCATGGAAATTTATGACATTGAATGACCAACGCCTACAAGAAATTTTTCCCCACCCTCCCATGGTTGCTTACAGACAGCCAAGATCTGCTAGCTTAAGAGCACGCCTTGTAAAGACAAAATTACCATCAAGAAAACAGAGATCTTTACCTGGCCTCAAAAAATGCCAACAACCAAGATGTAATACCTGTAGCTATATTCAAGAAGGTAAAAAAGTTGTTAGCTCAAATAACAAGAAAATTTACATCAATCTACAAGAGAGTGTTACCTGTGAAAGTAAAAATGTTGTTTACTGCATTTCCTGTGACAAAGCTGCATGTAATTTTGTTCAATACATCGGTGAAACACAAGCTAAACTAAAAGTTAGGTTTGGCCAACACCTTGGTTATGTCAGAAGCACAGATCATGACAAATACCCAACAGGAAAACATTTTAATCTACCTGGACACAGCATGACCAACATGAAGCTTTCGGTCTTAGAAAAATGCAAACTGGACTCATCAAACTACAGAAAAATTCGGGAAGCTGAATACATCAATAAATTTGACACACTAAGAAATGGATTAAATAAAAAATTGTAATTTTACTTGTTTTTTTATCTAAATATAAATTTACATTTGTTGCTTTGTTGTTAATCATTACTAAAAATACTTTTAATACTTTATTGTTTAATTTATGACATTTTTTCATACACTTTCATGTAAAATTAAAATCTTTTCAACACATTCACGTATTTCTGTTTTGCTAATTGCAATATTTTTAAAAAAACAAAAGTCATACAGTACAAAACTTTCATTCTTTTGAACTTTGATTCTTTTAAACCCCTATCCCTTCTACCCCTTCCCTTTACACCAAAACCAGCGGTTAAATTGCTCAGTTTCAAACAAACCTTTGTACAGTAAAGAATAATAGAAGGGATAACCATATTCATTATAATACATTTAACTTTTTCTTTGTATTTTCGAGCACTTTTTCATTATTTTGTTGTTTCTTTACTTTAAAATAACCTAATTTTTTTCAAAATATATATCTGATTTTACTATAAATATTTGAAATATGGTTAATTTTGTGCAGGTTGACAAGGATTAGATGTGATTTAATCGAAATATATTCCTACAAATTGAGCTAGGTGTTTTTCCTTGGATAGTCTCTTTTCAACATCGCTGCCGTGTATTATTCCATTAATAGTTATCCTTGCAGGTTGTTGGACCTGACGTTATAGTGTCATGGACAACAGCATCGCCCGTATGAGGTAGTTGATAGGAAATATTGTAATACTTTTTATCAGGAATCTAAAGGGATGAGACAATGGTCGATAAATGGATGTACATTCCCAATGATGATACACAAAATTACCCCTGATATCGATCAAAATTATTGGTTGATACGTTCTAACACTCAATTTAATTAATCAACCTACCTAATTTACTGAAATTCCCATAGTTGTTAAGCCAACGAATAAGAAGACGTTATTATAAAACTTTGAGTACTAGTGTATTAAACAGCCCATTGTCCCCTCTCTCTATGACTATTTATATTTTATAAAACGTGTCTCTCTATAACTTTAGTATATACAGTTACATTTTTTACTACATCACACTTTTATCAGGTTGGGTAACAGATAATTTTAACAAGGACCATTATTGACATAGATAGTGCAGCAAGTAACACAGAAATATATACACAGAATACACAAGGTACATTGGACTACAAATTTTACTGATACCTAGAGTTTTTAAAAAACGTTCTCTCATTTTTTTGTTAAAAAACTGAGGAGGCATGGTGTAAATCCTTATTGGTTCAAACGTGCAGTGTCCAAACTTTTACACCAATAATTTGAATCTACAGATTATTTATAGAGTAACTACCTTATATTTTGGCAAGTATGCCAATCTTCTGTTTATTGTGTAAAAAAATTAGATATAATATTGTAATTTATTGATAATGAACTGTGATCCTAATTAATCAGATATTGCTTCGCTACTTAATTATCCTCGTTTTTTTATATAGAGATGGCTTTTTTTCTAAGCTCTAACGAACTTATTTTAATACCTACTACTACTTGATAAAAAATGAGGAAACATCATTCTTATTATACTTCCGTAGACTATTGTGCGAGTTTTTCAATTCTATATAAAGAAACTCAGGAATTAAGGTATTGAACAATGGATCATAAATTTAATCGTTCCCTCAATCTTATGGGTAAAACTTGGTGGTTTGAAGCTTGTATTTTTAAAGGAATGAATTGAATAGTGAATATTGATTTTATTGTTCTTTAAATCCCTGAAAAAGCCAACGTCTTATTCTGTATCATCCCAGAAATCTTATGGGTTAAGACAATGGACGATAAATTCATGGGAATACAAATTATGATAAACAAAAGTATTATTCTGCAGATAAAAATTATTGGTTGAAAGGTTTAGACACTGCTAGTTTGTTTTCAAAAAAATCAAATATGTAAAAAGTACCCTAAGTCTTTAAGCCAATAAACAGGATATAAACTTTAATTTTACATTCCAATGTCCCCTCCCTCCCTGATCTATCTACTTTATAAAATTGTTTGATATATGATTTTTTACATAAAGAAAGGTAAATATTGATATTCAAATTAAATTTTATGTTGATTTATTACTTAAATAAAGTTGAGTTTGATAGAAGGAAGTTTTTTTTAAATAAAATTATTAATTTTAGCTATTGAAATGTTTATGAATTCCATTTCATTAGGTATCCGCGGTCAATTGTCCAAAAACGATACAAAAAAAAGATTATATATTACTAGCGGTTACGCACCTAGCATCTAGAGGTGCAAAAAATAGCTCAAAACCAAACAAAAAACTATGCAAAGCATACTTATAATAGAGAATCTAATCGGGTTAGTAATTTTTTAGATCTTAAGTTCAGACAAATATTCCTTACGACTTTATATAATACATAGAGTGATCAACACAGTTTAATTAAACATGTTTTTTTTTATTTGATAAGTCCAATACACAGTGTTTCATGTTAAAAAAACAATTTTCAGTTGGTTATAAATAAAAAGACATGATGCTTTAATGAGCATAAGTTTTATACTGTTTATTAAAAACAAAAGATGATTTTTTTCCT